>NW_024412645.1:1892168-2038167 GCF_014898765.1 Herpailurus yagouaroundi | reverse complement strand
CTCTTAGGCTTTGGCTCTCTTCCACTCTAACCTCTTTTTTTTTTTTTCCTTCCCCTCCCCCATGGATTTCTGTTAAGGATCCACATAAGAGTGAAAACATGGTATCAGTCTTTCTCTGTCTTATTTCACTTAGCATAACACTCTCCAGTTCCATCCATGTTGCTACTAGGGCCAGATTTCATTCTTTCTCATTGCCACGTAGTACTCCATTGTGTATATAAACCACATTTTTTTTAATTCATTCATCAGTTGATGGACATTTAGGCTCTTTCCATAATTTGGCTATTGTTGAGAGTGCTGCTGTAAACATTGGGGTACAAGTGCCCCTATGCATCAGTACTCCCGTATCCCTTGGGTAAATTCCTAGTAGTGCTATTGTTGGGTCATTGGGTAGGTCTTAGAATAGACAGTTCTTAACAACATGGAATTCTCTTAAATTGAAACCTTGATTCTTCTTTTGAGTTCTCTTAAATTGTTACATATCTATATAAAAATCAAGGCCTCATTACTAGACTTAGTGTTACAAATGTGATATTTAACTAGAAAAGAAGTTCTAAAAAAATTGGTAATTCTGTCCCCAGCATGGTTATTAATGTCTGACCTGTTCTTCTTTTCATAGATTTGTGTGTGTCTATGACTACTTCAGTCTTTAGTACTGCCTCCTGTTTCTGCCATTTGTTTAATTTAGGAAATCTAATTTTATTTAAAAAAATTTTTTAAATTTATTTTTGAGAGAGAGAGAGACACACACACACACACACACACACAGCATGATTGAGGGAGGGGCAGACAGAGAGGGAGACACAGAGACTAAAGCAGGCTCCAGGCTCTGAGCCCTCAGGACAGAGCCTAATGTGGGGCTTGAACTCGCGAACTGCAAGATCATGACCTCAGCTGAAGTCAGATGCTTAACTGACTGAGCCAGCCAGGGGCCCCAGGAAATTAAAATCTAATTTTAATTTTTTTTTAATGTTTATTTATTTTTGAAACAGAGGAGACAGAGCATGAGTGGTGGAGGGGCAGAGAGAGAGAGGGAGACACAGAATCCGAAGCAGAAACCGAGCTGTCAGCACAGAGCCTGATGAGGGGCTTGAACTCACAGACCTTGCGATCATGAGCCAAAGTCAGCGCTCAACTGACTGAGCCACCCAGGCACCCCTATAATCTGATTTTATTGACAAGAGAAGTTGTCGCTTCTAGATCCACTTCAGTGCAGCACCTTGTTCTGCCACCTTCAGCTTGACATTGCCTCCAGAATAAGGATCAGTTTCCTTAGCATGGCATTTTAGGCTCTTGACAAGCAGCTTTTAAACATGTCTCCTGCAGGGGTGCATGGATGGCGCAGTCTATTGAGCACCCGACTCTTGGTTTCGGCTCAGGTCATGATCTTGCAATTCATGAGTTTGAGCCCCACATTGGGCTCTGGGCTGACGGCATGAGCCTGCTTGGGATTCTGTGTCTCCTCCTCTCTGTCCCTCCCCCACTTCTGCGTGCCTGCTCGCTCACGCGCGCGCGCGCTCTCTCTCTCTCTCTCTCTCTCTCAAAAATAAACTTAAAAAAAAAAATTTAAACACATCTCCTGCAAATAGCCACCCATTTCCCCCATACAACTAGGATACCTTTTGCTGTAGCCATATTGACCTACTTTCCCTCGAGTACTCTCCAGTATGCCTTTTTTTTTCCCCTTGTCTTGTCTTGGTCTCAGTCTCAGTCTTTGTTTCAGTCTTCGTCTTAGTCTTTGCTTGTGCCATTACTATTCTCTGTTTCAGTAGTTCAGAATCTGACCAGTTCAACTATTAAAAGCTCAGTTCTAAAATGTCTTCCTGAGTACTCAGACCAGAATCTATTTCTCTGCCTTTTACATCGTCATGGAGTTATATTTCTGCATCTCTTTTCACACTTTGCCTTTATTATCTGTTTGTTGCCCCCATAAGATTGTGAACACCTCAGGCAATAACTGTGTTCATAAAAGAATTTTCAATTCACACAAGCATTTCCAGAGTCCTGGGATATAGGACTTCTCACTATAATTTGATTTTAAGTAGGATTTTCATTTTTGTTTTTCCTGTGTGTGTGTGTGTGTGTGTGTGTGTGCGCGCGCGCGCGTGCGTGTTAAGAATAAGGGAGAAGAGTAGATTTTGTTTAGGAATTTGAATTAATTTAGGAAATTATCCTCTAATTTTAAATCTAATTTAGTAGGGATTAGTTATAATCTTGTTGATTCAGGGTATTGTTTTTTCCCTTCTTTTTGGATTTATATGCTATATATGATCTGTGACCTTATAGTCTGAATTGTTCAGTATCTTACTTGGTTGAGTTATTGTTCGCAAGTGTAAGTTTTAGTTATTGAGAAAGAAATTGGGTAATTTTTCCTTTGCAGGTGACTGAAAGATGAGATACTATGTTCAGTAGGGAGATTAAATATTTTACTTTTGTAATGATTTCTCAGAAGTCACATCTGTGAAGTGGTATTGATGATGGAGCCCAGAGAAGCCTGCAGATTCTAGCTGTCAAATTCTCATGCATATATTAAGAAAAGGGAGATCATTTGACTCTGATGATTAGAATAAGAATCTTTTCCTTCATTTGGCCCAGTGGGGGGTCCATATTATAACTTATTAGACCTTTAATCCTAATGTATTACTTGACTCTGCAGTGTTTACTTTTTACATTACCATAATAATGTAAATATTTATTGATTTTTAATTTTAGAATCATTAACTTGAGATAAGGCACCTAAGACTTATATTGCAAAAACAATGAATTAAAGTGTTACATTCTGTTTTTAAAAAAATGTTTGTTTATTGTGAGAGAGTTTGTGCGTGCACAAAAGGGGCAGAGAGAGAATCCCAAGCAGGCTCCATGCTGTCAGTGCAGAGCTTGATGCGGGGTTCGATCTTATGGGCAGTGAGATCATGACCTGAGCTGAAATCAAGAGTTGGATGCTTAACTAACTGAGCTACCCAGGTGCCTTAAGTGTTTCATTCTTAAGAAACATGGTCTGGGTGTGAGGGAAAGATGTGAGATTATTAAATTAATTTTGATGTCAGGAAACATTATTTCAATTAGTATAGGGACACCTGGGTGGCTCAGTTGGTTAAGCATCCAACTTTGGCTCAGGTTAGATCTTATGATTCATGAGTTTGAGCCCTGCATCAGGTTCTCTGCTGTCAGCAGAGCCCACTTCAGATCTTCTATCTGCCCCCGCTTTCTCTCACAAAAAGAAATAAACATTTATTACTATAATATGGGCCCTAGATTTAAGAGACTCAAGAGACATGACTAGATTCAATATGTGATCCTAGACTGGATCCTCTATTAAGGGAAAAAATTAATGTGAAGGATATAATTGATTAAGTTGACCAAATTGGATATAGATTAAAGTACTTCATGTTCAACTTTCTAAATTACAAAACTGTGATTATATAAGAGATTATTTTTGTTCTTAGGACATATATGCTTAAGTTGTAAGGAGTAAAGAGGCATGGTGTATGCAACTCTCTTCAAAAAAAATTTTTTTTAAATGTTTATTTGTTTTTGAGAGAGACAGAGACAGAATGCGAGTGGGTTGGGGCAGAGAGAGGGAGGCACAGAATCTGAAGCAGGCTCCAGGCTCCAAGCTGTCAGCACAGATCCTGACACGGGGCTCCAACTCACAAGCTGTGAGGTCATGACCTGAGCTGAAGTCGGATGCTTAACCAATTGAGCTACCCAGACACCCTGCAACTCTCTTTTAAATGGTTCAGAAATAATTAACTGTGTGTATGTATGCATTCATATTTTGCTTACTAAGCCAGTTTGATTCCCACAGATAGGGAGATCCATTTTGGATTTATTGATCACCACAGAAACATCCAATAATATTCCAAGAATTTGTTTTTGCATTTGCAGGTTAGTTTTAATCTTTATTATTTCATTCAAAGTTTATAACATTTTCTATGTTACTATCAACATTAGGAACATGACGATCCTTTGCTACTTTTTTGCTCAAATAGGTTAGGACCATGAAGATTTTCACAAAGGCATTATGGAGTTTGGATTTGACTGGTGGGGACTGAATGGTGATATTTAACTTGTTCTGGGCTGACTCTGTCAGGTCTGCCGTAGTAGTATGTAGTTACTTTAGTTAGGCTATGGCCAAGCAGGGGGAAATATGCCAATTTCGTCCTCTTTTTTTTTCCTTTTCTTTTTAAAGATCCAGGCATAAAAGAAAGAAAACCTTGCCAGACACGGAAGAAGGGACGGGGATTTCTCCTCCTAATCTGGGCCTCCTGTCATGGTAAGTAAAAACGAAATAACAAGAAAATTGGAATTGAACTCTATCCTGAAATTAAGTGAACACTAATAATCCACGCATTTTTGTTACTCTAAGTCGTTTCACTTTTCCATTCCTGAACTCTCTTCTTGTTACTTTTCTTTTATTGTTTACTTAGTAATAGAGTATTTTAGTGTATTAGAGCTGTTTATTTCTGTTTAATCCTATGAATTAGATACTGGCTCTTTTCAGTCAGGTAATACATGGAGTCAAGACTAAAATTCATGGTTCTTGGATTCCATGTTTCTTAATCCTTTTATAGGAAGTAAGATGTAGTGAAAACCGTGTGTGTGTGTGTGTGTGTGTGTGTGTGTGTGTGTGTGTTGTGCGTAGGAGAATTATGGTATGGTCATACACATATTCTTTTTGAATTCACCTTTCTGGAGAAAAGTAAATCCCTGTGTTCCCTTTCTGTCTCTTTAAGGCAGTATTTTTATCCCAGAGAAGGTAAAGCAGCTTTGCATCCCCCATGCCTACATCTTTGACTAAAAAGAGTCTGTAGTGGACATTTCAGTGACTTGTGGACCATTTAGGGCCCGGCCCAGTCCACGGGGAGAAGATGGACCAATGAGCCGGCCACATTTCTGTCAATCCTGAGAATATGTAAACAGTGCTTCAAGGCTTAAAAAAAGAAATGGTGCTCTGTAATATTGGCCTGCCTCTACTTTGTTATGTTTCCTAGATCCAAACTGTTTTTCATGCTGGTCTGGTATACAGAGAAGGAATTGAAAAGGCTGTGTTAATTTCAAGCTTCATTAGGGACCTGGGTGGAAAATGCTTTTAAAATCAAAAACAAACTGAAACACAACAGAAAAACTAGTTGTGCAGAAATGTCATACTAAAAGGAGAAAGGTAACTGCTTTCATCTTGAAGCTAGGCCAATTTTTTCTTAGTTTGTGGGTATAACAACTTTTTGATATATCCTATATCCAAACACAGATGAACTTTTAATATTGTTTCTCTAGAGTACATTTTATTTTATTGGTTTTCCCACAGAGTTTTTAATGAATTGAAAATGTGTTTGCATAATATTTATATGGTATGTATGCCAATGCTAATGAATAGCAAATGACAGTCTTATAAAAGCAGCTGTGTTCTGTACTGAGGGGTTGTCCTTTTTTGTATACCACCACATAGCTAGCAACAGTGTGGTCCTGATCCTGATGCTGTAGGGTCTCTGTTGGTGCCCTGCGGATAGTCTTCTGGTGTACTCTGGGGATGCTTTTGTGTGCTGTAGTTGGGGAGCAGTATGGCCATGTGTCTTTTTTTTTTTTTTTTTTTTTTTAATTTCTCATGAAGTAACATTGTAATAAGTTTTTACAAATACTAATTTATAATTCTACTACCGGTACCCATGGTTGTATTCCTAACTAGTTCATGTCCACATGTATATTTTATATAGTTAGAATTAAGGCATAATTAGGGGCGCCTGGGTGGCGCAGTCGGTTAAGCGTCCGACTTCAGCCAGGTCACGATCTCGCGGTCCGTGAGTTCGAGCCCCGCGTCGGGCTCTGGGCTGATGGCTCAGAGCCTGGAGCCTGTTTCCGATTCTGTGTCTTCCTCTCTCTCTGCCCCTCCCCTGTTCATGCTCTGTCTCTCTCTGTCCCAAAAATAAATAAACGTTGAAAAAAAAAAAAAAGAATTAAGGCATAATTAAATTTCTATTTTGCTTATTTCACTAAAGGAATTAAACATTTTCCCATGTTAATTCATTGGATTCCTGATGTTCATTTTACTAGCTGTGTAACATTTTACAAGTTGCTGAACCATTGATTTAATTAATAATTGATCTATTGTTTTAGCATTTAGGTTGTTACATGCTTAATCCTTACTATTATTATTTTTTAATGTTTATTTTGGGAGAGAGAGAGAGAGAACATGAGGAGGGGAGGGGCAGAGAGAGAGATGGAGAGTGAGAATCCCAAGCAGGCTCTACACTGCCAGGGCAGAGCCCAGTGCGGGGCTCAGTCTCATGAACAGTGAGATCCTGATTTGAGCCGAAGTCAAGAATCACATGCTTAACTGACTGAACCACCCGGGCACTCCTTCCCTTGTTTAAATGTATACCTCTGTGCTGATTTAAGTTAGCATCTGCTCTCTTATCCGAGTAAAGATTCTTAAAGGAAATTGAAGTCTTTCTTGGGAGGTTAAACATTAGAAAAATATGTTTTCATGTTTTATTATGGAATATCTCAAGAGGACAGTACAGTGAACCCTCCTATACGCATCAGTCCACTGTAGTAATCATTAATTCGTGGCCATACTTGTTTCTTCTGACTCCCTCACTGTCAACTCTTTGGATTATTTTGAAACAAATCCCAAGCATTGTATCAGGAGAATTGTATTTTTTAAATGTTTATTATTTTATTTATCTATCTATCTATCTATCTATCTATTTATTTATTTGAGAGGGAGCGTGAGCCTGAGGGGGGCAGAGAGAGAGGGAGACACAGAATCTGAAGCAGGCTCCAGGCTCTGAGCTGTCAGCACAGAGCCCTATGTGGGACTCGAACTCATGAACCATGAAATCATGTCCTGAGCTGAAGTCGGTTGCTTAATGGACTGAGCCACCCAGGCACCCCAAGAGAAATTGTATTTTTGATGACCTTCAATACCAGTCTTTTTTTTTTTTTTTTTGTTTTTTTTTTTTTACAGAGAGAGAGAGGGGGAGGGAGGGAGGGAGGTGGGGGGAGGGCAGAGGATCTGAAGCAGGCTCTGTGCTCACAGCCGTGAGCCAGCTGCAGGGCTTGAACCCATGAACTACAAGATCATGACCTGAGCCGAAACCAAGAATTGGACGCTCAACTGACGGAGCTACCTAGGTGCCCCTATCATCAGTTTTAAGAATAGTGACTAGAGGGGCACCTGGGTGGCTCAGTCAGTTAAGCTTCTGACTCTTGGTTTTGGCTCAAGGTATGATCTCACGGTTCATGAGTTTGAGCCCCATGTCTGGTTCTGTGCTTACAGTGCAGAGCCTGCTTGGGATTTTCTTTCTCTCTCAAAAATAAACATTAAAGGAAAAAAAAAAGAGAACAGTGACTGGAGGGGTGCCTGTGTGGCTCAGTCAGTTAAATACCTGACTCTTGGTTTTGGCTCAGGTCATGATCTTGCAGTTGGTGAGATTGAGCCCTGTATTGGGCTCTGTTCTGAGTGTGAAGCGTGCTTGGGATTCTCTCTCTCCCTCTGCCCTTCCCCAACTTGTGCTCTGTCTCTCCTAAATAAACTGGGGGGAGGAATAGTGACTGGAATTGACAATGAGATAATTCCTTTCATTTTTACCTTTTGTCAGGTATTCCTACATATATTTCACTCTTAGCAGCAGATAGTTTTTCTTGTTATCCTGGAATGTTGTATATGAATTTAATAGGCATTTTGACTTGTCATCAGTGTCTTCTCTCTGTGTTAAGTGTTTATCTGTAATGTTGACTTCCCTTTCAGGTGTCGATTTACCTCTCTTACCTGCATAAACCTGTAGCAAAAACTAGCCTGGAATTTTGGTGATTAATCACTTTTCAAGATTTTGTAGGTGGTCCCACTGACCTTATGGAATTGGTAGAAACTAAGAAGTGCCAGATTCCACAATTCCTGGTGTTCCTCAGTAATACTAGGAAATTGACCATGTGGAATACATGCCCCCTAATAGTAAGAAATTACTACTTACAGCCTAGGAGAAATTTGTTTGCAAGTCTCTTATGAGGTCAAGACTTGTCAGTGTGTTTGTTTCTTCTTCCCTTTTGTCTCCTTACTCTATCAGTCATCTCAAATTTGACTTCCTTTTTTTACCCATTACTCTTAAAAACTATAATAAATTAGGCAGTTAATTCAGCTTACAGTTAGCCAAATAATTTTTTAATACCATTCTTCTAGAAGAGTGTCAGTGAGTAGTTTGTCCTAATGTTAATTAAGTCTTTGGTGATTAAATGCATGTTTAGGTACAAGGGGAAAATCGGCTCTAAAGCCTTACAGGTAATGTGAATTGAGACAGTCTTTTTAAAAAGAGCAATTATTTTATTTGACTATGAAAAATTATTCATACTCTTGCTGACTTAATTCTCTGTCCTCTTATGTTTAAAATCATTCATTCCATTTTCAGTTTTCAGTAGCTACTTTGGTTATATACATTGGCATGGGTCAGCACCCAAGTGAATGTGCCAGCAAGAATGGATTTGTAATGGCTTCTCAGTTTGGTTTGGTTTTTAGCTTGCTACTTTAATTCTGTGCTATTTAAAGGTCAGTAAAAAACAGGGTCTGGTAATCACTGGAAGAAATGAGTACCCTTGTAAAATGATCTTGAAGAGAATAAAAATTTAGGCCTATATATTTGTGTGAGTTAAAAAAGTTAATGTAGTGAGGAGGCATGTTTAAAGTGTACTTTTATGTAATAATTTTTAAAAGCATTGCTCCCTCATAGCATTTTCTACATATTGCCTGTTGGTTTATGAGAGAAATCTTCCTAAATTCAGGATTCCTCATAACTTTTCTGTTAGTTCTAAGTGTAAATAATAGTGTTCTTTTAGTCAAGAGCTACCTTTTAAGAATGGAACTAGAATTGGCTAAAAAAAAAAAAGGTAAGACTTACAGAAAAATAAGTTCCTTTCAAGTATGACTTATTATTCCTTCACCTAGTCATTGACCTCGGAGGAAATGACTGAAGAGGAATAAAATGGAACAGATTGACACAGAACTCTTTGTCTAACAAGTTTTTTGGTGTATATATAGGGGTGGAGTCATGTTACAAACCTTTGTATACCCTAAGTAATTATATTTTTAGAGACTCTAAGCTACATGGTAGCTAAACCTTACTAAACCTTACTAAAATATACCATCTTCATTAAGCCTTTCTTTGCTATAAGAAACTGAATAGAGGGGTGCCTAGGTGGCTCAGTTGGTTAAGCATCTGACTTCAGCTCAGGTCATGATCTCACAGTTCTGCTTGGGGCTTTGTGCTGAGAACTTGGAGCCTGCTTTGGATCCCACCCCCGGTCTCTGCCTCTCCCCCTGCTCATGTACATGTACACACATACACACACACACACACACACACTCTCTCTCTCTCTCTCTCTCTCTCTCTCTTTAAATAAATATGCTTAAAAGTTAAAAAAAAAAACCCAGCTTAATGTTAACATAAACATTTTTGATGAAAAATAACTTTTTTTGTCCTCTAGAAATAGCGTAAAGAGTGGCATTATTTTTACAATTTTTACAAATCTCTTTAATGTTTGGCTTAGTGTATGTTTGCTACATCTTCATATCTACTTCTGCATTTAATTTGTTAAAATATGTTGTTGGAAAAAAATGTGTTGAAATATATATGAAGTAAATCCAGCCTCACACAAATATGTAGTTAGAAGAATATTTTAATAGTTTTTCTGTCTGGAAAATATTGTGTGTATTCTTCTGTTATATTATACCAAAACTTGACATATAATACTTCTTTAAAGATAAGGGGTACCTGGGTGGCTCAGTCGGTTAAGTGACTGACTCTTGATTTCAGCTCGGGTCATGATCTCATGGTTTGTGAGATTGAGCCCCTCATCAGGCTCTGTGCTGACAGCATGGAGCCTGCTTGGGATTTTCTCTCGCTCTTTCTCTCTGCCCCTCCCTGTTCTCTCTTTCAAAAAGGAATAAATCTTAAAAAAAAAAAAAAAAAAAAAAAAAGCAGCTTATAATTGGTTGCTATGTGGAATCTGAAACCATATCAGTGAACTTTTTGTATTCTGTTGCACTTAAAACCATTGGTCTGGGGCACCTGGGTGGCTCAGTCAGTTGAGCATCTGACTTTGACTCAGGTCATGATCTCATGATTCATGAGTTCTAGTAGCCCTGCATTGGGCTCTCTGCTGTCAGTACGGAGCCTGCTTTGGATCCTCTGTGTTCCTCTTTCTCTGTGCCTCCCCCACTCATTCTCTCTCTCTCTCTCTCTCTCTCAAAGATAGATAAACATTAAAAAAAATTGGTCTGTCTTGCACTTATTTTTTGATGTTTTATTTATTTATAAAATGGTAATATTTAATGAAAAAACTGGTTCAGCTTGTAACTTCAACTTGCACAGATGCTTTACATCGAGACACCCATAATACATCAGTATGTGGCAGAAGTATTTGATGTTATTTCCTGTATAAAAAAGACTTATTTGAAGGGTCAAGATTTAATAAAATGTTACCATTCCCTCCCCCCCCCACCCCCCCGCTTTATCAAGGATATTCTAAGTGAAATTGATGTCACTACTTTGATTATACTAAGATGCTATTAGTTTTATCTACTAATTCTTTTTGTATTGTTAGTAAAAATGTTAATACAGTGGATAAAGGCAGGTAATGTTTTAATATTATTGTGAAGGTGGTTTTGACCTCATAGAGCCCCTGATAGGGTCTCAGAATCTACAGACCTACCTTTGAGAGCCTCACTAGTAGTGTTATTGTTATATGATTAAGATTGCTAATTAGGTAAAACCTTCAGTGTTATTTATAGGTAGGATTTTTTTTTCCTCTTTGAGAATAAAGAATTGTTGGAATTGGGTTAAGAAGCACGTGCAGAACTGTCTCCTAATTGATGGTTATAATACTTAGTGCTGTCAGAAGAACATGATATGGCTTTTGCTCTTGTAAAATGTGCTGTATATGTAGATTTTATAATAACTTGTAGTTGGGGAAAAACTGAGAGCTTTCCCCCTACAGTCAGGAACAAGACAGGGATGTCCACTCGCCACTGTCACTCAACATAGTATTGGAAGTCTTAGCCTCAGCAATCAGACGACACAAAGAAATAAAAGGCATCTAGATTGGCCAGGAGGAGGTCAAACTTGCACTCTTCGCAGATGGCATGATACTCTATATGGAAAACCCAAAAGATCCCACCAAAAAACTGCTAGAACTGATCTATGAATTCAGCAAAGTCGCAGGATATAAAATCAATGCACAGAAATCAGTTGCATTCCTATACGTCAGTAATGAAGCAACAGAAAGAGAAATCAAGGAATCGATCCCATTTACAATTGTATCAAAAACCATAAAATATCTAGGAATAAATCTAACCAAAGAGGTGAAAAATCTATACACTAAAACCTATAGAAAGCTTATGAAAGAAGTTGAAGAAGACACACACAAAAAATGGGAAAACATTCCATGCTCCTGGATAGGAAGAACAAATATTGTTAAAATGTCAATACTACTCAAAGCAATCTACATACTCAATGCAATACCTATCAAAGTAACACCAGCATTCTTCACAGAGCTAGAACAAACCTAAAATTTGTAAGGAACCAGAAAAGACCCCAAATAGCCAAAGCAATCTGGAAAAAGAAAACCAAAGCCGGAGGCATCACAATACTGGACTTCAAGCTGTATTACAAAGCCGTAATCATTAAGACAGTATGGTACCGGCACAAGAACAGACATTCGGATCTATGGAACGGAAGAGAGAACCCAGAAATGGACCCACAAACGTATGGCCAACTAATCTTTGACAAAGCAGGAAAGAATATCCAATGGAATAAAGACAGTCTCTTCAGCAAGTGGTGCTGGGAAAACTGGACAGCGACATGCAGAAGAATGACCCTGGACCACTTTCTTACACCATACACAAAAATAAACTCAAAATGGATGAAAGACCTCAATGTATGACAGGAAGCCATCAAAATCCTTGAGGAGAAAGCAGGCAAAAACCTCTTTGATCTTGGCCGCAGCAACTTCTTACTCAACACGTCTCTGGAGGCAAGGGAAACAAAAGCAAAAATGAACTACTGGGACCTCATCAAAATAAAAAGCTTCTACACAGCGAAGGAAACAATCAGCAAAACTAAAAGGCAACCGACGGAATGGGAGAAGATATTTGCAAACGACATATCAGATAAAGGGTTGGTATCCAAAATCTGTAGAGAACTTATCAAAACTCCACACCCAAAAAACAAATAACCCAGTGAAGAAATGGGAAAAAGACATGAATAGACACTTCTCCAAGGAAGACATCCAGATGGCCAACTGACACATGAAGAAATGCTCAACATCACTCATCATCAGGGAAATACAAATCAAAACCACATTGAGATACTACCTCACACCTGTCAGAATGGCTAACATTAACAACTCAGGCAACAATAGATGTTGGCAAGAGATGTGGAGATCTCTTTTGCACTGCTGGTGGGAATGCATACTCGTGCAGCCACTCTGGAAAACAGTATAGAGGTTCCTCAAAAAGTTAAAAATAGAACTACCCTATGACCCAGCAGTTGCACTACTAGGTATTTATCCAAGGGATACAGGTATGCTGTTTCAAAGGGACACATGCACCCCAATGTTTATAGCAGCACTATCAGCAATAGCCAAAGTATGGAAAGAGCCTAAATGTCCATTGATGGATGAATGGATAAAGAAGATGTGGTATGTATGTACAATGGAGTATTACTTGGCAATCAAAAAGAATGAAATCTTGCCATTTGCACCTATGTGGATGGAACTAGAAGGTATTATGCTAAGCAAAATTAGTCAAAGACAAATATCACATGACTTCACTCATGAGAAATTTAAGGTAGAAAACAGATGAACACAAGGAAAGGGAGGGGTACAAAACATAAGAGACTCTTAAATATGGAGAACAAACTGAGGGTTCCTGGAGGGGTTGTGGGAGGGGGGATGGGCTAAATGGGTAAGGGGCATAAGGAATCTACTCCTGAAATCATTGTTGCACTATAAGCTAACTAACTTGGATGTAAATTTAAAAAATTAAAAATAAACACCTAAAAAATAATTTGTAGTCAGACTTTCTAATGGCTTGTTTCTCTTTTTCCTAAACTATAAAAATTCAAAATATAAGACTATTTTTAATACAAATTGTGATTAGTTCAAGTGCCACTGAGATTAGAAATTATTGGTTTTTTTGGAAATTGTATTAATAGAAATAAATCTTTTTTGTAATATAAGGCAGATTAAGCTAGGGATAGTGGTTCACACATGTTTTCAGTTTGAAGAATTCAGTTCCTAAACTTAAATTTTTAAAGAAACATTTCCATTATGGAAATTTCACATCTAACAAAGGAGACTTGTTGGGTTAGTGTGAACCCCTGTTTTACCCAAGTTTCATCAGTTAACCCTCATGGACAATCCCGTTTCAGTTAGTTCCCACTCACTTCCTTCCTAATTATAGGCCACTTCCTTCCTCTCCCTCTCCCAATTATTTTGAACCAAATTCTAGACATTACATTATTTCATTCTTAAGCAATTCAGAATGTAGCTTTCAAAAATAAGAATTTAACGTTATAACCTAAAGAGAAAAAACTATCTTGGTTTCTTACATGTAATGTACTAACAACTTAATAGTGCTTAGTAAAAATGTTCTTAACCTCTTAGACTTTTTTTTTTTTTTCCCATCTATAGTATATTCTCTGACTAGAGATGCCTAATAAATTGGTTGGAACATTTTGGGGATGAATGCTTTTTCTTTGAGCTTTCTTCCTGTTCGCCTTGGTCACTGGACTTTGATTGTGATTATGCTACTAGACATGGCAGAAAAATCAAATATGATTACTGGGAGCTCTGAAATTATTTAAAGGTTTTGGGTTTTTCCAGGATGAAGAGACTCGGCACAGCCTTGAGTGCATCCAGGCCAATCAGATCTTTCCCAGGAAGCAGCTGATCCGGGAGGATGAGAATCTTCAGGTAATTATAGGCCACTTTGATTATAAAATAAGTATCTAGCATCATAGTAACAATGTAGCCGAGCTAATGAATTGAAGTACTGCACTGTATAATTTTGTTTTTCCTTAAACCATACACAAGGTAGAAATGCAAGCTGGAAAACCTCTCTCCTTTTATTATTTTTTTTTTTTTAATTTTTTTCAACGTTTATTTATTTTTGGGACAGAGAGAGACAGAGCATGAACGGGGGAGGGGCAGAGAGAGAGGGAGACACAGGATCGGAAACAGGCTCCAGGCTCTGAGCCATCAGCCCAGAGCCCGATGCGGGGCTCGAACTCCCGGACCGCAAGATCGTGACCTGGCTGAAGTCGGACGCTTAACTGACTGCGCCACCCAGGCGCCCCTCTCTCTCCTTTTAGAAAGATGTATTTCCTGAGAATGCATTGTTTGACATGATCATCTCTGTCATTTCCTTCAGTAATGTTGAACTTGAATAACCAAGTATATTTGAATTATGTGGACATAACTCATCCTCTTTAGGTCCTTTATTTATTTACCATATTTTAAGTTTGAGTGATGGGTTTTATCATCCATTCACTCAACCCATGCTTGAAGATTTTGCTTTAACTGTTTTAGAACTCTGAAAGGTTTCTTCTTCCATTTTGAAGGTTCCTTTTCTTGAACTTCATGGAGAAAGCACAGAGTATGTGGGCCGTGCTGAGGATGCCATCATTGCCCTTTCTAATTATAGACTTCACATCAAGTTCAAGGAGTCTCTTGTTAATGTAAGTGATTACTATTTTCCCACTAAAGTAGATGGAGAAAGGAAGAATAAAAACTTGTTAATGTTCTCAAAAAGAGAAATGTTACACAGGGTTGAGTATGAAAACATTGTTTACTCTGCTTTTCTCTTACTGAATTTAGCACTTAGGGACACTAGGTTAACAAGCAACTCTTAGGCTTGATTTAAAATGTTACATGTAGTTGTCAGCTGAATTGTCCATTGTTTAGTAATACTGAGCAATCTGTACTAGGTAACGGTGTATCATTAACTTTATAAGGGTTCAAAGGCTGAATAGGTTTTTATTCTTCAGTCTTTAGTAGTTACCAATTGCCTGAGTTGAGATAATTTCCAGGACCTTAATGTCAAATAATGAGATGTATTTTGAGCTCAGTGCGGACTCTCATTATAGGATGAAGTTAACTCTAATGGCTGCTTAGTGGAAGAGCATAGATGTTAAATACAGTGTTTGTTTGCATAATGGACTATATTACTGAAGAAAATGAAGGCTCTCAGATCTCAAGAGTGCATTTACCCTTTTCAGTTATGAGGGTACTCTCTGATCTGGTTCTTCAATGCACTGCCATCATTAGTAGTTTTCAATGAATGTGCCTTTCACCACAAAGATACGAAAGTTCATGTACTTCCACCAAATGAATGCCTTCTTCCTTTTTCATTTGGTAGTATTGTGGCTTTCTTTTTGCAGTTTGGTTCTACCGCAGAGAAATGTATTACGACACTTTATAAGAGCTCAGGGCTTTCCTTTCAGATTGTGTGTTTTGGTGTTCATTTTGGGATTCTTTGAAATCTGTCACTTATTTTACTCAGTGGTCCAAAAGTTCCCTGACTTCTTTGACACACTCTTTCCTTTGTAGAATGGCTGCCATTTTGTTTGTAATTGGCTTTTATTATTTATGTAGTATTTATTACTCTTTGTAGTTAAGCATTTATATCCCGAAGACATTGTGGCCTGAATTCCTCTTGGCATCTAGATTTGGACTACGATCATAGCTATTAATGTTAGTTTTCTGTCCCATCAACTCAGAATACACATTGGGTTCATCAAGGAGAGAGGCATGCTGTGCATTCATACCCAGTAGCACTGTATTCAGAAGTGTCCATTTGGTACTGGGTGGCCATGATGGGGGGAACTGGATGGAAACTCCTATAAAATCCAAACAACCAGAAATTACCCACCAGCTACTGTGGAAGTAAGGACAGTAATAATTAGTAGAACTGCCCAGTTTAATTTTGTGTTTAAATTCTGTTTATATGTTTGGAATTAATGAAATTGTAATTAAATTGCATGTGGGGAGGATATGGTTTCGGGTTTTTTTTTTTTTTTTTTTTTTTGGCCATATAGTTTTCTATCTCTCAACTTGGTTTATAGCCACGTATTTCAGAAGCTACTTGTAGATCTATTTGGGAATAGGGTCTGTTGGATAGAAAGTATAGATTTGACCATGTCATTTACTAGCCGAAAGCCCTTCAGCGTTTTACTTTTTCTAAGATGAAATTACTTAGCATGGTATCAGGCTAAGTGGTGTGATCCTTGGTGCCTAACTTGGGTTTCTTTCTTTTCCCTCTTCTTCCCTTTGCATTATTAGTAAAACCACCCTCCTTGAAATATTCAACCACACTTTACACCTCTGAGTTCTCTCACTTCTCTCCTGCTTGGGAGCTTCTCTTCATCTGTCAAAACCCAGTTTAGGTGGTAATTTCTGTGAAGCCTTTCTCAGTTTCCTCCCTGATGGTTTATTACCTTCACCTCTGGCTTCTTTGGTATCTCTAACACACCTTTACAACATTTATGAAATGTGTTGTAATTTTTTGGTTATTAAGAATCTAGCATGTTTCCTGGTGCCATGGTATTCAGTAAATATTAAGTGATGTGAAGTTAGTATGGGTTTGAAATGGATATTAGACCATTTTTAAACCCCTTTTGGGTTTAAAGCTCATTTAAAAATAATTTCTGGGGGCGCCTGGGTGGCTCAGTTGGTTGAGCGTCCGACTTCAGCTCAGGTCATGATCTCACGGACCGTGAGTTCGAGCCCCGCGTTGGGCTCTGGGCTGACGGCTCAGAGCCTGGAGCCTGCTTCCGGTTCTGTGTCTCCCTCTCTCTCTGCCCCTCCCCCATTCATGCTCTGTCTCTCTCTGTCTCAAAAAAAATAAATAAACGTTAAAAAAAAAAACATTTAAAAACAATTTTTTTTTTTTTTCACTTTTTATTTTTATTTTTTTTTTTATATATGAAATTTATTGTCAAATTGGTTTCCATACAACACCCAGTGCTCATCCCAAAAGGTGCCCTCCTCAATACCCATCACCCACCCTCTCCTCCCTCCCACCCCCCATCAACCCTCAGTTTGCTCTCAGTTCTCAACAGTCTCTTATGCTTTGGTTCTCTCCCACTCTAACCTCTTTTTTTTTTTTTTTCCTTCCCCTCCCCCATGGGTTCCTGTTAAGTTTCTCAGGATCCACATAAGAGTAAAAACAATTTCTGTGTGAATAGGACTGTGTCATCATCATCTCTAACAGTGGCTGTATGAGTAGGCTCTTTACTGGAATCATTGGTCCCCCATTGTGATTGAGGTACAATGCTTAAGAAAACATACTGTTCTTACTTTTGCCCCATTTCATCACCTAAAAGTGTTTTCTCAGCATAATAATCCTCTAAGGCATAGAGCCTGCATGTCAATTAAAAATCCCGACAATGGCTTTGCACAGAGAAATAATGGTGCAAAAGTATTTTGGCATTGCAGTGATTTTAAACATTCAGATTGAGAGAGACCAGGATTTCTCCATACAAATAGATTAATCACGTCATAATAGTAAGCTTCCTAAAACCTGTGGTTACTCCAGAAAACCATGGCTCTTCCTGCACTAGGTCCTGGGTGGAGTCCAGAGAGTTGGTGATGTTGCCCCTTCTCCTTTCCCTCTCTCCTTTCCTCTCTCAGCAGATAAGTATTTCAATAAAATAAATGAGGTCAAGAGACCCCCCCCCCTTAAGAGGTTATTATATCTAAATCAAACTTCAACTGTCAAAGCCCAATATGCCAGTATATATTGTGGCATGCCCTGGTTTGCATCATTTTGTATTCCTTTAAAATAACACATGTAGCACTTCAGAAAGGGACTTACCATCAAGTTTTAAGTAGCTACCTGATATCATATATTCTCTTTTAATTTCACAGCACTTTGAATAAAACCTTTTTGTAGATTTGGATGCCATAACATCATTACTTTATACATATTCATTGGGTATCAGGTTTCCAAGCCCTCGGGTAAACAACCTCTGTAGTAGAGTTTATTGCTGCCTTTAAGATATGAATTGCTCCCATTCTGTGCTTTTCCCAAACTGTATTTCTACATATGTACAGGTGTATTTCTTTGCTCAGCTAATTTATAAACAAGTAAGTTTTGAAGTGGAATTCATGAAAGTTTAAAACAGTTTTTGTTGTGTAATTCAATAGACTGCCTCTCAATCTGCTGCTTCTGAAATCCCAGTAAGTAGCATGGGAATCCTAGGTGGTTTTTGCACCTGTGCTTTGGAACAAGTTGGTTTTGACTGTCCAGTGTTCACCTTGCAAAGCAGCAAAATTTGTCCTCTCTGCATGAGTCCCTTCGCTACTTTTACTAGACAAAGTTCGAGTGGCACACTGTGATGAGAACGATTTGTAGAGTGAGGATAAAGCCCCACAGTTTATACATAAACAGATGGGATTGTGACCTTCAAAAAATGTAAACTGAATTTCAATGAGGAATAATTTGTAAAATTTTCAAAAAGGACATTAAAACTTCTGTTTCCACCTGGTCTGTTAACGCTTCTTAGGAAAAATGTGAAATTGTAACAGCTGCAAACACTTTCCTTAGCGTTTTTTCACATTTTTTCACATTTTAGTACAGCAAAAATCTTTATTCCCCAAGCATCAAAAGGAAGTTATTCTTAACAGTTAATGCACCTTGGTTGCAGCATTCGCGTGCCAGCAGAGATCTCTAAATCAGTACTGAAGAGTAGATTGTAAATATAAAAGGTGAGCAGTAAAGAGTTTGGTCTTTAACTTGTGACAGTCGTCTTCTGACTGGTTTTTATAGAAGATTTAGGGCCCAGATATTCCACAGTTTATTACAGATTTTAGATTTTGACTTATTATTTTCACTCTGTTATTGCCTTTTTTTTTTTTAATCTTTATTTTGAGAGGAAGACTGAGAATGTGAGCAGGGGTGGGGCAGAGGGAGGGAGGGAGAGAGGGAGAGGGAGAGAGAGAGAGAGAGAGAGAGAGAGAGAGAGAGAATGAATCCCAAACAGGGTCTGCACTGTCAGTGCAGAGCCGGACGTGGGTCTCGAACCCACAAACCGTGAGATCATGAAATCAGGAGTTAACCAACAGAGCCACCCAGGTACCTCTGTTCCTGCCATTTTTACTTCAAATGTATGTACAGGATTAGTGTACATTCACTCTATAAAAAGAGTATGCTTTTATTATTTTTAAAAAATGTTTATTTTTGAGAGAGAGAGTGTGAGCTGGGGAGAAACAGAGAGAGAGGGAGACAGAGAATCCCAAGCACGTTCCACGCTGTCAGTGCAAAGCCCTGTGTGGGGCTCAAACTCACGAACTGTGAAATCATGACCTGTGCTGAAGTTGGACTCTAAACCTGCTGAGCCACCCAGGTGCCCCAGTACATTGTTTGTAAAAGGTAGAAATTATCCCAGTTTTAAATTCTGGTGCTTAAAAATAATGTACACGTGCATGCATTCACGCACACATGCGCACACACACACCCAGAATGAAGTAAACATACTAGGTTATGATGACATAAAATTCCCTCTGGAATGAGACAGTACTGTGGGTCTTTAATACTGTGCATGTTTATTAAATTTTTAACTGCTGCTCTCCTGCTTTTTTGGATTGATGCTCTTACGAATTTTGGTGTCTGTGATGTAACTGTTGGCCTTTTGAGGAATTAACAGCACTGAGTGTGTTTGGTGTCTTGTTTTGAGCATGAGTTTGGTGGAGTTTATAAGTGGAAACACACTGTAAAGGAAGACAGAATTACCTGTCACGTAGAAGGTAGAGGAGAAGGAAGCAAAAAAGAAAATGAGTTGCCACAAAACACTGAAATCAGTAGGTTAGGGAGAATTTGAATTAGATTCTTCCTACTCTTCCATGGATAGAACTGTCCCCAAATCATCTTGGTTTAAATTCTGTTTTCTTCTTAAAGGTCTTTGATGGAAAGACCACTTAATTCTGAAAGAAATATTAAAGTAGAACTCCTACAGAAAGGAGGGACAATCTCAGTGGAAGAAAGAAAGGTGCACCATTATAATGGAAGGAGCCTGCGCTAGAGGACAGACATGGTTTTCTGGTCCTGACTTTGCCTCTAGCTTCTAGTATAGAGGCTTAACCTCCCTGGGTTGTAAAATGGCCTAGAATTGAATGACATAGATTCAGTGACATAGAATTCAGTGGCACTGATGAGAATCTGTAATTGTTTGCTGATGGGGTTGAACATTGGGTGTTTCTGGTTACAGAAATGGTAAGAGATCGTTTTTGAGATCAGAATTCAGAAACCTAAAGCAATGGAGTAGGCCTTTAAAAAAAGTAGAGACCTTATATGTTTTGTTTGGGTGTATGAAGAGGAAAAGAAGGCCTCTTCCACCGTTTTAGAAGAGGAAGCAGTCTTGATGGGGATTGGGGTAGAAATGAGAAGAAAAAAGGGAGATGTTCATTTGATATAAAATCAGGTATTTCTCTCTTATGTCTCTCTTATTGCTGCATATTAAACTTCCCTGCATGTGACAATCTGCATGAGCATTAAAATCTGCTGTTTTCCATATCTATGACTTGAGTACACATGGTTGTTTCTGTTGATTTGCCAGGTAGATCTGCATACTAGCGTCTGGTATTTATACCCTTCTTCCTTAAATTTGCAATGTGAAAAATGTGTAAAAATTTGCATATCGAATGCATTTTAGGTAGTGAATATTTCACATGCTCTGAGGTATTTCATTATTCTGGAAGTCTGGACCCAGGCCCTTGAGGTCTCAGACAATAGTAGGGGATGTCAAGCTTACCTCTTCTTTGTAGCACAGTAGCTTAGGCTGGTTCAGTCCCTCTAGCAGCTGCTAATAGCATTAGTTGGTTTTCAGATTTTATGGTTATAAGGAGAGGTGATTGAGAGGGACCTGGGATTCAGGTGACTGCTCAGAGATCTGTCTCTCCAAATCAGTGGATTTTTAAAGCTCACTTTTACTCCACTCTAGGCTCTTTGTATTCCCTCTGCCTGGGACTTGCTAAGTTGTGACCATCTGATGTTCAGAAAACAGGAAGTTTGGAAACTTGTCCGAGGAAATTAGGAAGCAAACAAAATTTTAGTTGGTAAAATTTTAGAAAATTGAAATTAGAATTCTTAATTGCCATTCTGGCAGCCACTTTTGGGAAGGGAGGAAGAAGGGAAATGAGGGTACATTTAAAAACAACAACAACAAAGCAATATGAGTCTCTTACAGGCCAAAGGACTGGCCTGGAAACAAGTCAGCATTGTCTTCCATTCTCTATCTTTTTAATCTACTATTCTTCACAATTCTTGATAGTTTATCCCTACTGATTGGTATATATTGTTGTTTTTTCCTTCTGAGATGTACACGTCTTAAAAAAATTTTTAGCCGCATCACCTGCTGTTTCTGTAGCACCTTGTGGTTAAGGACTTAAAAACAGAGGGCCAGAGCTTCTTTTTTTATCAGAACACGGGCAAGATTTCTTCCCTTACCCTCAGTCCTATCACAAGTATAAGGACATTTTGTAGATTATAGACTTAGAACTAAGGAAGAAGGCTCTAGTTCTGAGGTAGAAACTTCCAGTCATTATCTGTATAATATTATTTTGCTTTCTTCTCTTTTTTAATCCCTGCCCCAGTTTCTGTTTCTGGTCTCAGACATCCAGCACTGGGCTTCTTTTTGATCCTGACATCATCGTCCTGAGAGGTTGCTGATTCTGGCAACTGCATGGTGGGGCAGGGTTTGCAGGAAGCCTGTTTCTGAAACTGGCTTAGCTAATATGAGGGCTACCCTGTGCAGGCATCACTTTCTTGTTTCTGTATTGGAGGAGAGTGCCCTCCTCTTTTCATGCTACACATGAATTGTTGGAATGCTACTTGCAATTCCCAGAGCTACAGTTTGGCTGGGCATGATACAGTGTAAGAGACAGTGGTCTACACCTTCTTCAAGGAATGAGTGTATCCACAATTATTTTACCAGGCTCTCTTTAGAAGTTTTGGAGGGGCACTTGGTTGGCTCAGTTGGTTAAGTGTCCAACACTCACTCACTCTCTCTCTCTCTCTCTCTTTTAAAATTTTTTTTTAGATGTTTATTTTTAAGAGTGAGAAAGAGGGCGTGTGGGCAAGGGAGGGAGGGGAAGAGAGAGGGAGACCAAGGGTCTGAAGCTGACTCTATGCTGACAGCAGAGAGCCTGGGGGGTCGAACTCATGAACTGTGAGATCATGACCTGAACTGAAGTCAGATGCTTAACCGACTGAGCCACCCAGGCTCCCCAAGCATCTGACTCTTGATTTCAGCTTGGGTCATGATCTCCTGGTTCAGGTGATTGAGCCCCACGTCAGGCTCTGTTCTGATGGCATGGAGCCTACTTGAGATGCTCTCCCCCCTCCCCCACTTGAGTCAGTCTCTCTCTCTCTCTCTCTCAAAATAAATGGATAAACATTAAAAAAAAAAAACAGCATTTATATATAGAAGTTTTGGAAATTGTTTTTTGAAACCAGGGGTAGAGTCAAGGTGAATTGAGCAAGAGGGAGGAATCTTACATCAACTTGAGGATCTGTCACCTTGTTCAGATGCTTTCTCTATCTGCCTCTCTTCTCCCATCCCTCTCCACTATTGTACTTCTGTGTTCAGTAGAGTCTGTTCACCATATTGTCAGGGGAGAGAACCATTCCATCTTGTTCATACTTCAAACCCCACTCAGCTCCTCTGGTCTTTTGAAGCAAATTAGACCTCACTGGTTTTAGGACCTTTGACCACTGTGTGGCCTGCTCCCTGCACTTTGATACCTGTGGGTCTCTTCTGCTTATCAGAGAGCCTGACAAGCAGCTACATCTTTTCTGTGCAGCTTGCAGGCAGTTGAGATCTCCAGTCTTTTTCAGGATGCTCCTTTGCTGACACAAAGCCACAAGCCCACTTGTCATTTGGGGCCAGTAAGTATAGTCCCATTGTCACCTTGATCTGCACTTCTTTTCTGTAAATAAGATTACCATTCTGGTTCCCGTCAGCTTCTTTGCCATTGCAAATCACAGCTAGTTATAGTGTATAAAGTAGTACATGGAGAGATTGTGAGTTTGATGCTTGAGAGATGACATATTTCCCTGTTCTTCCAGAGATGGTGCCTTCTCTTTATTCGTTGTCTTCATGCTCAGACATGACTTGAGCCTGTTAATTTAGAGGAAAACAAAGGGAAACCCTAGTTCACTCCATAGTAAATCACTTGAATACTAATGGGACAGATAAATTTGCAGTTCTGCTTGCTGTCTTCCCCTGTAGAGCTTTTGAATCTTTCTTGTTTGACCCACTGAGGGAACTACAGGGTCAATGCCTTCTTGACTAAGGGGAATTCATATTTTTAAATTGCAGGTTCCATTACAGCTTATAGAAAGTGTTGAATGCCGAGATATATTTCAGCTTCATTTGACTTGCAAAGACTGCAAAGTTATCAGGTATGTGATATATTTATGCTGCTATTTAGTGTGGAAAAATATGTATTTTAAAAAAAAATTTATTATTATTGAGAGACAAAGAGTGTGAGCAGGGGAGGGGCAGAGAGAGAGGGAGACACAGAATCTGAAGCAGGCTCCAGGCTCTGAGCTGTTGGCACAGAGCCCGACGCAGGGCTCGAACTCACAAACCGTGAGATCATGACCTGAGCTGAAGCCGGACGCTTAACCGACTAAGCCACCCAGGTGCCCCCAAAATATGTATTTTTAAAAGAATAGATCTCTGGTTTGGTAACAGAAGAATAGCTTTTGAGGGTCAGCCTTGTTAGGAATATTTTCTGAGTAGTTAGTGCCTGAAATATTTTATCTTTAGGCTACTTTGCTATTTGAAAAGTGGTTTTTAAATTTTTTATTTGGAAATTATTTCAAATTTACAAAAAAAAGTGCAACAATAAAATCTTACAAAAACACTGATTTTAACATTTTACCCCATTTGCTTTATTATTTACAGGGGCTGTGTGTTGTGTGTGTGTGTGTGTGTGTGTGTGTTTCTTTTTCTAGACAATTTGAAAGTAAATTACATGATCCTGGCTTTTCATCCTGAAATACTTTGATGTGCTTTCCTAAGAATAGGGATATTTTCTTACATAACCATGTTGTCATTATCAACTTCACAACTTTACACTCATAATACTTTTATCCAGTCTGCTATCCATGTTCCAGTTTTGTCACTTGACCTAATAATGCCCTTTCTAGCATTCCTCATTCAGAATAGGGTCCATGCAAGGTCAGGTATTACATTAATTGCCATGATTCTGTAGCCTTATTTAATCTGAAGCATTTTTCTCCATCTCTTTGTCTTTGATGATATTCACACTGTAAAGAATATAATCTTTTATTTTAATAGATTTTTTCTCATTTTGTGTCTGTCCAGTGTTTCCTTATGATTAAATTGAGGTGGTGTATTTTCAGCTGCAATACTGTATGTGTGAGGTTGTGTCTTTTTCAGGGTACTCTATTGAATCTGTTGGCAAACGGTGTCCATCTGTCTCTATTGCTGATGTCAATTTTGATCTGTCTTGTCAAGATGTCCCCTGCTTTCTGTATAATTCCTACATTTTCTCCTTTGCAACTGATAAACAGTCTGTGGGAGAAACTTTAAGACAATGAAAATATCCTGCTTCTCATCAAATTTCTTCATAGATTTAGCATCCATTATGGTTTTTATCTGATGTTGTCTTTACTATAATGGTTGCAAAATGATGCCTGAAATGTGTTTTTAAATTTAGTAGCTCTAGAAGTTCTAAATTCCACAAGTTTTTAGTTTATCTCTTTGATTAACTTTGGAGTGCCAGTAAACGTTGTGTGTTGACATACTGATGAGCCACATTGATTGGGATGGGGGAGAGGTTTACGGGGGACTCCTTGGTTTTAAGGTAAATAAGTTCCTTTGTAGCCATTGAGATTTGGCTTGCTTTTCATAGGTACTGACTACAACTTGTTTATTAATTACTCAATTTTGAACACTGTTGGCATTTAAAAAGGTGAAGTATTTTTTGCCCTAATTATTTTAATCTGTATGTACTGAAAATTGCAATTGACTGTAGAATTGTTTGATTACATGGTTACAGCTGAAAGTTTCAGTGTAATGTATCTTATTTTGGATGTACAATTACTGATTTATTCTAATGGCTGAGTAGACAGATTTGAACTTATCTGACTGGCCAAAAGTTGTGCTGTGATTTATTTTTGAGCTTGGCCTGATAGGTTATAACAACAAAATGAACATTCTCTAAACCTATTTCTTGACAACCATAAAGCTTTGGTGGAGGATACAGAAGAAGGAAACCTTACTCATGGAAGAGAAAACTGCCATTTTACTTTAATAATTACCATTAATCAATCTTAAGCATTTAATTAGTCTAAAAAATAAGTTTTCCACATGTCCATTTTTTTTTCCTTTTTGACATTTTGTACCATTGGCTAAAATTTGTTGGACCTGTAGTTATTACAAATGATAAACATGTGAAACATGACCTCTGATGCTTTTCTTGACCGTAACTGTCACTGCACTGGGAGTTAGGTACTCTTGAAATGTTGGCTTCCCTTATTGATACTGTCAGCTGTCTTCTAATTACATCCATATTTGTTTGGCTTTACAAAGGTGTCAGTTCTCAACCTTTGAGCAGTGTCAAGAGTGGCTTAAGAGACTAAACAATGCAATCCGACCACCTGCTAAAATAGAAGATCTCTTCTCATTTGCATACCATGCTTGGTGCATGGAGGTCTACGCCAGTGAAAAAGAACAACATGGAGACCTGTGCAGACCAGGTAGAACTTTCTAAAATGTAAAAATGGTGGTTCTATTATTGTTTGAGGTACCCTTAACATGAAATGGGACTCCTAAGCATTCATGTATTGAATCAGTGTATATTTATGGAGCACCTAAGCATTTGTGCATCATTCTTCTAAGATAAATAGAACATGTTTCCTGCCTTTTAGGGGAAAGGAAGAACACATCACAATCTGCTGGGGCTAAAATATATATATATATATACACACACACACACACACACACACACACACACACACACACAGAGTAAGGTTTAATGGGTGTTGTAAGAAGCCTAATGGAAGGGAGCCATGAATCATATGCACATTCCCAAATGTGAAGACTTCACGTTCATGGTGGCTTTTGAGGTAGAATAAGGGTTCATTGAAGGTAGAAGGGTTCATTGAGTAGAGAAAGAGGAAAAGTGTTGGAACAAGTAGCATGAACAAAGGTCCAGAAGTGTGTGACATTAGGGCTCAGAGTAATGGCATACAAAATGGCCTTTCACTATCTTCTTATTTTCTTTTTTTAAAAAGGCTTGTTTATTTATTTTGATGGGAGGTGGGCAGAGAGAGAGAGAGGCAGAAAGAATCCCAAGCAAGCTCTGTGCTCTCAGCACAGAGCCTGACATGGGGCTCGATTTCACAAAGTATGAGATCATGATGAGCCAAAATCAAGAGTTGGATGCTTAACCAATTGAGCCACCCAGGCATCCGTATCTTCTTGTTTTCAAGTCATACATTTTCCTATTGTTACCCCTTTCATCTCATAGATGAAACAGAGGTCCAGAGAGGCCGGGTGACTTCCTTCAGGACAAATACAGAAGCTGAGCCTGTGCTGGAGCCTAGGCCTTCTAATTTCACAGATCTTTGTCCTACTCTTTCTCACTCAGAAATGGCTTGGATCAAGTTCATGTTATTCCTTTGCATGTAGTTGTCTGTAAACTTTATGTTGCCATAAATGAACTTTGCTGGTCCAACACTCAGTCTTTAGTGTGTCAAGCCTGGAAGCAAAGACTTGGATTTCTAAACAGTGAAAAGTTGTGAGCCTCCTTCCAATAAAGTTTCCTCTTGGGACTTTTTTCTTTAAACCTCAGTTTTTAATCCTGAATTTTTGATCTTAACAGTTTTGCCCTGAGTCATTTTAAACATTTGAGGCTAATCTAGCTTTGCTTGCATTACTTTGTTTCCTGGCTCACTCACTGGTTGAAAATTTTGGTTCATAATTAAAATACAGCATAAGCATCATCTTATTTTTAAAGATGCTTTGATGTATACTTTTGTTTGACCCTTATGACCTAGTCAAACAGGCAGGATAGCCTGGTGTTTCTGTTTTGGGAGCCAAAGAAATGAGACTCAGAGGTAAAACCTGTTGCTAAGTCCCACCGTCAGTCAGTGACAGAGCTAGTACCTAAACCCAGTTCTCAGCTATTGAGAGTTGACTGGGGGAAAGTTCTGTGGATGTGGAGATGAAAAACTGGTACCTGCCCTCATGGAGCCTGAAGGAAAGCATCAGGACTCCAAGCTGCTCATGAGCCTGGTCGGGCCAGTGGAGCTCATAGTCAGCCATAAGAGTCCACACCATCCTTGGATATTGGAATGTCCTTAGACTGTCTCTCACTTCACTCCTTTATCCGTTGCATCTTTTTCTTTTTCCTTCTTTATTGAAAAGCCATTGTATTTTTGTTGTTGTTCTTTATGGCTTTTGTCAAGGTTTTTTTTCTTAAAGATAAAATTTACCTACAGGGAAATGCACAGATCTTACATGTATATTTGCTGAATTTTTAACCACTGTATCTTATCAAATTTTTACTCTCAGGGCACCTGGGTGGCTCAGTTGGTTAAGCGTCTAACTCTTGATTTTGGCTCAGGTCATGATCTCATGGTTGGGAGATTGAGCTCCCTTGGGCTCTGCACTGGGCGTGGAACCTGCTTAAGATTCTCTTTCCCTCTTTCCTGCTTGTGTTCCCGTCCTCCCTCCCTCCCCCCCCCCCTCCCTCCCTCCCACCCTCTCTCCCTCTCTGTCTCTCAAAAAAATCTATTTTTTTAGTCTCTACCATTTCCTAGGATAATGAAGTTAGTGAGTATATCTTGCTGCACATTATGTTATATAAGAACTTCAGTTGTTTAAGACTCCTAATTCTAAAGGGCATTTCCCTAGTTTTAGGTTGGTTAGTCAACAGGGCTTGTTTTATTCTCCTAATTTGTTTTCTCACAACTACAGACTGAAAATTCCTCATCTCTTTAGATGATTCTTTATTCCCTTGATAAAATTAGTTTCTTTTGGATTTGGGCAATCTCTTAGGGTATTGCTAAGATGTGCTACATCAGAATTTCACCTTTTTTTTTTTTTTAATGTTTATTTATTTTGAGAGACAGCGAAGTGGCAGGGAGAGAGATGAGGGAGAAAGAGGGAGAGAGAGAGAAAGAGGGAGAAAGAGAATCCCAAGCAGTCGCTGTGCTGTTAACACAGGGCTGGACACGGGGCTCGATATTATGAACCACAAGATCATGACCTGAGCTGAAATTAAGAGTTGGACGCTTAACTGACTGAGCCACTCAGGCATCCCAGAGCTTCACTCTTTTAATTATGGATTGCTTTGTCTTGAGCTGGGATGACTTGGGTCCCCAGACCCTTCCCTTTCTGATCTGGTATTCTTTGGCTACCAGAACATATAGATGTCTGTAGTGTCCTCTGTCTTTTAATGAGTTTTTGATGGATGGAGGTATTTGGGGGGTAAAGTACTGATTTAAGAACTAGGAAACCTGAATTCAAATACACATATTTTACCATTTAATTAAAAAAATATTGGGGAAGCCATTTATCTTCTCTGTACTTTAATTTCCTTTGTTCTTCAAACTGAGACATTCCTGTTATTCCTGTCCAAGTTGATCAGGGTGTCCTGCAGATCAGATCTATTATTGCTGGAGAGTTCAGTAAATATTTGAGTGCTTCCTATGTGCCATACTTGTTAAAACATTTTGGAAACTGAATCTACAAGGTGATGCCATTGTAACTGATTGGTTGGAACTTACTCTGAGTGATGGTTGTATTTTGTTTCTTCGTAGTATATACAAATCCACACTAAGTTAACTTGCTGTCACAAGGAATCTTACTGTACTTGGTTTGAGTATGTGCATATGTATGGCTTTTTCCTTTTTATATATTTTCACTATGGAGTACAGAGGGAAAACTTGCTCTTATGCAAAACACTGTGGTGGCATTTTTAAAGTCAGTCAACCTGGTTCTTCTGTCTCCACCCAATATTGTTGAGTGTTGATGGTGGCTACAACATTACTCACCAAATATGAGCATACCAGACAACCACATTCTTCTAAGTCATCTTTAGGGTGAGACAGCACTTGAGATATTTCAAAATAATGCCTTTGTATAATCTGCTCCAACACATGAGATCATAAGCATGGACTCTGAAGGGTTGAAGTTATTAGTTTATTTAGTCTTTTAGTAGTTAATAAGGCCTTTTATGGATTCTTCTCTGCCTAGCCTGTTAAGAGTAGAATGTGTCAGGGAGGAGGGGAATGGGAAAATTGCATCATTACCTTGTATTTATATAAATCTTAGTTTCTGACTGTTGAAGCTGTTATAGTTAAGCAAGCCACATTGTAGCCAAAGCTCTGAGTCTTAGTCAGCTTTGGAAGAAGTCTCAACATTGTTATTGGAAGTTTACCTGTGAAACTTGCAAAAGCCTTTGCAAAACTGTTGACTCCGCTCTTAGACCCATTGCAGACTCTAAAAAAGGAATGGATTAAAAGCTTAAAGCTTCTCTCCCACATGCTCAGTTTTCTTTTCTTCATTGTAGCAGCCTTCTTGGTGATAGTTCTGTACTTGAGCATTAGGCAGGAGTCCTGACAGATGATTGGGCAATTCATTTGTTAGTTTAGTAGCATCAGGCCCACCTTTCTGACCTCTCTTCTGTGAAATGCCCATTAAGCATTTTGTTTAACCATGAACAGCATAGGACTCTGGGTCTTACACTGTTGTGCAGCTGCCTGTTTCCTATAAAGCAAAAGCCCCTGCCAGCAGAGTCTGTCTTATGTATTTGAATGCAGTCCAGTAAGCGTACATTTAGATGACTGTACTGGGACCTTTGTTCATAGAAAAGAATGATTCCTCCTATATTTGAAAATCGGGAAGGGCTGGTTCTCACCTTCCCTGACTCTGGTGCTGTTCTTTTTCCCTTACATCCTGGGTAGAGGTCAGGCTCTTTTATCACAGGCCTTTAAGCTGTCTATAATTGTGGGCTCAAATACTCAGGATCACCCAGGGAGCTAGATTTTTGGGGGGGGAAATTTTTTAGACTGCCTCTTGACACTGGTTATGTTAGAGGGGCTCATTGCTTTAAAAAGGTTTTCATTCCCACTAAAATAAGAATTGCTGGACTGTTTGCATTTGTTGTACAAGAAATAACGAAATATTAAAAAAGGACACATTTCATTTGAGATTGGGGGAGGGCAGACAGGAGGGTTGAAATGGAAATATAAAGCAAAACAAAAAACTTATAACCAGGGGCAGCTGGGTGGCTTGGTCCGTTAAGCATCTGACTCTTGGTTTCAGCTCAGCTCATGATCTCATGGGTCATGGGATTAAGCCTCACACTGGGCTCTGCACTGACAGTGAGGACCCTGCTTGGAATTCTCTCTCTCCCTCTCTCTTTGCCCTTCCCCCTACTCGTGTGCACTTGCTCTCTCAAGATGAATACACATTAAAAAAAAAAAAAAAGATTCTCTTTCTTTCTCTGCCCCTCTCCCCCATGTGCGCCGTCTCTCCTCAAAAAAGAACAAGAAACTTACAACTGTAATATTTAAAATGGATTATAGTATATCTAGTATTGTGGAAACATGAGAATTCTTAGAAATTCTTAAGAGAAATCAGCAAAGAGATGTGCTTGGCATTCATTTTTCTGGCTGAATAAACATAAGGGAACTTCTAACACAATTTGGCAAAAGCCAGTTGAATTACTCATGTATTTAAGGTCTCCTATATTAAAAAAATACATATATATATTTTTAATGTTAGAGAGCATGAGCAGGGGAGGGGCAGAGAGAGAGGGGGAGAGAGAGAGACAGACACAGAATCTGAAGCAGGCTCGAGACTCTGAGCTGTCAGCACAGAGCCTGATGCGGGGCTTGAACCCATGAACCATGAGATCCTGACCTGAGCCGAAGTTGGACACTTAACCGACTGTGAGCCACCAAGGCATCCCATTGCTAGATTTTTTTTTTTAAAGCATTACTTTTCAAACTGTTAGTTGTTATGCACTTGTGGGTCATGAAATCAAAGTTTTAAGAAATGAAATACAAAATGAAACACTTAGGATAGAAAATACCAAAATGAGTCACACATAGTAATGGTAGGTACAGTTTTGTGAAACTCTTAAAAATAAACATGTTATGTTGGATTATGATATAAAACATAATTCAATTGTGATGGTCATTTTCAAAGTTAGGAAGTTAGTGCTTTAGAGGATACAAAGGTAATTAAAAGTCTTTTTTCTCAAGGAACTTGAATAACAAATGCTTTATGCTTGCTAGGCAGTATATATTTCTTTGTCGCTCAGAACTTCATGCTCCTGATGATGGTTGTAAGCTTTTCTTTGGGCAACAGTTCTGTGTGATAAATTACCAGTGGTGGTGATGCTGGTGGTGATTTTGCCAGTGATTATTTTAGAGTATCTATGTGCTTACACTAAGATGGAGGTACTAATGTTAACAGTCATTAAAGTACTTTTAACCTTTTGCAAAGACTTGGAGCTGTATGGAGGTGGGAAAAATCTCATTAATGAATGAACTTGGAAATTGTTACAGTTTTACAGTTTTTAGATTGGGATTATAAGTGAAAGACTGTCTAATATTCTTGATGGTCACTATTCCTTGCAATTTGTAGACAGATGGCACCCCAATTTGGATAGCTTTTTTCCTATTTCAAAGCCCACATCATTTCTAAAATTTTTCCAGAATGGAAATGCATTCAGCTGATTATTTCTTCCTGCATCTCTGCACCTCATCTTTTTATAGCTCTCCTTCAGGAAACGTATAATACCTAGTTTAAACTCAAGAAAAGCAGTTTAAATAGGAAGTAGTTTTATAGAATTGTCCTTCATTCAGGTAATTGGTGTTTGCTGTTCTGAAGCTCCACTCCCAGGGAGAGCAAAGCTTTATACTTTGATCACCAAAGCAATCTGCTTTGTGCTTTTGTTATTGTTGTTTCTCCCAGCCCCCACCAGCATTTACTTTACTACCTATAACACTACATATTAGAGATACTGCTTAATCGTTTTTTGTTTGTTTGTTTTACTGCCCTAGGACTCTGTGTGTTTTCAAGGAAGAAGGTTATTTCAGATTTAATGACTTTTATGTTAGGTTCATTTCTGCCTTTGTAGCTCACTGTCTTTAGGAAGAGAAAGCCAGTTTCATTAGGGCAAAATGTGGGCAGGTTATACTTGTTTGGGTGAATGTTCTTACAGGTGGTCAGCACTTTAGTTAGTAGTATGGTGTTTCCTGAGATTCCTAGGTACTGGGAGTTATTATAGTTTTGTGATCTCTAAAATTCTATAATTTATAAGCCTCTGAAAATAAAAAGATTTTTCTTATCTTATTTGGTGGCTTGACCTGGTCTGAGCTGAAATGAAGCTTGACTTATCTCATTTAGTGTGAATTATCCATGCATTTCACTGTAGAAATATTAATGTTTGATTAGTAGACCCTGTTGAGAGAGTGTTAACCTAATACTATATTATGTGCACTATCTTAAACTCCAGAAAACCTAAGTTTTGAGATCTGGCCCTTAGTCTTTCTGATGAGTTGTAGATCTATATTACTATTCTTGATGAACTTGGTATTATTTTTTATGTATACTGTGAGTGTGGACCTAGGAAAGTAGCCAGTGTAGTGACAAGGACTGGGTTTTTGGGACCAGACAGACTTGTCATAATAACCTCTCTCAGTCTCAGTTTTATCCTGTGTAAAATGAACTCAGTGATAACCACTCAGAGTAGGTAGTAGTGATTAGATGAGATAACCTAATTCTTTAAAAAAAAAAAAAAATTTTTTTTTTTTAATGTTTATTCTTGAGAGAGAGCACGAACAGAGGAGGGGAAGAGAGAGACACAGAATCTGAAGCAGGCTCCAGGCTCTGAGCGGTCAGCACAGAGCCCGATGTGGGGCTCAAACCCACCCGACCTGCAAGATCATGACCTGAGGTGAAGTCTGACACCTAACCGACTGAGCCACCCAGGTGCCCTGAGATAACCTGATTCTTGATCAAAATTTGAAGATGTGAAAACAGCCTAAGCATTTGTCAATAGATGAATGGATAAAGAAGATGTGGTATATGTGTGTAATATTCCATACACAGGGATAATGGGCCATTAAAAAAAAGAAAGAAAATTTGGCATTTGTGACATCATGGAGGAACCTAGAAGTTATTATGCTAAGTGAAATAAGACAGAGATAGACCAATACCATATGATTTCACTTATATGTGGGATGTAAACAAATGAACAAACGAAAAAACAGATACAGACTCATAAATACCGAGAACAAACTGGAGGTGTGTAGGGGATGGGCAAAATAGGTGAAGGGGATTAAGAGGTATAAACTTCCACTAGCAGAATAGGGTTCAGTCAGTAATACTATAATAACTTTGTATGGTGAAAGATGGTACCTGTACTTACGGTGAGCATTTCATAATGTACGTAGTTGTTGAAGCACTATGTCTTACACCTGAAACTAATGTAAATTGTATGTTAGCTATACTTCAATTAAAAAATTTAATTTCCTCATTCCTTTGTATATAGCCTTGTCCTGGCAGGGAATTTGTAAACTAAAACTAAATATATTTAAAACTAAAACTGTAGTTTTAAACTAAAACTAATATATATTTTCTTTATGTAATAACTAGCAGGGTAGCTATGCTTTTATTCTACCTGTTTTGCAAAATGGTATTCATTTCTTTCTGCTGTCCTTGGCCCCTAGGGGAGCATGTAACGTCAAGATTTAAAAACGAAGTGGAGCGGATGGGTTTTGATATGAACAACGCCTGGAGGATTTCCAATATCAATGAGAAGTATAAGTGAGTTGTATGGGACCCTGTGGACTGTGTTTCATAGCCAGTGCCTTTGCAGATACCCCAGTTCTCATGTGGCAGAACATGTGAACTTAGACATTTTCTTTCAATAGAGATTTATTACATCTCACTGCAGGGTCTTCAGAGTACTTCTTGAGCCTTCTGTTCCCATTGTTCTCACTGGAGTGGAAAAGTGATCCTTAATAGGATTCTAGCTGGAAACTTCTTTTCCATCCCCTCCAGGCCTCTGTTCTTCCTGGTGCATGCATTTCCTGGGCAGTATTGTGTTCACGGGTAGGCCAGCAGTTTCCATTGTTCTCATCACCAATTGACCTCACTTTGGAGATAGAATCAGTGATCTCACAAGCGGTGATAAAACACTCAGCAGGGAATTTTTATGACAAATTTTACTCCAGATTCTATGAAATAGACGTTAAGTACTATTCTTTCTAACTTCATAGCTTTGATCATTTAATCATTAAATATTAATATAATCATTAAATATTTCCCATTACCTGTTTCCTTAAAAGGTGTAAGTACTTTGGTGTGGGGGAGGGCAGTTAACTACTATGATTTTGGTGATCCAGATTTCTATAAAACAAAAGAAGATTGTTCAAGAGATTTAAATTAATATTCTTAGGATTCCCTCTAGCAGTTGGAGGCATTAATCATTCCGTTTTTTGAGTTGTCTCAATTCATGATGGCTATTTTCCTGGTCTGTTTGTGGGTACTCATCAGAGCATTTCATTTTTAATCGGAAAAACTACAGCTAATTACTGTATGTAGCTCTTAACATGGACCTTGCCTAAGGAATTAAGAACCTTGGGGTGTTATGAAAAAAATGGGAGCTTTAGGTCTGTCATACCTTTGCCTGGTCTCCATCACAAGATAAAGCAGAGAATGGAGGTGGAGACTGGAGGAGAGGCCTCAGAGAGCCTGAGACTACAAAGCCTACACAGGCTTTGCTCATGTGTAACTCACATTTCCTATGCTGGAAACTGCTTATTTACATGTGAACAGCTAGTGTTTGCTAAAGAGGTGACTACTAGATAGTGTAATACTTCTAGGACAAGGAATACAATGATCAGAATATTGGGTGAAGTCAGAAAACTGAATTAAGCTAAGCTTGTTGGGAAAAAAATGAGTTCAAAAGCCAGTTGGTTTTCAAAATCCCTATTCAGTGTTGGTTTTAAAAATCAACTTTTGTCTTTGAGTCCACTGTTTCTACCTCAGAACCAGTCTTTAGGACATTGAAAAGTTCTTCCTACTACAAAGAAGGAGAGCTAAATTTACTCTTAAGTTTTAAACAAGACAAAAGAACAAAACTCATGGTTAGCACATTAACTATGGTCACCGTGTCCTGGTTGTTTTTAGGAGTTTATGGGAAAGTGTTAAGTTTGTAGATCTACTCCTGGTCATAGATATTCTGTTGGTTTAGTGACTTTTAAATTCCTGATATTTAATCTTCTGGAAATTGAGAACAAGATGGAGGAGATATTTAGTGCAGAATGATCAAAACTCCCAATTCTTTTTTTTTTTTTTTCAACATTTATTTATTTTGGGGACAGAGAGAGACAGAGCATGAACGGGGGAGGGGCAGAGAGAGAGGGAGACACAGAATCGGAAACAGGCTCCAGGCTCCAGGCTCCGAGCCATCAGCCCAGAGCCCGACGCGGGGCTCGAACTCACGGACCGCGAGATCGTGACCTGGCTGAAGTCGGACGCTCAACCGACTGCGCCACCCAGGCGCCCCAAAAACTCCCAATTCTTAAGCTACTTTGTGTTCTCTGCCTTTTCCCTTAATGCATAAGGCTAGGGCAGGGGAGTGGTGGTGCAGGAGAAGGAGGAATTTGTATATTTTAGGATTTGGATTAAAAGTCCTCTTGCCTTTACTATTGAAAAGGAATATTGAGGGGCGCCTGGGTGGCGCAGTCGGTTAAGCGTCCGACTTCAGCCAGGTCACGATCTCGCGGTCCGTGAGTTCGAGCCCCGCGTCGGGCTCTGGGCTGGTGGCTCGGAGCCTGGAGCCTGTTTCCGATTCTGTGTCTCCCTCTCTCTCTGCCCCTCCCCCGTTCATGCTCTGTCTCTCTCTGTCCCAAAAATAAATAAAAACGTTGAAAAAATTAAAAAAAAAAAAAAAAAAAAGAAAAGGAATATTGAAATACCCATAGAGGGACATTGTCCTGTAAGTGAAATACCTATCAGGAATAACTGCTTTTTAGGGCACCAGCTTGACTAGCATGAAGCTACTGGCTGCTGCTTAATGAAAACAGAGCTTTTTCCCCCTGAGAATAATTCTGCAGTATGTTTTATAGAAATTGTGATGAACAGCTCATTCACATTACTAACTTGGATCAGTGGGGCTGTGATTATGTATGCAGGTGGCCTGTCCTGTGGTACTGTTTCTGCATACCCATGTCTGCCCCTGTTACCTATAATTAGGACACATCAAAGAATACATTAATAATCTTATAAGGTCTCTGGAAACTTGAAGTTGTGGGCTCTTGTCCTTCTTCACATGTTTCTCTTTGATAGAAGCCTGAAAGAGTGAGAGTCTGGTAGAGGTGATAGACTTTCCTTCTGTAGTTAGATTGGGCATTTACTTTGTATAGTTAGAAATTATCTATGTGTTTTTTTAAACAACAGAAAGTTACAGTGGAGTAACTGTCAACTCCCCTTATATATTACTGATGTTAAGATCAACAGATTCTCAAAGGCAGCAGGAGGTAGAACAAGCCATGGTAGTGCCACATGATATATACATAAGTAAACACTCAAGGCAACTGATTCTGCTGAATAGGCCAAGACTCAAGTAAAGCTCCTTATTTTTCAACTGGCTGTGGGGTAGCTTAATCAACATCCTTAACTCTGGTTCACCTAGTGTTTCTCCTTCTTTCTCTCTGTCTTCTTCTCCCACTCCCTCTTTCTCACCTTTCTCATTAGGCTATGTGGTAGCTATCCACAGGAGCTCATAGTGCCTGCCTGGATCACTGATAAAGAACTAGAGAGTGTAGCAAGCTTCAGGTCCTGGAAGCGCATCCCTGCTGTCGTCTACAGGTAAGTAAGCCTGGCCAGGCCCATCTTGGTCTGGTGTTACTCTCCACTGCATGAGGTGTGCTGCCTCTGCTGTTGCTAACCTGGGAAGGGAGACAAGGGTTCAGAGAACTTTCCAGGCAGTTCTGTGCTACCTTATTGTAAAATCCACTCTAACAGTGACACACCAGTGTTTACTGCATCCAGCACACTTGCTGATGGTTTATTTGATAAGAAAATTTTAATAGAAAAGTGGCTTGTCTTGCTATTTTAAATATACTTCTGACATTCTATGGAAGATAATATGCTTAATATTCAGCATTTAGCTTCAGATGTTGGCCTTTGGATTGAGAGAGGTGAGTTCCAGAAAGTGAGAATTGGGAGTATAGAATTGAGTCATTTGCGATAGTCTTTGTGGTTGAAACTTCAACACATGAAAGAGTTCTGCTTTAAGAGGGAGCATTTGAAGAGGAAGGCTAGGGCTTTGCCAGGTAGAAGATCTCAGAGATGAAAGGCTTGAGAGCCAAGGGAGCAAGTCTAGAAGGGGGATGGTAGTGTGAACGAGCAGAGGTTTTGGAGTTCAGGTCTTTTCACTAATACTCCTTGCTAAGGCACTTAAAATAAATTGCCTAACTGGCCTCAGCCTGTTCTTAATTAGTAAAGTGGGAGTGATGTTCTTACTTTACAGGTATCCTGTGCCTCCTAAATGAATCTGTATATACTGGGCTTCTCTCAGCAGAGTAGGTTGTATTCCTGGGGGTTGCTTTTATAATTCATTGAGGAGCTCACTTCTCAAGGACTCATGTTAAGATTTTAAGAAAGCATTCCCTCTTATTTTGAAACTGTTTCACATGTCATCTCTTTGTAATATTTACATTCTCTATTTCATTTTCCCAGTTTGCAGACTTTTCAGGCTTTCCTTGAATTTGGGCCAAACCAGTGGGGCTTAGTTAGAGACTCTTTCATGCCAGGAGGCATTCCATTGAAATATTGAGTTTGTATAGGAAGGGATTTATCTCCTTGTGGAATTTCCACTGAGGTAACCAGCTTGTTCATGTAGTCCACTGATGGCAGATTATGATGGCCATCCTGAATAGAGATGAAGAAGTATTTGTTTCTGGCCCAGTAGAATCTGTTAAATTTTCAATCTCAATTTTCATCACTGTTGTTTTCAAACACCCCTAGAAAAATAGGTCACCAAATTTACCTATCACTCAAGTGCCAGGGATGACAGGAATTACAGAGCAGGGAGAGCTGAAAGGATTTGCATCTTATCAGTGATGGGCCCAGCTCAAATAGGGAAAGCAGCCAGCTGCTGCTCTGTGGCCAACAGCTGTGTTAGCTCAGCAGCCCTGGCATTTGTAGGGTTTGTTGACTTTGAGAATGAGGGCGAAGAACTGTCACCGGGCTTTAGGTGAATTGTTGGTAGAGAGGCCTGTAAGTGCGAATTAAAGAAAAACTTTTTAGAGTAAACATGGGAAACCTTTCTTCCCTTCTAAAATTTATTCTAGAGGGCACAAACCATAGGGTTTTTTCCTAGTCCTTTCTAGAGACCATAGAGTATATATAAATGAAATTTTTATTTCCAATTTCTCTGAGAAAATCTCTCAAAGGATTACAAATGACAGTTCCTTAGTATAGTTACATAAAATCAGGCTTCTAGGAACTAGCCTCTGTTTTGGAAAATGTGTCTTGTATCTCTGAGCCCCTAACTGGGTTGTTAAATTATTGGGGAGCTTTGTCAGGGGTATGTTGAAGAATGTTCTGGAGATACTCTGCCACTCTCTGCTTTGCCAGCCCAGGTGGCAAGATACTTCTGAAACCAGCATACATTTATGGAATTTAGTTGTCTCTAGACTGCAGTAATGATTCCTGAGGTTGCTAGCAGCAGTTACCTGACAGCACCACGCTGAACCAGCGCCTGATTTGTGTTTTTTCCCCACTGTGATGAGAGAGTGTTTAATTGGATTGATCACTGAAGACAGAGATGGTGCGAAGGGCATCCATCTGTAGTGCAAATCACAGTTCCCCTCTTCGTGCAGAGTGGTTATTAGAAATTTCTAGTCATTTAGAGAGCTTGCCCAACACTAACTTAGGGATAGTTTAAATATGTACGTGTTTCTATATAAAATTGAAGCCTCTGTGTTCAGTAGGGGACTCATCCATTTGGATATCTTAATTTTTATACTTTTTCCTGATTTTTTGTTAAAATGGTAGAAATATTCTTTAGTGATTTTTAGCTGTATTGCTTTAGTTCTTGATCATGTGGTCTGAAGCATTTTAGAAGACTGCAGAAAACTGCTTAGTGCAACAGCTCAGTTGCAGTCTAGCTGTAAAGTACCATTACCCTTAAAACCCAAGATCCAAGCTGAAGAGTGCCATCTTGTGTTCCTCTTGGGCACTGTTGGGAAGCATTGCAGAGAAAGAGGATGCTCAGGAAAGGCCCTGCCAGCCTCTATTGTGAAGGTTTGGCATCAGTCGGCTCAGTTGTTATCAGTGCCTATTATATATACTAGTTGGTATTTTAGGGATTAGTGAGGTTCTATTTCCAGTTGGTATCCTTTCAGCAGGTGAGCCGGTTGAGCATATTGGCAATATACAAGTTGTTTCCTTGTCTCTCTCTGTGAGGGAGGATCTAAAAACTACAAGCAAACTGATGGTTCCAATGGAATTTGGTCATTGCCAAATTTAATTGGCTGTTCATGAGCTTTAGGATTAATAATAAAAATCTTTCTTACATTGTTCCTTGAAGATGTCACATAGATTCAGTAGTATGTTTTATTTACATCCATCTGTATGTTAAATATGTGTTAGGTGTGTGCATGCATGTGTATGTGTTTAGATTTTAATGGGAGGTAAGAAATTGATAGTTCCCCCCAGGATATAGGATTGGGGGACATTTAATTTTTTTGCTTACTAACTTCTTACTCTTCTTAGTTTTCTAATCAAAGGATTACTTTTATAACTTTTTGAAAACCACTTTAAGATTGTCACATACAGTTCACCCTTTTAATGCGTTCAATTTGATTTTTTTTTTTTTTTTTTTTTTTTTTGGCGTATTCACAGAGTTGTGCAACCATCACTACAGTCAGTTTTAGTACACCTTTACCACCTCAGAAAGAAACTCCAGATCCATTAGTAGTCACTCTTTATTCCCTCCCTCCCCAAGCCCCCTACCCCAGGTTGCTAGTAATCTACTTTGCCACTATAGATTTGCCTATTCTGGACACTTCTAATAAACAGAATCATACCATATGTGAACTTTTGTGACTAACTTCTTTCACTTAGCATAACATATTCCAGGTTCATCCATGGTGTAGTATTTATTGGAACTTTGTACCTTTTGATTGCCAAATCTTTTATAACTTTTTAATTGCTAAAATCACCTAAATTCCTAACGAGGAAAATACTGGGTTTTAATAGCATCTTGAAGTAGACTTTTGAGTAAGATTTCTGGTCTTAACTTCTTAAGAAAGAATCTGTTGGAGTATAGCTCATTGAGCTATCTGCCTATAAGAGCAGTTTGTGAGTCATGAAATCTCAGGGGATTTTGTAGAGTAGTCCACTGTGGGTCAGGTAAGTGTTTGAGTCCCAAAGGTGGGATCTTGTTTTGAAAAGAATCTCCAAAGCCAACCATAAGTGCACAGTTGCTGCAGTGGGGCCCTCAGAAGTTGGTGTGAAAACAAATTTTCCTGTTTCAGCATCTGTTATGCCAGGATTTTCAGGGGCAGTATTAAAAAGGAGAGATTAGTGTTTCATTATTGAGTAGCAGAATTAGTGTAGTATTTGTAGATTATTTCTTACCTGATTTTCCAAAAATAAATTTTAAGAGTCAAACATTTACTTTATGCATATTAATTTGTTTTTTTTCTAAGAGAACACGTTTATCATTTTGTTGGTAACTCTACAAAGGTTTCTAAAATAGTACAGTATTTGAGAAAGATCCAGATAGGTTTTGTTGTTTGTTCCTGTTGCTATAGAAGATTTCTGCCCTTAGATGACTTGAAGCTAACTTTACATCACTTTCACTTACCTGTATTCAAGCTCTTCATTAATGCATTTAAAATCTACTACCTTACTTTTTGTGTGAGCACAGAGCATCTGAATGGGACCACTGAGATGGGTATAGTTGTTGTTTCTTGTTGGTTGTGCAGGCACCAGAGCAATGGAGCTGTCATTGCCCGCTGTGGACAGCCGGAGGTCAGCTGGTGGGGCTGGCGAAATGCTGATGATGAGCATCTGGTGCAGTCAGTAGCCAAAGCTTGTGCCTCTGATTCCCGATCAAGTGGCAGCAGGCTGTCAACTAGGAACAGTTCTCGAGACTTTCCAAATGCAGGAGACCTTTCCGATGTGGAGTTTGGTAAGATGCTCCCTAGACCAATGGCAGCAATTTTTATAGTGTCTTGTGAGAACTTTTTCTTGAAATGGCCTTCTCCTTGTAAGACATAGAATCTGTTTCATAGGAGAGAGCAGGCAAAGCTTTAATTGATAGGATTATTTGAGGAGTCACACATCTTGACAAAGAACCAGAAGACTCTTTAAGACTTGGCTTACTAGGACTAGAGTGTTGGTTGTCTTTCTTGTCACTGTGACAAGAATGGAGTATATACGCGATAGGGGACCTGGAGTGTCTCCAGACCATAGCAGGAGACACCAGCCTTCATTAAAGGAGTACACATGTAGAAATGAGATAAAGGAGGTTATAGGAAGAAGTCCTGTGTATCAAGCGTTCTTGTTAGGTGGGTTTCACTTAATTGAGGTTTTGTTTGTTCTGTTATTATAAAAGGTGTTTTTGGTTCTTATTTTGCACAATTCTGGGGAGAGATGGGTTCATTCAGTTTTTCATCCCCACTCCTGATGTTCCTAGATTCTTCTCTGTCCAATGCTTCGGGAGCAGAAAGTTTAGCCATCCAACCGCAGAAGCTTTTGATCTTGGATGCACGCTCCTATGCAGCAGCGGTGGCAAACCGAGCCAAAGGAGGAGGCTGTGAATGCCCAGGTGAGGTGTACAGTGCTCTGTCCCATAACACTCTGTTCTTGTGAGCTCAGCTCATGCCCAGTTGGGTCTTAGTTCTCATTTTGAAATGAATGGCAAACCGTGTTCCTCAGCTGTCTTGAGAGAGCCAGAACTGTTTGGATTCTTAACGCTGTAGTTTCTTTTCAGGGAAGAAACAGAGGATGAGGTGCATTGAAACCAAATAATCGGTTATTTTCCCAACCTTTAAGTGATTAAAAATAAATAAATAAATAAAAATAAAAAGTAAGTCCTCCCCTGTAGTAAGTAAGGCCTGTTCATGTTTGCAAGTTGCTTCTTTAAGTGGCTCAATTTCTCAGCCTTCTGAAAGCTTTTTGTTGCCTTTGACAGTGGGTTTACTCATTACTGACCTCACAGGAAACTCCCATATGGCTTGTACATAGAAAACCTGAGGTGGGAATTGAAGCAGCAAATACTGAATTCTAGCAAAGCACCTCTGTCCTAACCTGTAGCATCCCTACTATTTGAATGCTGGCTTTCTCCAAGAAGGAATCCCTTTAGTGCCAGATGTGTGCTGATGGAGCAAGTAGTGGCACCAAGCTCCTTATTCAGATGTGATTTAAACTGGAAGTTAAGGGGCGCCTGGGTGGCGCAGTCGGTTAAGCGTCCGACTTCAGCCAGGTCACGATCTCGCGGTCCGTGAGTTCGAGCCCCGCGTCGGGCTCTGGGCTGATGGCTCAGAGCCTGGAGCCTGTTTCCGATTCTGTGTCTCCCTCTCTCTCTGCCCCTCCCCTGTTCATGCTCTGTCTCTCTCTGTCCCAAAAATAAATAAACGTTGAAAAAAAATTTAAAAATAAATAAATAAATAAATAAATAAACTGGAAGTTAAAAGCAGTTGACCCAAGGTGAAATTTGAATGCATAAAATGCATTGTTCTGCCAGCTGCTTTTCAAAGAAATTCCAGAGCTACAAGTTAGAAATGGCCCCAGAAGTAAACCTGGGGTCAGATGGAAGGATGTAGATCTTTAAAAAAAAAAAAAAGAAAGAAAGAAAAACTTGTTTTATGTCCATATCTTCACAAATTTTCCTTTTTGCAAAAACAGCTAAAATTCAAGCACCGTTTCCTCTCATAAAGGACTGGACTAATAGGCATCAAAACATTTCAGTTTCATTAGTCAGCAGCTATAGTGGGTTTGTTTTATAGCCAGTTTGCTGCTTTTAATTTTGGCCATGTGGGCTTTAAATTTAACATATTTTTGTTCTTTTTATTGTTATTCTCTGCAGAGTATTACCCGAACTGTGAAGTAGTGTTTATGGGGATGGCAAATATTCATTCAATCCGGAGGAGTTTTCAGTCTCTGCGGTTGCTGTGCACACAGATGCCTGATCCGGGAAAGTAAGACCTTGGCCTTAGCTTTAATTTTGTGTTGCTTTTTTCAAAAAGTGAGTTTAGAGGTGTCTTTTCTTCTGTTTCTTGATACACTTCAGTTTTACTTTCAGTCCCTGTAGGCATTCTGCTTTCTGTGTTAGCATAAGCACCCAAAAGAGATGCTGGAGAAACATCTAGCCCTTTGAAAGGTTTAAAGATGTGGAGCACAGAACAGATCTCAGTCCTCAGAAAAGCACTACCTTCTTCTTTTTCCTGGGACCTCTTCCTTCTCTTCTACATTGTTTTTGGCTCATTTTTAATTCTTTGGTTTTTGACATCTTGCAGTGACACTTACCTGCCTTAAGCTGGGATGTTTTACCTTGAAGAGTCAAAGTTTATTCATCATGTTCTAAAAAGGGTTAAGCTGTCTTTAAACCTTGTGTTAGGGGAGTTCCTTTTACATTTCCTTCTGATTCCTAAACTACCTCCTCTTACATACTAAGAGCATTACCAGATTTTTATTGCTTATTAAAAATGAATGGCTGGCATTTACAGTGAGATAGGTGAATTAACACCCCCGCCTCTCAAGGGAACTGATTACTGATTGAATACGAGATAAATTAGCAAGAATCCTCTGTAAAACAAAATGTGGACAGATAAATATCTAAAAGTCCTCGTTTTACTATTTCAGGAAGCCAAAAATGGTGCAGAGAAGACAGAATTTTCTCTTTTCTTTGTGTTGGAGCCCATAGTTATTTCCCTGGGTTCTGTCCAGTAGATCTCCTGATCACATCAAGTTTTGCAGAATTCCTTGATTTATTGAGCCAAATGGCTGCCTGAACCACTTGTACTAACTCCTGGTAGCAAATGATTAAATTCATCACAGTTGGAAAAAGCCCAGAGGGTGAAGCAGTTGTCCTTGGGGAAAAGCCTGAGCAAAGGAATGAGTTTGCTGCTCTGCTTTGGGGATTAGCAGCTTGTATCTGCTACACATTTACAGAACCCGGCTAGCAGTACTCTCATCTCCAAAGGTGGGGCACTGAAAGAGCCTGGTTGAGGACTCACAAGATCTGCCACTAATTGACTCTGTGACTTTGGCCAAATGGCTAAATTACTGTGGGTATCAGTTTTCCTATTTATAAAATGAAAGGGATAGAATCAACACTACCTCATCTCAAATATCTGTATTTTAAAATTCTTTATTTAAAAGCTATTTTTTAAACTCAGAGTCAGAAAGATGTAATGGGCCCATACCTTGTCAAAAGGAATGTCTGGGGATTTTATTAAGGAAAAAGGTAATGCTTTGCCTGTTTTTTGGCAGCAAATCATAAGGCAGTACTGAAGCCTCCCTTGTGGGTAAAAAGAAGCCCTGGCAGTGGTGGGATCAGCTATAAGCAAGCCTCTCCACACTTGTTGGAGGCTGTGGAGGGCTAGGGCATTGTGTGTTTCTGCTCCAGTTTGGGAATCGAACAAGGGAGTATGGAGTGTCTCAGAACCTCCCTGGTTAGCTGATTGTGGGGTGTAGTGTAGGCATGTTCTTGCCTAGTGTTGGCAGAAGGCTTCTCAGAGCCCCCGACAGAAGTATTTATTCCCTCCTTTGATTTAGTGTTTGAAGGGCTAGACTGCTGTCTTAACTACAAATCTGATCACATTTTGGAGAAATTAGAGCTTTTGGGGGGTGGGTATGTAAGGAGTGGAATTCATGACGTGCACGAGGAACAAAATGTCAATATAGGTTAAAAAAAATCAGTTTGTAATTACTCCCAAGCAGTAATTCTTGGGATCAGGTATCTCTTGAAGGTGTTTTCGAAAGAAGGTTCTTCTAGATCCCTGCTGAATCCAGTCTATATTAAGTCCAGTAATACTATGTAGCCATTAGTGTACTAATTTGTATGAATCTTAAGTCATTAGTATGGGCCAACCCAGTTTTAGTCAATAGAAATTCAAGATTTTAGTGGGTGTTAGGGTATAGGGAGCAGGTGCTGTTGTCTGTGCTATTTTTAAATGTGGCATCTGGCTTACATCTCCTTATAGACACATTTGTATTGTATGTGTGTTACTTGTGTATGTGTATATATATGTGTGTGTATACACACACATGACAAGTTTTTGAGAACTTGTTGGGTATAGTTGCTGATCATTAAATATAAGTACTTACTGTTTTATAATGTCTGAATAGCTGCATTTCCTTCAGGAGAAGACTCCAGAAAGAATTACTCTTCCTATACTGGGTTATATAACTACCATGGACTGAAAAATATTAAATGTTAATTGTCATAAGTTAGCCATAAGATTTCTGGAAAAAATTCCTATTATTGTCCTGTTTCTGAAGCTGCCCTCTATTGCGTAGTAGAGCTTAGGCCTCATCTTTATACATGCTTTGTAAAGACAGAGGTTGTTTTATTTTGGCAGTGTTTTATTTGGAGGGAAAAATCCTTGGGAATTGCTTCTTAATTTCATGGCTATTTGGCATGATGCAGTAAATCATACAAATCAGGATTTCCTCGTCCTCCTTTTTTTTTTTTTTTTTGAAAGAGAGCAAGCATGCATGGGGGAGGGGCAGAGGGAGAGCAAGAGAATCTTAAGCAGGTGGCACATTCAGCATGGAGCCCTGATGTGGGGCTTGATTCCATGATGCTGGGATTGTGACCTGAGCTGAAATCAGGAGTCAGATGCTCAACTGACTGAGCCACCCAGGCACCCTTCCTTATCCCCTTCTGTTTTTATTTTTATAGTTGGCTCTCAGCTCTTGAAGGCACAAAATGGCTCCATCACCTGTCTGTGCTTCTGAAGTCAGCACTTCTGGTAGTGCACGCTGTGGATCGTGATCAGCGGCCAGTACTAGCACATTGCTCAGATGGCTGGGACCGCACTCCCCAGATTGTGGCATTGGCTAAGCTCTTGCTGGATCCTTATTACCGAACCATAGAGGTGGGTGCATCCAAAGAGTAGGATTTGGTACTTCAGTACAAGTGGGGGAAACCTTGGAGGGTTTTATGATCAGTTTTGGTCTTGGTGGTTAAGTCTAAAGGAAATGAAATTTGTTTTTAAATCTTTCATCCTTTACCTTGAGCTAACTTGTGGTGGTGCCTGCCATCATTCTTGTGCCATTTTATAAAATGGAGCAGATTGTGGATAACAAGGTATTGAGAATACAGATGTGTTTTCCTTTGCACTCTGTCTACTTGGAAAAGTTTTGGCTACCCCCGGAAAATGGGGCTTCTGTAAAAGAATCTTGGCATGCTTATTATGGTAATAATGGGTCCAGATATCACTACAGTGTTCTGTGAAGAAAGCCCTACTCTGAAAGAACCACATGTTGGGTTAGAGATGTAAGAAAAACCATAAAGGTGTCCTAAAATAGATGTAAATCTGGAATGGGGAAACATTTTAGAAACAATACTTTCTTTGTAAGTATAACACAAAATACAGAACTAAAAAATTAGAAAAAATGTGGCTTTTGTATAGTGAATGAAAAAGGCTAAAAAGTATAGACTCAAGAAAGGCTCAGATAAATGCTTAGTATCCTTTTGATGATTATGGAATGGAGTAGAGGGAAGTGGAGAATTGCCCTAAGCTTGTGTCCCATGGAGCTTATGGCCGTGGGGCTGGGTTAGGTGTTTCTGTTGGCCTTACTGGGAGCTTGTTAAAAAGGATTGCTGCTCTTAATCCTGACAGGCTCGGGACTGTCACAGGCTTGACAGACAAGCACAAATGGTCTCTCCCTGCAGGGTTTCCAGGTCCTCGTGGAGATGGAGTGGCTGGATTTTGGACACAAGTTTGCTGACCGGTGTGGTCATGGGGAGAACTCAGATGATCTGAACGAACGCTGCCCGGTGTTTCTCCAGTGGCTTGACTGCGTTCATCAGCTTCAGAGGCAATTTCCTTGCTCTTTTGAGTTCAATGAAGCATTCCTTGTGAGTTTGGGCTTGTGATTCTTCATTTTGGGGACTTTCTAAAATGGGGATGTCAATGCAAATGTTAGCTAGTTTTTACATGAAATGATACATCCTTTTTAGAATTTAATAAGGAGCCATTCTCTTATTTTTAATTAAAAATAATGTATGGGTTTATTCAGTGAATCCAAGTGTGTTAGGTTTGCATAAAGTCTGTGTTGTTTTTTTTTAAAAATTTTAAAAAATGTTTATTCATTTTTGAGAGAGACACACACACACACACACACATAGACATGGCACAGGCAGGGGAGGGACAGAGAAAAAGACATAGAATCCAAAGCAGGCTCCAGGCTCTGAGCTCTCAGCCCAGAGCCTGACCTGATGCAAGACTCGAACTCACAAACCTTAGATCATGACATGAGCCAAAGTCAGACACATAATTGACTGAGCCACCCAGGTGCCCCAAGTCTCTGTATCGTTTTAAACTTAGGTTTTATTTTTTTTATTTTTTAAAGTTTATTATTTATTTTGAGAGAAAGCATGCAAGTGGGGCAGAGGCAGAGAAGGGGAGAGAGAGAAAGAATCCCAAGCAGGCCTCACACCATCAGCGCAGAGCCTGATGTGGGGCACCAACCCACGAACTGCAAGACCATGACCTGAGCTGAAGTTGGACACTCAGCTGACTGAACCACCCACTCACCCCTAAACTTAGCTTTTAAAAAAGATGATGGAGTTTGGGGCGCCTGGGTGGCTCAGACGGCTGACCGTCTGACTTTGGCTCAGGTCATGATCTCACGGTTCGTGGGTTCAGGCTCTGTGCTGACAGCTCAGAGCCTGGAGCCTGCTTCAGATTCTGCATCTCCCTCTCTCTCTGCTGCTCCCCTACTCACACTGTGTCTCTCTCTCAAAAATAAAGATTAAAAAATTTTTTTTAAAAAATAGATGATAGGGCAGGTGAAGGGAAAGAAATAGATGATAGAAGTCCTAAGTAGTTAGAAATAATAGGGGTGCTAGGCTGGCTCGGTGGAGCATGACTCTTGATCTTGGGGTTGTAAGTTCGAGTCCCGCCTTGAGTGTAGAGATTACTTAAAGCTAAAATCTTAAAGAAAAGAAAAAGAATGGCATATCCTCTGCTCCCTCCAGTCCATCTGCCAACCCCCCTGCATGTGTTCCATACTTCCTGCCCCCCTCCTTTGACAGAGAACTCCCTGCCCTTGCCCTGTTCCAGCTCTTCCCTCCCAGCTCCCACTGCCTGTCTTCTGCTCGGCTGCATGGCGCCAGCCTTTCCCTCTCTACTACATTGTTGCCATTAATACATAAACATAGCCTAGTGCCTCCCATCTCCTAAAAACCCTTTCTCAGCCTTGCATCTCTTGCCAGCTATTTGTCTCATTTTCTGTATTTCATTTCTTCATGGTAGAGCTCCTCAAGTCTTCGGCATTTACTGTCTCAAATTCTTTTTTTCCTATTTCCTCTTAAACCTGCTCTAGTCGGGTGTTCACCCCACCAGTTTACCAGAGCTGTGACCTTCATATTAATCCATTAATCAGCTCTCAGTTTCATCTTGTGAAGAACATTTTTTTTAATTGAGGTATAATGGACAATATAACATAGTATTGATTTCAGGTATACAACATAATTCAGTATTTATATATTGTAAAATGATCACAATAAGTAGTTAACATCAATCACCACACACATTTTTTTCTTATGATGAGAACTTTCAAGATCTCCCTTAGCAACTTTCAAATATACAATAGAGTATTACTACCTGTGGTCACCATGCTGTGCATTACATCTCCATGACTTGTTTTATAACTGGCAGTTTGTATCTTAGACTGTCTTCGTTTTACTGTTTGGCACTGTGTAATCACACCAGTCTTGAAACCCTTTCTTCAGTTGATTCCCAGCACATACTGTCCCTCATTTCTTCCCTGCCTCACTAGCTGGTCTGTCTTCTGTTCTTCCTTATCTCCCCATTGCTGAATGTTGGAATGCTCCAGGGCTTAGCCTCTAAGGTACTTCTGTATCTTATTGCCTCTTGGGGGATTTCATCCAGTCCGATACCTGTAATTACTCTCCATGATTCCCACGTTTATAATAATGTCTTCAGCTTAGATCTCTCCACTAACTCCAGACTCACATATCCAACTGTGACTGCTCAGTATCTCCATGTGGATGTCCTAATGGTATTTCAGACTTTTCCTGTTCAAAGCTTGATTCTTGATTTCCATATCTTTCCACCCCCAAATCTGATCTTCCGAGGTCTTCCACCTAACCAAATGGCAGGCAACTCAGTCCTTCCATTTATTTAGGGCACAGTTATTTAGTTATTTAGTCACAGTTCTTAAAGTGGCCTGCAGAGCAATACTAGTGGTTTCTTGTCTGCATTAATTTCCTACCATTCCCTTCCTTGTGCAGTATCCTTCGGTCACACTGGCCTCCTGTTCCTTGGAAATTGCAAGCACACACGCACCTCAAGACGTGCTGGCTATTGCCTCTGCTGGGAGCATTTCCCCCTCAGATACCCACTTGCTCTTTCACTTCCTTCCCCTGCTGCCCTGCATGTGTCCTGTCCTGCTTACCCTGCCTTACTGTGGTCCACAGCATTGGTCACCTCTTCCCCACAACTAGAACCAGCTCCATGAGGGCAGGATAGTTGCTGTCCAGGACCCACAGAAAAGTCATTAATGACCTGTTGAGTGAAAAGTTGTTCGGAGTTTTTCAGTTTTCAGTTCAGCCTTGGATTGCACACTGACTTGCTCCTGTACCCAGTTTATATGCTCTGTTGCTCTTGAGTGTGGCTGTTAACTTAGAACTTCCAGGTTGACAGGAAGTCCAAAAGGAATGGGTGTGCCGACGATCTGTCTTTGTTTCTTTTGACTCAGGAATGGTGGTGGTTGGGGTTGGCGCTCTGGGATTGGTGCTGTGAAAAGGCAGCTCTTGTGTGGCTTAATGTGATTTCCCCACCCTTAACGAGTATGAATTCTGAGCTGTTCTCAGGGGTGTTGGGGAAGGGTGGCTCAGCGGGGCTAACCTTCCTCCAAAGACTGCTCACCCTATTGCTTGATTCTGGACTCCTACAGGTGAAACTGGTGCAACATACCTATTCCTGCCTATTTGGAACATTCCTGTGCAACAACGCCAAGGAGAGAGGGGAAAAGCATACTCAGGAGCGGACATGTTCCGTGTGGTCGTTGCTTCGGGCAGGCAACAAGGCTTTCAAAAACCTACTGTATTCCTCTCAGTCCGAAGCCGTATGTATCCTTCAGCCCTTCCTCTGTGATCAGAAGAAGGAATTTGGGGATGGTGACATGTGGGAGCCTTTTTCAGTAGTGACTGTTTTCTCAAAGGCATCACTGTTGTCTTTGGGTTGGTTGGTTCCACTTTTTTTCCATCTGTCCATCTGTCCCTATAAAGGCTTGTTTCCTGGTGCAGCTCTGACCTGCTTCTGGTTTGATTTAATACACATCTCTACTTTGTCACTCTAGACACAGATCTTTTCTGGCACCTCTGTCAGAGCTTACCTTACTCCTAGCATGTTCTGTCTAACAAGTGGAAGAGGCGCTTAAGTTGTCCCCTGGCCACCCCTCATAGCTCAGAAGGAGCTGCCAAGAGGCCCCCAGCATCCTTCCAGTGTCATCCACTGGATATCCACTGCAGCTCCTATCTCAGCAGAAAAACGTGTATGACATTAGCATGTGTGTGTGTGTGTGATTTCCTGCTCACATGGAAAACTGGCAGGCTCTGTAAGACTTTGTTCCTTAAAGGAACACCTTCTGTTAAGCAGAGGAAAGGAGGCTTGCACATCTGTGTTGATACATGGTAATGTTCCTTTTGTCAGAATGCATCTTACATTCTAAAGAAGTCAAAAGGAGGCTAATCAGAGGTCATATTGCTTTGCTGGATTGTTAATATGCTTCTCACTACATTTAAACAATCAAAAGATTTAAGCTAACTGCTTCTCTGTTTCCTTCAACTGTGTCTACTGGGAAAGTAACAATACAGGAAGAAAATTCCCTTCTTTTCACGTGATTAGTTTAAGTGATCCTATAAAACAGGTTTGACAGTGTCTTCTGAAGCCACATTTTTGTGCCAGGAAACACAGTCATCATCCAGTGGAATAACTTACTGGATGAGGGGACGAATTGAGCCGATATAAGAGTCATTCATTCAGTAAAGGGAATCCTAAGAAATCATTTTTGAGAAATAGATTTCTAAAAATCCTTTTAGATTTTCATGCCCACAAGAGGCGAGAAACGCAGATGGTACAAGGCAAGACCTGTTGGGTATTCTGGCTTGGTGACTCTTTTTGACCCTCATTTCTAAAGACTTGTTAGGAGTTGTTTAAACCTGTATCCCCACTGCCCTCTCCTCAGGTGCTATACCCTGTATGTCACGTGCGTAACCTGATGCTGTGGAGTGCAGTGTACCTGCCCTGCCCATCCCCGTCCACGCCTGTGGACGACAGCTGTGCACCATATCCAGCCCCTGGCGCCAGCCCTGATGATCCGCCTCTGAGCCGGTGAGCCCAGGGTTGATGCCAAGACCTCAAGTCCTGCGTGGGTGTTATTTCTGTGTTGGGACACATCCAAGGCATGGTCAGAGATCATGACATTGTCTGACTCCACATATCTCTCTTAGATTTCTGAGGTTTTCTCAGGGAAGATATAGGGTTTCAGGCTACAAGGCCATAAGAGCCTCATTTCCTTGAAGGGTGTTGGGCCCTGTCACTACATTGTACTGTTGCATGCACCAAGCAGTTTCTCAGTGATGGAGCAGATCCTTTGGGTTCCTTGTGACCTTCTGGCTTGAGTTGCAGCCACTGCTCTATGCTCCTGCCTTTCTGCCATGATTTTATCTTCTTGGGCTTGAAAGGCAAATGTCAGATGATGGCAAGTTTGGCTTTGCCACATGAGAATTCACTTTATTGGATTCAGACTGTCAAGTAATAAAATAATTTAAAATATTGTAATAGCAGAAAATCAACAATGCTTACTTTCCTTTGCTTGCTCTGTTGAGAAACAGGGCAATATTGTGAACTTTTTATTTATTAAAAAAATTTTTTTTAATGTTTTATTTTTGAGAGAGACAGAGTGTGAGTGGGGGAGGGGCAGAGAGAGAGGGAGACACAGAATCTGAAGCAGGCTCCAAGCTCTGAGCTGTCAGCACAGAGCCCGACACAGGGCTCAAACCCATGAACCGTGAGATCACGACCTGAGCTGAAGTCAGATGCCTGACCATCTAAGCCACCCAGGTTCCCCAAGTTTTTTTTTTTTTAAGTTGCATTTGCTGTTAGTTTGTATGTAGGAGCATGGGGTGGGAGGCTGAGAGGAAATTTGCAAACTAGAAGAAGGGCCCATCCAAGGAACTTTGCCTTTCTAGCAGTCTGAGCCTCACTTTAGAGATGCTGTAGCTTCTTAAGTAGCTGCAACGAACCCAGTTATGAAACAACTGCCCGTTAAAACCGATTGTCTCCTGCTTCCTCTGAACAGCCTCATATTCTCATTTCCCTCAACCTCCTTTTGTTTAGGTTACCAAAGACTAGATCATTTGACAATCTGACCACAGCCTGTGACAACACAGTGCCTCTAGCCAACCGGCGCAGCAGTGACCCGAGCCTGAATGAGAAGTGGCAGGAGCATCGCCGCTCACTGGAATTGAGCAGCCTGGCTGGTCCTGGGGAGGAGCCTCTTGATCCTGACAACCTGGGGAAGCCAACCAAAGTGCTGGGCGGCGCAGAGCTATCTGTTGCAGCTGGAGTGGCCGAGGGGCAGATGGAGAACATTTTGCAAGAGGCCACCAAAGAGGAGAGTGGGATAGAGGAGCCTGCCCATAGAGGGAGCATTGAGATGCAGGAGGTCGAAGAGGAGGCTCTCTTAGGAAAGGAAATCAGGGGGAAGACCCTAGAGGGCTCAACCATTATTCTTCCTCAAGAACCAGAACTGGGTGATGCTGCTCTGACAAACCATCCAGGCACTAGCCTTTCTCTGTTCTCACAGGGTATTTCTGAGCAGCAGGGTGGGCTCAGCATTTTCCCCTGTTCTCTCCAGGAGTCTCCCAGGAGAGAACGTACCCACGAGGTCCCTGTGGAACAGCCTCGAATAGGAGCTATCACAGAAGATAGGGAGGAAGCATTTCTTCCAATCCCAGTAGATGTAAAAGTTGGCTATGGTACCTCACAGTCAAGTTCTCTGCTGTCCTCCCAAGTCCCATTTGAGGCCACAGGACCAAACACGGACAGTTCAGTGGACATGTTAATGGAAGGTCAAGTCAAGTCAGAAAGTGGGCCCGAAGGCCATCATAGACCTTGCCTGGTAAACAGTGGCTGGTTCAGTAGCAAGGACATACTTCCTCAAGTCATGGAGCCGCAGTCTTCAGAGAGGAGCCTAGCTGAGAGGCCCCAAGTGGGATCTGTGGTACATAGGACTTCCCCTGGCAGCACCCACAGCCCCACGCGTTCTCCTTGTGCCTTGCCTTTAGCCGAATGTAAAGAGGGGCTTGTGTGCAATGGTGCCCTGGAGACCGAAAATAAGGCTTTAGAGCGGCCCCCAGGGTTTAGCACCCTGCAGAAGCACCCCACCCCCAACGGGCACTGCACCAATGGGGAGGCTGGTAGGAGCAAGGACTCACTGAGCCGCCAGTTGTCTGCCACAAGCTGCAGCTCTGCCCACTTACACTCGAGGAACTTGCACCACAAGTGGCTGCACGGCCACTCGGGGAGGCCGTCTACAACGGGGAGCCCTGACCAGCCTTCCCGCAGCCACCTGGACGACGATGGCATGCCTGTGTATACGGACACTATCCAACAGCGCCTGCGTCAGATTGAGTCAGGCCACCAGCAGGAAGTGGAGACCTTGAAGAAACAGGTGCAGGAGCTGAGGAGTCGCCTGGAGAGCCAGTACCTGACCAGCTCCCTGCGCTTCAATGGGGACTTTGGGGATGAAGTGGTGAGTAGACCATGGTACCTCCATAGCTGCCCAAGGAGAGGGCACACGGAGGCTGGGTGCTCTTTGTGCCTGGTGCCTGGTGATTAGTACAGATTTCCTAAAGAATTGGAAAGGTGCAGAGTAGTCCTGTTGAGAGGCTAGAGATCAGCCTCAGACATGTGAACGGCAGTCTGCCTGTTCTTTTCCGCCTTTCTTAACTTTCCCCGGGTGTCCTGTTTAGACAGTTAGAATAAGAGAGCACTATGTGGTTGGTCAGATCTCTTTGGAGAGAGGATCATGTTGTAAGAAAGGACACGAACTCTTGGGTAGGATGACATTAGTATGGCAATGGCAGATATTCCTGTCAAATTGTAGTGCCTGTTCTAAACACCCCAGTAGCTAGTAAACTGTGAGCCTCCCCCCCAAACCACGCCCCTACCCCAGACATGGGCTGTAGCTGTGAAGGTTTCGTTGAATAAATATTTCTACCTGCCTTCTGGCAGGTGATGATGGCAAGTAGAAATGGGGAGAAGTATTGGTGTTGGCACTGTCCAGGAGTTAGCACTGATGAGGCCTGGTGACTGGAAGTGGGGCTCTGTGAGGGGAGGTTCTCAGGGAGGTGCTCTCCTTACTTGCTGGGTCTGACTTGTGTTCACGTACATGCGTGAGCCTGGCTCTGAAGCAGTCAGCGTACATTAAAGGCGGGCTCATCCAATGACTTTCAATTCAAACAGACTTCTCCATTTTTCCTTCATACTAATGATGATTTCTCATTTTCCCAAAGAGTCCTTCAGAGAAAGGAGGACATGCCCAAAGCACTCAGTTTCAACACGTAGATGTAAGTGGCAGGGTTGGATTAACAGACTCACTGGAGCAGCTCACAGAGTTCACACACCATCCTGGTCACTTCTGCCCCACTCACTTCCTGGAACCCAGGGCCCATCTGTGCACTGCAGAGTCACTGCACACAGCCTTAGATCTGTGTCTCTCTCTTCCACCTGAGTTCAGGCCTGTCTCTGCACCTGCTCAACCCATTTCTTGGTGGCTGATGCACCAGAGATCTGGCAGCCCTAACACTCAGGCCCACCCAAAGTCCCCGGTGCTCCCTTCTTTTCCAAGCCCTTTCTTCTTCTGGGAGGAGCCAGGTTCATTCTGTTCAGCTGTGTTTGTTTGCCAACAGACTTCAATCCCCGACTCGGAAAGCAATCTGGATCAGAACTGTTTGTCTCGCTGCAGCACAGAGATTTTCTCTGAAGCCAGCTGGGAGCAGGTGGATAAACAGGACACGGAGGTACAGGCTCAGCCCCTGTTCTGAGTGCCGTCCATGCAACTGTTTTATGGTTTTTCTCCACCCCTATCCCTGTCCCATGCCCCTGGCCAAGGAACGACCTCATAGCACGCTTAGCCTTGAGCCTCTGTGAATCTCAGCGCCTGTGAATCCCCATCAAGCCTAGAATTTCTGAGCCAGGGAGACTCAGCAAAGTGGTCCTCTCTCATTGCCTCTGTGGACTGGAGCCTTGCCAGCTCTCATAGTGACCCAGGGTGTTTGCTGCTGCCTGATACTTTATCTCAGGGGAGTTTGGAGTCCCCTCTAGGGAAACGATTTGGACGCCTTTCTTGTACTGCTGACATCAGACCTGCTGGGCTGGTGCCACCAGAGCCAGTATGGTTCTTGTGACTCTTGCTGCCCCCAGCATGGCTCTTGCCGGCTCCAGCTGGATGGCTCATCTCCCGTCACTAACCTGGCCCCATCTGTTTTACAGATGACCCGTTGGCTCCCTGACCACCTGGCCGCCCACTGCTACGCGTGCGACAGCGCCTTCTGGCTCGCCAGCAGGAAGCACCACTGCAGGTGCCGTTGGGGGGTGTGGTGGGTGGGCCAGGGTGTGGAGGCTACATTTTGGCCCTCAGTGCCTGCAGCTTGGAGAAGTGCAGGGATCTGGCTGGCAGTGTTCATCTGAGGCAGACCCTGGGGTCTACAGGACGCCAGCTCGTCTTTTGTGCCTCTGAGATTGGTGTTTGCATTTGGGGTCTTATTTCCAGTTCAGAGTGATCATGATAAAATTTTGAAATGTGCAAATGATGTCCCCTTTTGCTTTGCTTCCTGGATTAGCAGAGCAACAGCCACCACCCAAACTACCATTTCTTACTCCTAGAATACAATTTCTTCCTATTCAACATGGCTGCTATTGGCAAAAACAGTTTTCCTGCTGTGGGCAGGGAACTTCATTTGCCTACTCCTTACCTTGCTCCCTGACCCCAAACTTGTTTTTCTTGTGCCAGTAGTGATGAGACCTAGCTGCGGGGACTAGTGGGGACAGCTGAGAACACAGTGTTCAATCCTTAAGGCTCCTGACTTTCTTTCTTTCTTCTTGGTTGGGGTAGTTAGTTGCTAGGGGTGTTTTGCCCCAACTGGGGTGGTAGCTGACTGGAGGATGTTCAGTGTTCTTGGGATAGGATGTTTATCTGAATCCTGACATAGTTCACCCACATAAGTGAACCCAGGTAGAAAATGGAACCACTTCTTTGTCTAGAAATGATGCTTCTAGGACTGTATATCTCCCCACCCTGCGCCCCAAGCCCGAATGACTTTGGTTGGCTTCTCTGAGCTCTCTCTCCCCTCCTTGCAGGGACACTGACCGTGTTGATCAAACGTGGTGAGCATTTACAACAACCTGTCTGTGATGTCTACACATCTACAATAACTTCTCCACACTAACACTGCCATTTCCCCCTCTCTGCACTCATTGGGATAAAGCCGGGGGCTGGGATTGCAGGCAGACAGGTGGGATTGGGGGGAATCCAAAGCAGCTGACTGAGGAGACTATGAGGGCCAAGTCAGGCTGCAGTCATGCACTCTCTTTCTGCCCACACAGGTCAACCGAGCCATCTTGCTTGTGACTGAGAAGCAGTGCCTCAGCTGGGGCTGGTCTTGTGGAGTAGCCAGTTGGGCTTTCAGAGCTATTTCCTTTGGGTTAGTCATTGAGTGGAATGCTAGAATGATGCTTCATGACCTCCAAGTCAGACAGCATTGCTGCTTCTGTTTTTTAAAAAGATGGGGCGCCTGGGTGGCGCAGTCGGTTAAGCGTCCGACTTCAGCCAGGTCACGATCTCGCGGTCCGGGAGTTCGAGCCCCGCGTCGGGCTCTGGGCTGATGGCTCAGAGCCTGGAGCCTGTTTCCGATTCTGTGTCTCCCTCTCTCTCTGCCCCTTCCCTGTTCATGCTCTGTCTCTCTCTGTCCCAAAAATAAATAAACGTTGAAAAAAAAAATTAAAAAAAAAAAAGAGAGTGAGACTGAACGGAGGTGGTCTTCCCAGAGAACTGTTTTAGCATGGAAGACTTTAGTGGGAGGTTCCACTTAGGGTCTGTTAGGATCCCCTGAAAGAAACCAGATAGAAAAGCTTAACTGATGAAATTCATGTCAGGATGAACTCCCAACAGGTATGATAAATAAATGTAGATGTTCAGAAATAGATTTAGGTAGTTTTTTTGTGTAACCACAGGTTCTTGCTGACTCATGTTTTTCAGAAACGTGAGTGCTTATTGCGTTCTAGAAGATGAAGTTGTGTGTGTTTGTTTTGGTTCTCTGTCCTTCCATTGCCCCATGTATAGCCTTCTCCTTGTGGTTTTTTGTTTGTTTTTGGTCTGCAAAGGGTATTTAGTATTTTCTCCTCTGTGTCCAGGTGGTCCTTAATCCAGCAGTGGGTTTGCATTCTGAGGAGCATAAATGAAAAGGGTAGTGAGTGATGCTGGCCGAGGAGGAGGAGGATTTCCCTTCACCTGTTTTCCCCAAGTCTTTGGTGGGTGACTTCAGGCTCCTTGAAGTCTCCTATTCTTGGTTTTATTGAGATTGATTTGTACTTAAGGTCCTAGCAGAGTGGGGTTGTAAGGTGGGCAGAAACTCATCCTCTGCCAGTCCCTTTCCTCTTAGCTGTGAAGGGTAGCTGTTTGGATGTGCACCTGTGCTGCACAGACACATCATAGCTGGGCTTTCAAGTGGAGGAGGAGAGAGGGGCCTGGGTACAGTCAGGCCTTTGGGTGGAGCTCTGATATTCCCTGGAGATGCACGGAGGCAGGGGAGTGAGCCATAATTGACTGACACCTATCTAATAAGGGGGGTGTTTGTGCACGTGTGTTCATTTGTGCTCTTGTCCTTTCACCCTGAGCATGCGTCACTGGTTGCTTGTCTTCTGGCTTTGCATGCTGGCAGCAGGGCAGTCCTTGGTGACAATAGTCTGTTCTCCATGACCCTGCCTCCGAGCCTCTGGAGGAGTAGCCCGTTGGGCAAGGCTCCTCACTCCCCGGCTGGGCTTGGTAGTTTGTCTCCTCCGAGGGGCTCGGAGGTAGTTCCATTGGACTCTGGCCTCTCTGTGACCACAAGTTACACAAAGGCCATTGCCCAGGTGGGTGTGGCCAAGTGGGTTTTCTGGGCCAGAACTTACCCAGTGAGCTAGCAGCTACTCCTGCCCTGGGCCCTTTTGTTCTCATGGATCTCTCTTGAACATCTTCCTGTGCACCTGGTAATCTTGAGCCATAATGGTGAGGCAGCCAACTGTCCTTGGCCCTAAAGTCACAGTGGCGTGCGACTATGCTAGGTAGGGATCCCCCCCTCTCTGCTTGGCTTGTTCCTGGGCTAGAGAAATGAACAGTTCATTGTTGGAGGAATCTCTAGCACATCTGAAGGACGTACAACAAAGTCCTGTCTTCTGAAGTTGGTTTCCCTACACTATATCTGCTACTGAAACTAACATTGTTTTGTTTCTTCTTCTCATCTCAAGGAATTGTGGGAATGTGTTCTGCTCCAGTTGTTGTAATCAGAAGGTTCCAGTTCCCAGCCAGCAGCTCTTTGAACCCAGTCGAGTGTGCAAGTCTTGCTATAGCAGCCTACATCCCACAAGCTCCAGCATTGACCTTGAACTGGATAAGCCCATTGCTGCCACTTCAAACTGAAGCTCAGTGACCTGGGGTGGGCAGAGGCCAAGCTGCTGTTCCTCTGACAGGCCCACAGCCTGGGCAGACCGAGAGGCCCGTGCACTTTGGAATGGGGGCATGGAACCACCTGTGCAGAGTGACAGAAATTTGGGATGTACCACTGGACTGTAGATTGATTTTTATTTCCTGTTTTGTTTTTTTCCCTCTCCCTTTTCCATCCTTCCTCTGCTTCCAAGAAAGAAAGTCTGCTGGTTGTCTTAAAAAAAAAAAAAAAATTTTTTTTTTTTTTTTTTTTTTTAAATGGAAGACCAGAGGTTGCCAGCCCTCTGTGACTGTTGAGCCACCTGTTGTCCCATGATGCTGAGGGTTGGCTTGGTTCCTCAGGACGGAGAGAGGCTGGTCAGAGTCAGGAGTGGAGGCCTGAGCTAGTGGGGAAGAAAGCTGGGGCTGTTGTTTGTGACCATTCCTCGTGCCATTGTCACATCAGAGCTGATTTGAAAAACCTGTGCTGCTGAGGAGGCTGAAGCATCTTCCTAACAGACTGTCCCAAGTGCCCTCTGCCTCCTCACAGGAGCCGGGCCAGTTCCACCTCACAGATAAATGGGATTGGCATTTGGAGGGAGGGGCACATAATAAAACGTAACCCTTCTGAGCCTTGCTTTGGGGAAGGAAGGTGTTTGTTGTCCTGAGGCAAGCGAGAGGGCCTGGGAATCGGGGTGGCCAGCATTGTTCTCTCTCGCATGGGATTCTGTTTTTAACTCGACCCAGATGGTTTAGGGTTCCCTTCGCTGTCATGAGTATGCCTCTCTCAGCCAGGCTGTGTAGTGCTTCCCACCCTCAGGCATAGGAGTACAGACTGCCAGAGTGCAGTGGTCCTGCTGCCATGGCCAAGGCCAAAGCCTTCCCTGAGCCCGGGTGCACCTAGAAGCCCCTGCCGGGGCCTGGTCCCCCAAAACAATCTCTTTTCCTTGACCAGCACAGGGAAATCCAGACTCAGGGTTCCAAAAATTTCCCATTCCCAAACCAAACAAATCGTGGATCTCCCCCTTAAGGGGTAGAATCAGCTTTTCAGAGTGCAAGCGTCTGGAAAAGGGAGTATGTCCCATACAATCAGCCTTCCTTCTCCTTCCCTTCCTGGGGCAGTGGGAAGGCCCCAGCAGTCCCCCTGCCCTGTTCCTGTGCTGCTGGCCAGCAGTGAGGGGCCACTTGGTGACTCTGCAGGGTTCTTTAGAGAAGTGACACAGCCTGTAGGAGATTTGGGGCACCTTTCCTCAGTAAGCTTTGATGTGGTCCAAAAAGAGCCTTAAATCAAGAATATTTGTGGTAGAGGTGAGTGTGGGGAAGGGTGGAGAGGAGTTTATAGGTTTGTGCTTTGTAATCTTGGCATCCATGTTTTGTGCCTGCCCTCCCTCTCAAGGGAGGGGCCATGCTTGGCTCTGCTAAAAGCTGCTAAGTGGTAATGGCGGATTGTGGTGAGTGGGTGGGGGTGAGGCCAGGGAACTCTCTTACCCTCTGGAAGCAATTCCCTGGCCAAGGGAAGTTGTCTCAGGAAGCTGGCTCCTGTGTGTGCCTCTGTGTGGTTAAGACGTGGCCCAGAGCCTTCCTTGGAGCTGTCAGTCCAGGCAAAGCCAAGAGCATCTGAGCACGTCCCTGACTTCCCAGTTGCAGCAGGTTGCTCGCTCGGAGTTTGAATTCAGTGAAACAGGGTGTAGTTCTTCTCCGCACTCTGTGTGGTCTGGCCTTGCAGGTAGGGAGAAGTCAGTCTAATTGAGATTGTGCAGTTCTAGTGACAGGTGCCAAGAGGTTATGATACGGGTTTCTTGGGTCTGATGTACAGTGTGAATAAATGCTTGCAGCTCTTAGCCCTTTTCGATCAATGAAGCACTTTTTTATTAATATTTTTCTTTGTATGTAAAGGAGGAACCGTAACTCTCCGTAGCTGTACATATAACCCTTTTCTCCTAAAGAGGAGTCAGTCAGTGCTCCTATATTTTTCATTTTTTGTCAAAGCAAGAAGTAAATACTTTAGAACTGTTAAATATATAAATAAAGTGAATAAAGTTTAGTGTTCCGCATGGTAGCATTTGCTAACACGTTCCAATTCTTTGCCCTGTGATTTATTCCCTCTTCATCCCTTTTCCTTCTTAAACAGCAGCAATTGGAGGTGCTGCCGGGAAACTGAACTTTGGCGAAGGAAAACTACAGGTTTCTGTTCTACTCTGGACCTTTGCAAGGAGCCGCAGCACAATGCCCAAGCACTGAAATGTATTTCCTTGATGGTTTTGTCCCTAACATCTCCAAAACTAAGAAGGCAAAGCAGTTGGGCATCTTAACACCAGGGGTTCTTTCTCATCTGGAGAACTGAGCATCAATAGTAAATAAAACTACCTCTGGTCTCTAGGCTCCTCTCCCCACGTGCGCCCCTCCCCCCGCTGTCACTGCTGATGATTGATGGATCGCAGGGCAGCCTGTGCTCTGGCTCAACCCCACCACACCCGGGGAGCACCAGCTGCACCTGCAGCAGTGGTTAAGCACAGAGCCCTGCATGCAGTGGAGTGTGGAAGACTTGGGGCAGGGGGAGGTGGCTGGAAATGCTTCTGTCTGTTCTTGGATGAGAACATATGGGAGAGCAGAGAGCCCTTGGGGGGCAGAAGCTGAAATGGATGTGATTGGATTATGTGCCTAACTGTAGGTCCCCTTCCTCCCTCTGTAGAGAGGGCTGAACTTCTCTTTAGATCTGCAACCAGCCAAGCAAGACCCTAGCATCTAGTCCCTTCTTGACTAGTTCTTGCTCTTCACAGAGGTGGATTTTCTTTCTCCTGCATCACCACGGGGCATTCTTCCCATCCCACAGGTCTGTGGGAGAGCTACAGTAAGCAGTTCCTCCCTAGGGAAGGTGGGTATGATTAGTGCCCAGCTCTGGGCCTCCCTGAGGGCCTCCACTCTGGGGCAGGCTTTCCAGGGTCACTTTCTGGATGTATTCTCTGCCTAAAGTACATGAACACAAAGTATATAAACCGCTCAAATGATACTAGTCTGAAAGCTGATAGTGCCATCCAGCGGGTGTTTGAGAATTAGCCTGTTCTCTGGAAGGAGAAGGTGCCACTTCAGCTGCTATCGGGAGGGCCATATTCAGACTGTAAAAATGAGCGTGTCCTAGCCAGTGTCTGTCCACACACAGCTCCTGTTTCTAATCTCTAAGGGTTCAGCCCTCTGCCAGTTAAAACACTAGCAGAACCTAGCAAGGCTGTCAGGGCTGCTGGGGGTGGGAAGATCAAGAGTCAGCGTGCTGAGAAGACCTGCACAGTGTGCATCTCAGGCTAGGGAGGTGATGTGGGAGGTGGCCAGGTGCTGACAGAGGTGGTTTTCCAAGGGCAAGGCTGGCTTTCTGAGGACCCCACATGGAGGAATTTGGTGTGAAGCAATGGGGGACTAAACAGTGATCTTGAGCTGCCAGGATGTCCTCCTCCGAACTTTCTTATCCTGGCATTTTCTCAGTTTTCCCCTTCTTTCCAGACTCTGGCCTTAATCTCAGTCCAAAAGATGATAGGGCTGCCTTAATCCGCTGGGATTTTCTAGTGAGGATGTACAGAAAAGTTTTTCTTTACTTTGCTATTATGTTCACTATTCATTTCTATGTTAGCAAAGTATATTCTAAGACTTAAAAAGCTGTGGCAGATTTGACAGAGAATGAACAAAATGGTGCCAGAAGACCTGTTAAACAATATCCAGCTATTAAAAAATACTGAAATGGGAATCGAGGGTACACCCTAGAATAAGATTACAGGCTATTGAAATGGCTGATAGACTTTAGCTGCTGTGCATGAGGCTGGGAGATTCCGTGTTTGCTGAAGTTGTTAACTCTAGCCCTGACCTCTACTGATCCTTTAAGCATGAGGGTGGATTTGAAGGTGCTGTTGCAGGAATTCATTTAGCTAGTGCCCGTTCAAGTGATCTGACCCCCGGGCTGCACCTGTATCCAATTGAATTCGGTGAGGATAGGCTAACAGCAGTTGAAAATGAGCCCTAGGTTGTGGAGCAGTGACTGACTCTCCGTTTGCAGTTTTGAGTGACATGGCAGGAATCCTAGGATTTAATTTCTAGTCACGTTTTCTAAAAATATTTGTCCTAAGTTGAGGTTACTGACAAGGTATCGTGAGGCCGGCCTAGAATGTTTGAGACGCTTCTAGCTGTAAGAGGTGACCCTCCTAAGCCTTTGATTCTTAAAACACAAGGTCCGCTGTCCCCAGCACATAACCACACTGACACTTTGTTCCTCTCCTCTGTATGCAGTTCACCATCTGCACATTTTGCACAGGTACCAGCTGCCTCCCCGGTGGAACAGGCCTCTTCTAAGCTAGGCCCACGTTCAGAGGCATGAGGGGAAGGACCCTCCCAGCCCCCAACCGGAATCACAAGGTTTTTGCTATTGTATTTTATTTACCACTTCCAGTCTTTTCTCTCTTGCCCAATTTGGGTCACCTTTTCTTACAGTGCTCCTGGCAGTTGCATTTAATTGTATTTCCAGTGAAATTTGTTTGGCATTGGCATTTAAAATGGGCCTTTAACTGCTTCCTGATTGGTTCATACATTTTTTTTTTTTATGCAAACGTAACCTATGAGGCTCGGATGCTGTTTAAGAAATGTGCTGTGTGTTGCTGCAGACAGTAGTGCTTGCCTATTGTAACAGTGTTGATTTTGCTGTAGCCTCAGTGACCATGTAAACGAAATAAATTTGTCATTTTCACCCACAAACGGTTGTTCAGCCCCTGGATTCCGGCTGCCACTGTGGTTCTCTAGTCAGTGCTATGACCAGTGTATTAGGTGCTGGGGATGAGTCAACTAGGCCCCTTAGTTGGTCCAGGAGAGGAGGGAGGGGCCTGGCCAGGAAGGGACAGCAGGGGTCAGCGTTTGTGTTTTGGAGGTAACGGACTTGAAATCCTGACATTTACAGGTGGAAGGGGCCTTATAGATCATGTAGTTTTGTGGTTTTTGCGCTGTTTTGTGGGGAGGGAGCCCCCAGGCCCATTCAAGTATTAGACTTACAAGTAAGATATGATTTGAAGAAAGGTTTTGGTGCTTAAAATAAAAGTCTGAAAGTGATCGATTTAATTCAAAGTCCTGGTTTTTTCATTGAGGGAAACTGACCCTCAGGGAGTGGTAAAGACTTAAGGTTGTCAATGAATTAACAACAAAATCTGAATAGAAAACCTTGCCTGACTCCACCTCCACCACCTTCCAGTGCTCTTGGGCTTCCAGAAGACAGCCTTAGATAGCTATTTTAACCTGCTTATCTTTGAGCTAGCCAAGCCAAAAATCTCACAGAAGAGCTTAGTAGTTGACACCAAAAGGCTTAAAACTGGGAGCCTTCTCCCTTCTAACCAAAATTAAAAGGTTTTGGTATTATAATCATTGCTTTTGTTTTTAACCTTCCAAATATATAACAGTAGCCTGAACTAAGTAGTGACATTGTCTTAAATTAGTGGGATGGAGGGGGGGGTGCCTTTTTACTACTGCAAATGGAGTAGTTGTGAACAGTCTCAGCCTCCAATTTATTTCTGAATTTGTAGGATACAGGAAAAAAAATCCTTACTGTAAATAGGTAAGTGGCTGCAAATGGTAATAGTCACAGCTTGCCTGCAATCTCTGGTTACTGACAAAAGTGAAGTAGATGCTTGAAAAAAAGGATTAATAGGGGAGAATATTCAATACCTGCTTTAAATCCTTATCCTCCATAGATTAGTAAGAAACACCCAACGATTATAAATAAGCACTCAAGTTCTTCTACAGTGAGAGCCACTAGCATTGACTTGCAGCTGGGCATGGTGATCCAGGCACCAGGCTAGCACCCTCTGCATCGCTGACCTCTGAGAAGCCTACACAGAGGCAGCTACAGACACCTTATTGTGAGGTCTCAGGCAGTCTAAGCTAATGTGTTTTATCATTGAGTGTACATATTAGAGATGATTTTTAATATTTAATATGATCTTTGAAGTGTTTTCAGGGATCCCCTGAAGCACAGCCACAAGAGCCAGTTTCAAAACCACTAGTTTGGTGGAGAGAACCTGGGTTTGGAATCCCAGGCCCGCAGCACCAGCTGAGACACCAGTGGGTGGGTGAGGAACTGAGCATTTCCTCATCTAGAGCAGAGCACTTGCCAGAAGAGGAGGTTGAAGGTGGGTGTTAAGTAAATGTTCCCCTCCCCACTGTTCATGAGATGAGATGGCATTTCTGTCTCTGGCTGCTGGCAGACATTCTATTTTACCATATCTTAAAACTAGAAGACAGGTGGCCCCACCTCATGTCCTCCACCTTACAGAGATAAAATTTTGACTTTGAAGCATTCTGATCTGAGTTTTACAATAAATTACAAATGTATCACTACTCAAAGACTTTAAAGTTCATGTATGTACTTTATTAAAGGATTAAAATTTTTTTAATGGAGGCAGGTCTGCAGGTGTACTGATGCTTTAAAATTATATAAAAGCAATGAAAGGGGGTCAGAAAGAAACTGCTTGTTGCGTTTGAGGAGGTGGCAGCTAAGAACTCCTGTGCCCTGTGGAGACTGAGGTGGCCTCACTCTGCTGAGGTGCCAGATTACACACCGAACTGCAAGATGTAGACCCACTCTCCAGGCTGAGGAACAGGGGAGGCAGAGCCAGGTGGCCCTTACCTCTGTAGCATAGATGTCTGAGGCAGAGGCCTGGGCCCAGGCTGTGTGCTCTATCTAGCAAGAGAGCCACCATGAGGATCCTAGAGTCCGTGGTTGGAAAAAGAAGCGAAGACCTTGCATTCATATGATCCTCCCTGCCATCTCCAATGCTAATGGAGCCCAAGGTAGCCGAACATATTAAGGCTTTGTCACACAAGTTAAAATAGATAAGTGTTAGTTGTAAATGGTTCCCCTGTTGTACTTTGTTGCCATTTGGAAGGTCAGTCCCTAGAACTGCAGGTTCTTTCAAGTCACCCAGAAGGTGGTACCCACTAGCATACATTCTTGACTGGGGGCAGCTCCCACTCTTGAGGTCCCTCCCTGTCAGCCCTTGGGACGTGACCTCCCTCCTTTGGCACCTCAAGGGTATGATTTTTCATCTGACTTGATCAACCAGCTCAGAAGCTCCTATTGCCCCTCTAACACTGTTCTCAGATGTCCCCAAGTACTAGCCATACACCCCAGACCCTGCCCCAAAGCATTCCTTCTCAAAGCACTTTACAACAGGGTAACCTTAATAAACCTCCTGCTGACTCTTACACCTCTTCAATTGGCCTTCGGGGACTTTTCCTGACAGTCCTCTCCCTGCTTCCTAAATATTGGTATTCCTGAGGTTCAGTTCTCTGCCCTCCTTTCATGCATGCTTCCTTGGAGACTTACAAATCAAGGTATTTAAAATGGAGACACTTTATTAACCACAGCTCCCTATGAGTCTGCCAGGGATGCAGCAAAGGCCATGTTCCCAGGAGCTTGAAGAAACTGCTAGCACATCAGGTGTTCCCACCAGAGATGTGTTCAAGGCCATGCCTCACATGTACACTGCTCTCCACCCATCCCCATGCAGTTCTGAGGCATTAACTTCGGGACTGTCTCGGGCCTGAGGGCTCTGCTAACCCAATCTGGTCAGTGAAAGGAGGGCTGAACGGAAAGGCCTTGCAGCACCTGACCTTGCTCTTTTCCACTGCTAGGTTTGGTGGTTCCTTACAGAGCAGTCAGTGCCTGGAGCTGGGGTGAACATTGGTGCCAATCTGCCGTTCCCTCCTCCACTCCCAAGGAGGACGTTAACCTCTTTCCAGACACCCTCCCTTGGACTGGGAAAAGCTCCATCATTCAGTCTGGTTATGAAGCTCACTCTTAAAAAATTCTGAACCATACCAAGCAGGAATGAACCAGAGCACCTAGAGCCGCCTTAATAGCTTGAGGGGAGGAGGCCAGCTGGGGCCTCTGCCTCTCCTTACCTGAGCATCCTTGATCATCCTTGTCATTCTTGTGTCCTCCACCCAGTCCTGTCCTGCAAGCACTCCAGATTTTTGGAGATCACGGCCAATGCCTGAAAAACCTGGATGGACCTGAGGGCAACAGCCTGGGTATCTGAGGTCATCTAGTCACCCCTCATTGCTGGGGACCCTCACTGAGGGTCTTTGCTTTCAACAGCTCTGGATACACCAGGACTCCTTCATTTAACAAATAATTGAGGGTTATGGGTCTGCACAGGCTTCACTGGTGACTCACACATATCCGCCCCCACCGTCCCATGAGATGATGACATGGCATTTCTGTTTGTCTCAGCACTGTTTGCCCTAGGAGTGTGCCGTCTGTTAGGGAAGATGAGGCAGATAAAAATAAGTTAAAAGGTGCTTATTATCCAAAAAGAACTGAAAAAGCCCCTTTGAGTCAACCTACTTAAACTGGAGACCAGAGTTGCATATATAAATAGTGGAAAAGGTTTGACTGGAACTAACTGCGAAACGAAACTACTAAAACTAGTATCTCTTAACAAAGTGCAATTGCAATTACAGGCTAATTCTTAGAACAGAATCATTTTATGTATATTTCCTTCCTAAACTTTATATGACTGCATAATAAAACAGACACCATTCCCACAGGGCAGTCAGTTTTGAAAAGTTAGTCAAGGGTCTCAGTTTTCCTTAAGGCCTCTCTTAATCTGTTAGCTCTCTGATCCTCTAGCCATACCCGTGAAGTACCTAATTGGTTCCATGAAGCTCTTCATGTGTTAATGGGCCTCTCAGATCCTCATCTGCCAATGACTGCAATCTTTGAGCAGTTTCCATCAATACCTTTGTAACTTTATGAAATTCTAGGCTTTAAAACTTAAATTGTACTTCACCATTGTGTTGTATTGTCAGTGTCAGAAGTTTCTGACCTCTTACAATCCTAAGCACAAGATGGGAGAGATGGACTATGCTGGGTGGAGGGTGTTAAGCAGAGAGATGTTTAAAAAGAGAAAACTGGCCCCAAGTGGAGTCACTTGTGCTAAGCCCCATGTTAGCAAGTCACAGCTTAATAACTAACCCAACTGCACCTTCAGCTCCTAAGGTATAACCTTTAACCAGTCATCATGGTACCTAGTTGGCACTAGTGAGATAAACCACTTGATAGACCCCTTCCGTTCCTGTTAGATAGGCTACCTTCCTGGAACAATGCATTCTTCACTAATAATTCCCCTTTTCCCACCCCCATTTCTGCCTTTTAAAAACTTTGCATTTTGTATGGCCCTTCAGAGCTCCTTTCTATTGCTGGATGGGATGCTGCCTAACTCATGAGTCATTGAATCATGCCAATTTGATCTTTAAAGTTACTTAGTTGAATTTTTGTGATTTAACAATGTCTAAATGGAAAGTAATTTTTTAAATGGTCAGTTGTTTGGAGAATATTTTTCACGTCTGAGGACTTTTGATTTCCTCTACAACTGGAGGAAGCTGGATATTGACTACTTAAATATGGCTCAAAGGAGGAAAAAAGCCCATCGACATGTCTGACCAGAGAGCCTACCCTTGAGGGGCAGCAGTGATTTCAACTGATGGCAATATTGGGTCAGCAGGAGCCAAGACAGGAGGGCAGGTTTGGGGAACTGAGTGAGCTGGAGTGCATGGATTAGTAAGTGAGGAAATACCATTTAAATAGGCCAAGAAAGTCTATTTCAGGTTAAACACTGGTCTCCATTCTATAACTATTTGAGGTTTCTGAACAGAGAACTGAACAAAATGAAAATAGTTAAGGTTTTATTATGGGTCAGTCACTGTTTAAGTACTTGGATGGACACATGTAATTCTATCAACTTGGTGAAGTCAGTACTATTATATCCTCATTAGAAAGTAAGGCAAACGAGCCAGCATTGTGAAGGCCCTGGCCCAAAGTCATACAACAAATAAGCAGCAGAACTATGGGTTGAGACTGGGCCTTCTGCCTCCAGAGGTCACACTCCCAACTACTGCCCTACCCAGTCTCTCCTTAGGGCCAGCTGGGAGTGAGAGCTAGGAGGATGAAGTGGGAAGAACGGTAAGAGGCCATGTGCAGGATAAAAGGCCTAAATCAGAGTACAGAAGGCTTAGGAGCAATTCCAAAGGGACCTTTAAAGTACTAGTACTATTACATAGGACTATGTATTTCCAAAACCCAGAACTGTATTACATTATGCACAAAGGAGTACATGTTGCAAGAAGGAATTAGCTACTCACTAAAATTTACTAAATTTCTGAGGAGGAGCTCCCTCACTCAACTCTAAGACTTCTACCTCTAGCACAAAGACTAATCTGCATTTAAGATCATTGGCAGCAGACACTGACAACTCAGGGGTGGAGACAACTCTTAGCCTGAAGAAACTAGAGCTTAGTGTCTGTGTAGCCCTAGGCTGCCCTGACCCGGGGATGGTGAGACCTGTGTTGTAGCCCCCTTAATTGCTTATTTAGAGAGTGGCCTTGACCACTCTACCCTGCTTTAATTTCTCATCTGTGGGATGTTTGTTCAATCAACCCACGAGGCTGTTGTTCTGTGAGGAAACAGATCGTGTCTTACAAAGTGTAGCTGCCCTGCAGCTCGCATTGAACGTCTACTCTGACTGACTCTCCACACCTTACCAGCTTTCCAGTGTAGTCCAAAGTTGGAGGAGGCAGGAATCCTGTTTTCCATGCAGACTGCCCTGCTCCAAGGCAATGGCATGTCTCCTCTGCCAAACCAGAGAGAGGAGAGAAATATGTCAGGTGTTTCCATGGGTGGTAGAGACTCCTGGCCATCTCCAGCCAGGGGGTCCTCAACACGAAACACTTCATATTCAGCCACTACGGTTTGGAGTGTTGCCAGGGACAGGTTTTCTGGCTAGGGTGGGAACTCTTCCCTGGGCTTCTGGGAGTCTTTCAGAGATGGACAACCTCACTCCCACGACAGGTGAGGGCTGGGTGAGTGGTCAAGTAGTGCTGGCTGGCCCCTCGCCTTCAGGGCTCTGGCCGCCTTCCCTCCATTCAGGCTGGTGTCTGGATGTGCAGTGGGTGATTCCTGAATTTCCCAAACACAAACCTCCAAATGTATGCCTATCCTGGAAAAGAAGAGGCAGCAGAGGCGACTCCCTGGCCAGTTTGTGGTGTCTCCCCTGCCCCTAAGGCAGTATTTTGCCATACGCTGCCTTGCCTGGCCGTCCCTCTATGCATGCAGAGCTGGCCCTGTACCCCATGGAGAGCAGAGAAGTGGGGTCAGGCAGCATGTCTGACAGGTGGAGGAGTGGAGCCCATGCCTATAAAACTCCTGACCATGGCCTTGGGCAGGCAGAACTCTTGCCCTTAGAGGGGAAGTACACTCCTCTGAGTAGGAACAAACTTCAAAGGAGTCTTCTGGCACCCTTTCCTCCATGGTACCCTTAGCCTTGTTCTGCATTTCTGTAGCTCTCCCTGTCCTGAGAGTCCCTCCTACCTACTCCATCTATGCCTCTCTGGGCCTTACTGATTTTCTGTCTGAGTTATCCATTGAGGTATGTCGGGTGTCAAAGTCCCCCATTATTGTATTTACCATCAATTTCTCCCTTTATGTCTTAATATTTGCCTTATATATTTAGGCGCTCCTAGGTTGGGTGCATAGGTATTTACAATTGTTATATCCTCTTGTTGAATTGATCCCCTTATCATTATGTAAAGCCCTTCTTTGTCTTTTCTTACAGTCTGATTTAAAGCCTATTTTGTAGTTTTCCATCCCTTCATTTTCAGTTTGTGTCTTTAGGTTTGAAATGAGTCTCAGATAGGCAGCATATAGATAGGCTTTGGGTTTGTTGGTTTGTTTTTTTTTTTAAGATTAAAAAAAAAATGTTTAGGGGCGCCTGGGTGGCGCAGTCGGTTAAGCGTCCGACTTCAGCCAGGTCACGATCTCGCGGTCCGGGAGTTCGAGCCCCGCGTCGGGCTCTGGGCTGATGGCTCAGAGCCTGGAGCCTGTTTCCGATTCTGTGTCTCCCTCTCTCTCTGCCCCTCCCCCGTTCATGCTCTGTCTCTGTCCCAAAAATAAATAAACGTTGAAAAAAAAAATGAATTTTTTAAAATTTTTTTTTCCAACGTTTATTTATTTTGGGGACAGAGGGGGAGCCATCAGCCCAGAGCCCGACGCGGGGCTCGAACTCCCGGACCGCGAGATCGTGACCTGGCTGAAGTCGGACGCTTAACCGACTGCGCCACCCAGGCGCCCCATGTTTATTCATTTTTGAGAGAGAGAGAAAGAATGAGCACGAGCGAGGTTAGGGGCAGAGAGAGAGGGAGACACAGAATCTGAAGCAGGCTCCAGGCTCTGAGCTGTCAGCACAGGGCCCAATGCGGGGCTCGAACTCAAGAATTGTGAGATCATGACCTGAGCCAAAGTTGGATGCTTAATTGACTAAGCCACTCAGGCACTGCCCCTCTCCCCCAAATATTTGTAATTTTTTTTTGTTTTTGAGAGCGAGCAGGGGGTGTGGGTAGAGAGAGGGGGACAGAGGATACAAAGTGTGCTCTGTGTTGACAGCAGAGAACCTGATGCAGGGCTCAAATTCATGAGCCAGGAGATCATGACCTAAGCCGAAGTCAGAGGCTTAACCAACTGAGTCATCCAGGTGCCCCCTTTTAGCACTTTTGAATATATCTGGTTACTCCCTTCTAGCCTGCAGAATTTGTGCTGAAAAATCAGCTGATAGTCTTTTGGGTATTCCTTTGTATATAACTAGTTGCTTTCCTCTTGCTGCTGTTAAGATTCAATCTGTATCTTTAGTTTTGGACATTTTAATCATTACTTGTCTTGTTGTAAACCTCTGTGGGTTCATCTTCTTTGGGTTCACAGCTCTGTGCTTCCTGGACCTGGATGTCTGTTTCTTTCCTCAGGTTAGGGAAGTTTTTAGCTATTATTTCTTCAAATAAATGTTCTGCCCCTTTCCCTCTCTTCTGGGACCCCTATAATGTGAATGTTGTTATGCTTGATGTTGTCTCTTTGGTCTCTTAAATTAGCCTCATTTTTTAAGTCTTTTTTCTTTTGGCTGTTGAACTTGGATGATTTCTACTACCCTATCTCCCATATTGCCAATCCGTCCTTCTGCATTATCTAAGATTCCCTCTTTTCACTTCTGTTATCATATTTAAAAAAAATTTTTTTAATGTTTATTTTTGAGACAGAAAGAGTGCAAACAGGGGAGGGGCAAAGAGCAAGGGGGACAGAGGATCCAAAGTAGGGCTTGAAATCACAAACCATGAGATCATGACCTGAACTGACATTGGATGCTCAACTGATGGAGCCACCCAGGCACCCCTCAGTTATCACATTCTTCAGCTCTGATTTTTTAAAAATATTTTCTCTTCATTGAAGTTCTCCTGTGTTCATCCATTCTTCTCCCAAGTTCAATGAGTATCTTTATGACCACTGCTTTGAACTCTATCAGGTAGACTGCTTATCTTCATTTCATTTAGTTCTTTTTCTGAAGTTTTGTTTTGTTCTTTCATTTGGAACATATCCCTGTATTTTGCCTGATTCTCTGTGTTTGTTTCTATGTATTAGGTAAATCAACTACATTTCTTGGTCTTAAAAGAGTGGCCTTATGTAGAAGTTGTCTGTGGGGCCCAGAAGTGCAAACCCCCTAGTTACTAGAACCAGGCATTACGAAGCTGTGCTGTGTTGGCTGCATGTGCCCTTCTGTAGTGGCTGGGCTGTTATGATTGCAAGTGTGTTAATGGGCAGGGCTGGGCTGGGCTGCAATGCCCAGCTGTGGCTACTGCAGGTTATGCTGGTGTGCAGGACTAGCCTCCAGTATGGCTGGCTGCAATTGTTGTGAGTGTACTGGTGAGTGGTGTTGCCCTTCCACCTCCAGCAGGAGCTGCTTTGGAGGGGTGCTGGTCTGGCTGAGGCTACCCACTGGGTGGGGCAGGGTTGTAGCCACTTTGTGGGGGTGGGGCACCAGTCCTGGTCAAGACTGCCTATCAGGTGCGGCAGGGCAGGAGCCACTGAGGCAGGTGGGGCACTGATCCTGGCTGAGGCTGCCCACTGAATATGCAGGGCAGGGCAGGTCTGCATGGGAATGACATGGCAAGGTGAGCAGTGCTAGCAAGGTAGATGAAGAGCATCATGTGGCAGAAAAAACCAGGATCCTTGTCCTGATGGAAAGGACTGTTGAAAGAAGACAGATAAGTGTGCTGAATGTTGCAGAGCAGTTTGCACTGCTGGGAACCTGCACTGAGTCTGCGGCATGTCAGGAGAGGGGGCCCTAAGGGAGTAATGTTTAAACTAAGGCCTGAAGGATGAGGAGAGAAATAGAGGGAAGATGCTGATTCACACATCCTTTGTGCTAAGCCACTTCCATCATTTCATCTAGTTTTGACAACAACCCTTTAAAATAGGTATTATCCCCATTTTTCAGATGAGAAAGCAGAGGCTCAGAAAGCTGAAGAGCCCTATCCAAGGTCACCTAGTTAATATGTGGCAGAATGAGGACTTAAGCTCTAGTCAGCATGATTCAAAAGCCAATCCAGTTAAAAGGCTGTTGCCATAGTCATGGCCAGAAAAGATGATGGCGTTAGTGGATATGGAGAAAAGTGGATGTGTGGGCTCAAGAGGGACAATGCAAGTAGAATTGACGGGACTCAGTGAGTAGTGTTGAGATAAAGGAGGAATCAAAGACGAGTCTTTGTTTCTGCCTTGATTGGGTGACCAGTGATCTACCCAGGCAGATCATTTACCAAGAGGAGAAAAGGGAGAAGCAAGTTTAGAGGGAAGGAATCATTCATCTAAATTTGATACATTCCATTTCAGTTAAAAAAATTTGGTTGATTCAATGAAAACAGGGAGAATTCCATGCCTAGAAACTCACCCTCTTCATGCCCCCTCAATCCCAGTGTTGTCTGTCGATATCTTCTAATGTCCTAAGGCACCCTGATTCTTTTCTGATCCTTGGTCCCTCTGACATCCAAACCCCAAGCAGATCATGACCAAGAGAATGCTGTCCTTGGCCACACCACTTACTCTCACAGAAGTGGCCCTCTAGCTGCCATGTGCTTTTACCTGCTCTTTCCTGACACTTCTTCTCTACTGAGGTTCTGTCGGGAAGGAGTTGCTCTTGTGGCTGAGCTTCTTCTGGCAGAGGCCCACCCCCGCCCCCCAGCACTCAAACTACTCTGTGTGAGCAGCCTCTGCCTCCCCATCCTCAGAAGGGCCCTGCCCCTGCTTTAACCATCTTCCGTTACAGTCCTGAAATTCCTACCGAATTTAATGAGGGGCCCACATCATCATTTTGTACCTGGTCCCACAGATCATGTAGCCAGTCCTGTCTATATGTCTGCATCATAATGATGGGAAACAGGGAGTGGCATCCTTTCCCATCTGTGGAATGAACCTCATTTCCAACTAGGAAGACCCACTGCTTTAAATCATAGGGAGATAAAAAAAAAAAAAAGCTCACTTCGTTTCCATGAAATATGCAGTTTTATGTGCAGTTTTATGTTTCTTCCTGGGTAATAACTTAGGAGGGAACCTTGGGAATAGAATACAGAAATAACAAATTATGGGCTATTAAATGTGGTTAATTAGTTCTTTATAGCTTAGGTAGAGGCATGGCTGAGTTACTCTGGCATACACAGTTACAGGTAGCGATGTGGGACTGTTTAAATACAACTCAGCGTCCCTCAGGAGGTGGAGGGAGGAGCAACTGAGTAATCCCGGCCTGGCTTTCGAAGCTGAAACCTCCACCAAGGCCATACCTCTGGTCAGAGTATGATCTCTCACAAGCCTAATCACGCAGTGATTAGGGACCTCTTACCTGCGACCCCCTCAGCTCTGCAAGTATGGAGGTGGTCAGTGTGCAGCCTGGGCACCCTGCAGCAGCCTCTGGGGTAGAACTCATACTTGTGCTCCAAGAAGTCTCCAAGCTGGTTTCATCTGCCACTCAGGCCCCAAACAGCTACAAATCCTTGCTCACTTCAGTAAATATCTATTTAAAAAAAAAATTGAATCAAAAAAATGTTGGATTCCTAGCTGAAAAAGGATGCAGAAATGCTCTGCTGCCTATTATCACAGCCCTTTTCATCCTGATGAGCTAATGTATGAAGCACTAGGACCACTGAGTGGAAAGTCTCCAGTGTTACTTACAGCAGTAATACCTAAGACTCAATGGACATAGCACACAGAAAATATAATCCACCCTCCCCCCCAAATTCCTTGTTCCATAGCCAATATCAATTCAAACTTATTGTGAAAGGCTTTTAGAATGTACTAGGTCATCCCATTTATTCTCCACTGAACTGATCATATAACTGTGGTCCTGTTCAGGAAGCTTAGTTGACATCCCTGGATTCACAAAAAAACTTGAATTCTTTAGTCTGGTATCTGCATGCTTCCCATTCTGACAACAGCTGGGCTTTCCAGCTCTATCTCACCAAAGCCTGCATTCCAGTCACACCTAATTATTCTTTACCCCATGTACTTTACCCCATGTATCCCATGTCTATCTCCTCTCCCTCAACTTTTATATTTGTATTTATTGAGTGCCTATCCTTGCTAGGTCCAGGGGATACAAAAGGAGGAAAGCAGGCTCAGTCCCTAGCCTTGGGGTCTTACAGTCTAGTAAACCCATGCATTATGCAAACCTTCATGGCAAACTGTGAGAAGGGTTATGAAGGAAAGGAGGCTCCAAGTACCCACATTAGGGGTTTGGTATAGTTGGGGCATCAGGAAAGCTTCCTTGAGAAGTATGATTTCTGTGAAAAGAGACAGAGGTGGTAACTAGGCATCACTGGTAGACAGGGGAGGCTGTGTGGAGGGCAGGCTCCAGGCCAGGCTAGCAAGAGCAGAGGCCCTGGATGCAAGGCCATTTGAAAGAAGACACTGAAAGGGCAGGGAGGCTAGAGTGCAGAGGGCAAGGGGAGACTCAGATAAGCTGAGTCTGAACTTAAAGAATGTGGTCTTCATCCCTAGAGCCATGGGAGGCCTTTGAAAGATTTTTTCAGAAGTAACATCAGAGGACCTTCTATTATTATTATTAAGTTTTATTTTTATTTATTTTGAAAGAGAATCCTGAGCAGGTTCCTCACTGTCAGTGCACAGCCTGATGCAGGGCTCGAACTCATGAACTATGGGATCATGACATGAGCCGAAGTCAGACGCTTGGCCAACTGAGCCACTCTGGCAGCTGCCCCCACTTTTTGAAAGTAGACTCTGTGTCCAGTGTGGGTCTTGAACTCTTGACCCAGAGATCAAGAGTCACATGCTCTACCAACTGGGCCAGCCAGGTGCCCCATCAGATTTGTGGATTTTTTTTTTAATGTTTATTTTAGTTTTGAGAGGAGGGAGGGGCAGAGTCTAAAGCAGGCTCCGGGATCCGAGTTGTCAGCACAGAGCCTGATGCAGGGCTCAACTGTGAAATCGTGACGTGACCTAAATTGAGAGCAAGAGTCAGATGTTTAGCCAACTGAGCCACCCAGGCACCCTCATCAGAGCTGTGTTCTTACGGAGCTTCTGGAGGAGGTACAGAGCACTTGCAGGGGGATCAGGTGAAAAGGGAGGAACAGTGCAATAAAGTGTTTGGGGTATAGAGAGGGGAGAAGCCAGATCTTTGTCCTGCACAGTGGGAAGGACATGGTGTCATCTAGTGAGTGTCTGTGAGTCCCGGGGAAGTCTGGGGGCTTGTTTTGAAGAAAGCTGTCCAAATGTTGTGCTCAAAGGGATGTCTGGGCCGCAGGTGGATGTGTGACAGAAAGAATAGGAGGCAAAAACTAACCTACAGATCAAGAAGAGGGATGCCTAAGTAGCTCGGTTGAGCTTCCGGCTCTTGGTTTCAGCTCAGGTCATGATCTCACAGTTTGTGGGATCAAGCCTCATGTTGGGCTCCTTGCTGACAGTGCGGAGCCTGCTTAGAATTCTCTCTCTGTCCCTTTCCCTCTCTCTCTGCCCTTCCCCTGTACACTTGCGTGCTCTCTCTCTTAAAATAAATAAACTTAAAAAAAGATCAGGAAGGAGAAATGGAGCTGGCAAAGAGAGTCAAGAAGGAAAAAAATGAGGATATGGTGCTAAAAGAACAGGGAAGAAAGTATTTCAGAAAGCACCAGCCCTGAAGGGCAAGTGAGCCCCACAAAGGGAAGGGGAAATGAATGGCAGAAAGAAGTTCCTAGTCTAGAAGGCAGAGCACAGGGAGTTCCTGGAGCTGGACCAGGTGGGACTGGAAGGTGGCTGGGGGCAAGGTGGCAAAGGAGGCCTGGAGACCAGTGGAGCTGGATCAAGAAGGGCCTCAGTAAGGAGTTTGGATGTGATCCTGAGAGTCAGTAGAGGGTTGTTAAAGTTTTGAGCTAGTTTGTCTTTTTAATTAAAAACAAAATGCATGTTCTTTTGTAAATAAAAGAACCACCCTCCACCCAAACAAACTCTGTAGTAGCATAGAAATGTATTAACAGGGGCGCCTGGGTGGCGCAGTCGGTTAAGCGTCCGACTTCAGCCAGGTCACGATCTTGCGGTCTGTGAGTTCGAGCCCCGCGTCGGGCTCTGGGCTGATGGCTCGGAGCCTGGAGCCTGTTTCCGATTCTGTGTCTCCCTCTCTCTCTGCCCCTCCCCCGTTCATGCTCTGTCTCTCTCTGTCCCAAGAATGAATAAACGTTGGAAAAAAAAAAAAAAAGAAATGTATTAACAAGTGAAGGTTCTTCTGCTGAATCCTACTCCTCAGCTAGCACTTTGGTGTTACCATTCCAGACTTTCTGCCATTCACAAACATCTTTAGTTTTGTGTAAACGGGATCATGCTACATATAATTTTTGCAACTGCCCTTATTCAATCAGTAATCTTGGGTTTCCTTCTGGGTGAGTATATGCAGATATGCTCCACTGGTCTGAATGGCTAACCACAACCTGGATATACCTGTGTAACAAACTGCCACCAAATTAGTAGCTTAAAATGATACAAATTTGTTATCTCACAGTTTCCATGGGTCAGGAGGCTGGCACTGAGTGGCTGGTCTTCTGCTCAGAGTCTCCCCAGGGTTGCTCTCTCATTGAGACTTAGAGCCATCCTCCAACCTCTTTCACATTGTTGGCAGAATTCACCTCCTTGCAGATTTAAGACTGCAGTTCATTTCCTTGCTGGCTTCAGTCAGGGCCACTCTCGGTTCCTAGAGGTTTCCTTCATCTTCAGAACCAATAATACCTGAAGCTTTATACTTCTTTTAAGGAAGAGCTTAGTCCTTTTGGAGGAGTCACCTGATTAGGTCAGGGCCACTCAGGATAACCACTCTTTCTTCAGGTCAGCTGGCCATCTGATAAGCTACTCATGGGAACGGAATTCATGCCATCACAAGTTTCACCCACACTCAAGGTCACTGTGTCCTCATCTTAGAATCTGGCCAACCACAATACCATACAATTGCCTTCCAATATGTGTTCCACGTTTTGCTTTCTGCAAACAGCTCCAATTAGTAGTTTTTGCATATATTTTGTATGCTTTGTAAACATTTTTGTTGGGTTTTAAAAAGTGACATTTGTGGGTTGAACAATAATCACACTAATTTTTTAAATTTTTTAAAATTTATTGTTTATTTTTGAGAGCGAGCAAGCATGTGTGCACAAGTGGGGGAGGGGTAGAGCGAGAGGGAGACAGAGGATCTGAAGCAGGTTCCATGCTGACAGCAACAAGCCTGATGCAGGGCTCAAACTCACAAACTGTGAGATCATGACTTGAGCCAAAGTCAGAAGCTTAACCTACTGGGCCGCCCAGGTGCCCTGTTGCAGTTCTTTTTAAAACAAACTTTTACCTTGGAGGGGCACCTGGGTGGCTCAGTCGGTTAGGCGTCCAACTTCGGCTCAGGTCAGAATCTCATGGTTCATGGGTTCAAACCCCGTATTGGGCTCTGTGCTGACAGCTCGGAGCCTGGAGGCTGCTTCAGATTCTGTGTCTCCCTCTTCCTCTGCCCCTCCCCCACTCATACTCTGTCTCTCTCAAAAATAAACATTAAAAAAAGAAAAATTAAAAAATAAATAAAACTTTTAACTTGGAATAATTTTCTAGAGACTCCTTTTCTACGTGTGATTTCTCATGATTTTTAAAAATAGCTTTTTATTTTATAAACTTTTAGATTTGCAGAAAAAAAATTAAAAAAAATTTTTTTCAACGTTTATTTATTTTTGAGAGATGGAGAGATAGAGCATGAGTGGGGGAGGGGCAGAGAGAGAGGGAGACACAGAATCTGAGGCAGGTTCCAGGCTCTGAGCTGTCAGCACAGAGCCTGATGTTGGGCTCAAACCCACGAACTATGAGACCATGACCTGAGCTGAAGTCGGACGCTTAACCAACTGAGCCACCAGGTGCCCCTATGTTTACAGAAAAATTGAGCAGATAGTACAGAGTTCCCATGTACCTTGCACCTACTTTCCCCTATTATTAACATCTTCTATTACATGGTGACATTAACTACAGTCCAAAGTTTATTCAGATGTCCTTAGTTTTCACCTAATGTCCTTTTCTGTCCCAGGATCCCATGGAGGATATCACCTTATGTTCAGTCATCACAGCTCTATGCTTTTCTTGGCTTTTCTTGTTTCTTAGACTTTCCTTATTTTTGATGACTTTGACATGTTTGAGGTACTGGTCAGGTATTTTGTAGAATGTCCCTCAATTAGAATTTGTTGGATGTTTTTCTCATGCTTAGACTAGGGTTTTTAGGTGCCATTCTCATGACAGCCACTCAAGGGTATATACTATAACATGTCACTATTGATGTTGAGCTTGGGCACCTGGCTGAGGTAGTATTTGTCAAGTTTCTCCACTGCAAAGTGTCTCTTTTCCTCCCTTTTCATACTTCCAGGGTTGGAAGGAAATCACTAGGTGCAGGAAGTTATGGTCTGTCTCACTGAGAGCGAAGTATCTACACAGAGTTCTGCAAAGGGGATTTGTCCAGTCTCCTCCATTTATACAATCATTGATTACCATCAGTATTGACTCACAGATATTTACTTACACTTTGGGTTATATTCCTTTAGGGCTGACATAAGGTTTACTATTTCAAAAAAATTTTTTTAACGTTTATTTATTATTGAGAGACAGAGGGACACAGAGCATGAGCAGGGGAGGGGCCGAGAGATGGAAAGACACAGAATCTGAAGCAGGCTCCAGGCTCTGAGCTGTCAGCACAGAGCTGGACGTGGGGCTCGAAATCACAAACTGTGAGATCATGACCTGAGCTGAAGTCGGACTCTTAATCGACTGAGCCACCCAGGCGCCCCTGACATAAAGTTTATTCACCTGCTTGGGTACTATTAGGCTTCTGCACTGATGGATCATAATATTTCTACATGTGACAATCTCTACAGTCTCTTTGACATTCTATGGTGTAGTAATAAACTTTTCTAATCCTGATGGCAAATTTAATTCCCTCCTTTATTTATGTTGTTTCAATTGTTCCAGTTTTGGCCACTGGGAGCTTTTTCAGTTGTCTCCTGTGCCCTTTGACATATGCCATCTTTATTGTTTTTCTTTTTCTTTTCTTTTTTTTTTTTTTTTTGTCTGATGAGCACTTCCTTACTTTTCTTCCTTACAAAAGGCTCATCTTGTGTATTTCCTACCTCAGTCCTAAAATCAGCCATTTCTCCAAGGTACCCTGGTTTCTTTTATTAGAGAACAGAATTAGAAACCAAAATCTAGGGGCGCCTGGCTGGCTCAGTCAGGACAGCATGCAACTCTTGATCTTGTGGTCATGAGTTCAAGTCCCATGTTGGCCACAGAGCTTAAAAGAAAAAAAGTGGGATATCTGGGTGGCTCAGTCGGTTAAGCATTCGACTCTTGATTTTGGCTCAGGTCATGATCTCACGGTTGGTGGGATGGAGCCCCATGTCAGGCTCTGTACTGACAGCACGGAGCCTGCTTGGGATTCGATTCTTTCTCTCCCTTTTCCTCTGTCCCTCCCCTATTCATTGTCACTTGCTCTCAAAATAAATAAAACATTAAAAAAAAAAAAAAGGAAACCAAGATCTGGGCATTAGATGTACTCAATGCTACTGGAGTGTCACTGCTGTTTGGTACTCTCAGCAGCAGAGCTAGGAAATACATATGTGTATACTAACCCATGTATATATGTCTATATATAAATATTTCTATATCCAACAATTTCTTTTTTTTTTTTTTTATAAATTTTTTTTTTCAACGTTTTTTATTTATTTTTGGGGCAGAGAGAGAGGGAGACACAGAATCGGAAACAGGCTCCAGGCTCCGAGCCATCAGCCCAGAGCCTGACGCGGGGCTCGAACTCATGGACCGCGAGATCGTGACCTGGCTGAAGTCGGACGCTTAACCGACTGCGCCACCCAGGCGCCCCCTATCCAACAATTTCTACTGTCTCTTAATATTCCCTTGGTGTAGTATGTCATAATCTGTTAGCAAATTTAGTTCCCTAAGTGATCACAGTTTTTTTCTGAGACAAAGTGTACATTATCATCCATCACGGTGAAAGCCTAGCAGTATCCAAACATGCAATTACCTCTTATGTCAGCCCTAAAGGTACAGTATGTGGTTTGACTTTGTGGAAGTAAAGGCTTCCCTATTTCATAAGACCCCTATATTTCTTCCCTTTTCTACCCTGAAAGAGAGCCACTTAGCACAAGTCATAGGAGTATGTGCTGGGGAAAAAAAAAGGGGGGGGGAAGGGGGGTGGATGCCTAGGTGGCTCAGTCGGTAAAGTGTCTGACTCCTGATCTCAGCTCAGGTCTTAATCTCAGGGTCATGAGTTCAAGCCCCACATTGGGCTCTGAGCTGAGTGTGAAGACTACTCTAAAAAAAAAAAAAAAAAAAGATGGAGGAGGAGGAGGAACAAGAGGAGGAGGAAGAGGAGGAGAAGAGGAAGAGGAGGAAGAAGAAGAAGAGGAAGAAGAAGAAATATGTGCTGGGAGCTATCAGAAACCTTAAGAGAAATGTTTCTTGGTCTGGTACATGCTCTACTTTGAAGAACTAAGGGCTTGGGACTGTGTCTACAGTCCACAGTGGAACCAGAAACCCAGGTTGGGGTGGGCTGGCAGTGGGCAGACTTGGGCAGAGAAAGGGGAGGTCAACCTGGAAGAGAAAGGAGTATCCAGGAATCCTTTGAAGGTGACTCTAGAGAGAGACTAAAAAGTAATCAAATGAGGAAGTGAAGAAACAGTTTTACCTCTAGCTGGGATCCATGAATGCTGGAGACTGGCTCTAAGAAGGTGCTTTTCTCTCTGGAGATGAACAGTTTCTTCTAGATGTGACAGGGCAACATATCAGGGTTACAATTCCATTCTGCAACGTCTTGGATAATGAACCTCTACCGGCGTCTGAAAGTAGGATTTTGACATAAAAAACAGTTTCTTCAGTTTTCAGAGTTTTTATCTGGGTTTCTTTCAGATACTTTTAGCATTTATGTCTATCCTCTAGAAAAGACAAAGCCCACTCACTAACTGCCAGTATAAAGATTTCAGTGAGGGTGATTGAAGGCAAACTGTACTGGTTTGGGAATAAAACGCTTCTTTCCGCAACTATATGCTAACCTGGGAGTGCCTTTAACCACTTTGGTAATTTTATTCCTTTAATAACCTTTAATTTTTTTTTTTTTTTTGCTACAGAAACAATGTTTATCATCATTTTAAAATTCAGACAATACCAACAAACAAAATGAAGAAAATAAAAATCATTCATAATTCTAAGATCCAGAAATAATCACTATTTATATTTTTGAACAGTCTTTTTTCTCCTATGGACATATACATAAATGTAATTCATAAAAATTGAATCATGTTTTATATAATGTTTAGTATAAAACCTGCTCTTTTACATCTAACACTATATTATGCACACCTATGCTCACTTGGACTTGCCATTCTCCAGTGTTCAGAAGCTGGATCTAAACATGGAAGACACACGGACTGAATCCTCACTTTTAATAGGCATTGCCAAATCATCCTCCAAGAGGTTGTGCTGTTACATTTCCACCAATAACGTTTACATATTCCCCCTAACTAATATCAGGTGATGATTTTAAATCTCTTCCATTTGGAGAGATGGAAAAAAAGGTAATTTCACTGGTGTTTTAATCTAGATTTGTTATTACTTGCACCTTACAACTTTCTAAGACCACTATCCCTTCTTTGCTTAGTTTTACTTTCTTCCACATACTGAACTGTCTCCAGGAAAACTTTTTTTTTTTTTTAACGTTTTTATTTACTTTTGAGACAGAGAGAGACAGAGCATGAACAGGGGAGGGGCAGAGAGAGAGGGAGACACAGAGTCGGAAGCAGGCTCCAGGCTCTGAGCCGTCAGCCCAGAGCCCGACGCGGGGCTCGAACTCACGGACCGCGAGATCATGACCTGAGCTGAAGTCAGACACTTAACCGACTGAGCCACCCAGGCGCCCCTCTCCAGGAAAAGTTCTACTTACTTTTTTATCCTTCTTCCTTTGACAGATTTAAGTATTTTGCATCTATATTCATAAGGGATGTTGGTCTATAACTGTGTTTTTCTGTAAGTTCTCATCAGGTCTTTTTACACAGGTAATACTGGCCTCATCAAATGAATTCAGAAGTGGGGCGCCTGGGTGGTGCAGTCGGTTAAGCGTCCGACTTCAGCCAGGTCACAATCTCGCGGTCCGTGAGTTCGAGCCCCGCATCAGGCTCTGGGCTGATGGCTCAGAGCCTGGAGCCTGTTTCCGATTCTGTGTCTCCCTCTCTCTCTGCTCCTCCCCCGTTCATGCTCTGTCTCTCTGTCCCAAAAATAAATAAACGTTGAAAAAAAAAATTTAAAAAAAAATGAATTCAGAAGTGTTACCTTCTTCTCCATTCTCTGATAACATTTGTGTAAGATTGGTGTTACTTCTTCCTCAAAATTTTGCTAGGAATTATCAGTAATAACTCCTTTTTATTTCTGATATTTATGTTCTGTAATGGATGTTTTCTTCCTTTTTTCCTTCCTTGGTCCATCAAGCTAGAGCTTAACAATTTGGCTGCTCTTTTTACAAAGAACAAGAACCAACTATTAGCTTTGGTGATTTTCTCTCTGGTTTGTTTTCTCTATATTAATTTGTTATTTTCTTCTTTCTGATTATCTTGGGTTTCTGTTTATCCTTTTTAATTTCTTAGGTGATAACAAACCTTTCTTCTTTTTTAATGTAAGTATTTATTTCCCAGCTTTAGTGAGATATAATTGACATACAACATTGTGTAGGTTTAAGGTATACAACATGTTGACTTGATACACTTAGCATATTGTGAAATGATTACCACTGCTCTCTTAGCAACTTTTAAGTTTATATATGGTATAAGTATCATGCTGTATATTAGATCCCCAAACTTATTCATCTTATAACTGAAAGTCTAACTTTTGACCATATCTCCCCATTTCCCCCAAACCCTACTCCTTGGTAACCACCATTATACTCCTCTGTTTTTAGAAGTTTGGCTTAAAAATTTTTTTTTAAATGTTTATTTATTTTTGAGAGAGAGAGACAGAGTGCAAACAGGGGAGGGGCAGACAGAGAGGGAGACACAGAATCTGAAGCAGGCTCCAGGCTCTGAGTGGTCAGTACAGAGCCAGATGCAGGGCTTGAACTCATGAACCGCGAGATCATGACCTAAGCTGAAGTCGGCCACTTAACCAACTGAGCCACCCAGGTGTCCCTTAACTTTATTTTTTTAATGGCATCTTCATTAGTTACTAAGCTATTGTTTTTAGCCTTAAGCCCATCCTTCTACATTCTGCTCTGCAACACTGGAAATGAAATTCTGCAAAACCATAGGTCTCCTTACCCAGCTGGCTTCCTGACAAATCCCACCAACAGGGGAGCACTAGAGACAGACGAGAATACAGGAGAAGAGAGAAGAGAGTTGCTCCTTCCTGTTTTGCTTGCTGCTACCTACTGTCAGTGTTTGCTCTAGGATTGGTTCTTTACCATTAAGGCAATATTCTGTTCCAGTTTCCAGGCTCTTATAGCATTCCCAGAATGAGACTTATTACACCTTCTGGAGGTACCAGCCAGGAAGTACTCTGTGATAGACCGTATAATATCAAAGATATCCACGTCCTAATTGCTGGAACCTACTGAATATGGTATTTTACAGTGCAAACAGAATTTGCAGGTACGGTTAAGAATGCTGAAATGGGAGATTATTCTCCATAATCCCGGTGGGTGGCCCCAATGTAATTACAAATGTCCTTAAAAGTGGAAGGAGGAGGCAGAAAGGTCAATGTCAGAGTGGTGCAATGTGTGAAGGACATAGCTGGCCATTGCTGGCTTTGGAGATGAAGGAAAGAGTCAGAAACCAATATGGGAACCCTCCAGAAGCTGGCAAAAGCAAGGAAATGTTTTCCCAAGAGCCTCCAGAAGGAACACAGCCCTACTGGCACCTTGATTTTTTTGCTTAGTGAGATCTGTGTAAATCTGTGTCAAACTTCTAACCTATACAACTATAAAATAACCTATTTTAAGCCACTAAATTTGTAGTTTGTTACAATAGAAATAGGAATAGAAAACTAATATATACCCCAACATCAGAGGTCTGGGTTCCAGCTCTTGTCAGAACCCTCTTCCAAGCTTCTAGGTATCCATTACTCCAAATTCTCCCCTTGTTTTCCCAGCCCTATGGGTGGTAACTGTTTCCTGTGGGTACTATTTACATGGTACTTCAGGGTTCCCCTCTGTATTTTGAGTCTTCTATACCTCTTTAATGAACCCCTGGAATAAGTTCTTCCCACTAAAATAACTAGGGTGGTTGGTTGCCTTTTTCCTAATTCAGTATCTGACACAGAACTTTGCTACTTTTATTATAGTCACATCTCTTAGCATTTTCCCCCTTTATGGCTTTTTGGTTTTGTGATTTATATAAGAATTTCTCTATTCCAAGATCTTTTTTAATCAATTTTTTCCAGTTATATATAGCTTTATATTTCATACAGTTTTTTTTTAAAGTAGGCTCCACACCCAGTGCAGAGCCCAATGCAGCTTGAACACATGACCCTGAGAGGAAGACCTGAGCTGATATCAAGAGTTGCTTAACCTACTGAGCCACCCAGGCACCCCATTTTATACAGATTTATATTTTAAATTTAGTTTTTAATCCATCTGGAATTTATCTTTGCACTTAGTAGTAAATTATGATTTAATGTGATCATTTTCCCCAAGTGCCTACCTCATCTTCCAACATCATCTAGTCCACACTTTCCCCACTGATGTGAAAGCTGTCCTAGTCATACACTGAATTACCATATATGTGTGGCTCTGCTTTTGGATCTCTCTTCTATTCCATTGATTTGCTTGTTCTTGACCTATAATACACTACTTTAATTTTTATAGCTTTATACAACATCTTCATGTTTAAAAGGATAGGTCTTGTACCAAGCAGGATTTATACCTGGGATGCAGGGCTGTTCAATATCCGCAAAACAATTAACGTGATTCATCACATCAATAAAAGTAAGGACAAGAACCATATGATCCTCTCAACAGATGCAGAGAAAGCATTTGACAAAATACAGCATCCTTTCTTGATAAAAACCTTCAAGAAAGTAGGGATAGAAGGAGCATACCTCGAGATCATAAAAGCCATATATGAACGACCCAATGCTAATATCATCCTCAATGGGGAAAAACTGAGAGCTTTCCCCCTAAGGTCACGAACAAGACAGGAATGTCCGGGGCGCCTGGGTGGCTCAGTCGGTTGAGTGTCTGACTTCAGCTCAGGTCCTGATCTCGCAGTGAGTTCGAGCCCTGTGTTGGGCCCTGTGCTAACAGCTCAGAGCCTGGAGCCTGCTTCAGATTCTGTGTCCCCCTCTCTCTCTCTGCCCCTCCCCCGCTCATGCTCTGTCTCTGTCAAAAATAAATAAACATTAAAAAAATTTGAAAAAAAGATACGGATATCCACTCTCACCACTGTTATTCAACATAGTATTAGAAGTCTCAGCCTCTGCAATCAGACAACACAAAGAAATAAAAGGCATCCAAATCAGCCAGGAGGAGGTCAAACTTTCACTCTTCACAGATGACATGATACTCTATATGGAAAACCCAAAAGATTCCACCAAAAACCTGCTAGAATTGACTCATGAATTCAGCAAAGTTGCAGGATATAAAATCAGTGCACAGAAATCGGTTGCATTCCTATACACCAACAATGAAGCGACAGAAAGAGAAATCAAGGAATTGATACCATTTACAGTTGCACAAAAAACCATAAAATACCTAGGAATAAATCTAACCAAAGAGGTAAAAAATCTATACACTGAAAACTACAGAGGGGCGCCTGGGTGGTGCAGTCGGTTAAGCATCCGACTTCAGCCAGGTCACGATCTTGCGGTCCGTGAGTTCGAGCCCCGCGTCGGGCTCTGGGCTGATGGCTCAGAGCCTGGAGCCTGTTTCCGATTCTGTGTCTCCCTCTCTCTCTGCCCCTCCCCCGTTCATGCTCTGTCTCTCTCTGTCCCAAAAATAAATAAACGTTGAAAAAAAAAATTAAAAAAAAAAAAAAAAAGAAAACTACAGAAAGCTTATGAAAGAAATTGAAGAAGACACAAAAAAATGGAAAAAGATTCCATGCTCCTGGATAAGAAGAACAAATATTGTTAAAATGTCAATACTACCCAAAGCAATCTACATACTCAATGCAATACCTATCAAAGTAACACCAGCATTCTTCACAGAGCTAGAAAAAATAATCCTAAAATTTGTATGGAACCAGAAAAGACCCCAAATAGCCAAAGCAATCTGGAAAAAGAAAACCAAAGCCAGAGGCATCACAATACTGGACTTCAAGCTGTATTACAAAGCTGTAATCACCAAGACAGTATGTTATCGGCACAAGAACAGACACTCAGATCAATGGAACAGAAGAGAGAACCCAGAAATGGACCCACAAACGTATGGCCAACTAATCTTTGACAAAGCAGGAAAGAATATCCAATGGAATAAAGACAGTCTCTTCAGCAAGTGGTGCTGGGAAAACTGGACAGCGACATGCAGAAGAATGACCCTGGACCACTTTCTTACACCATACACAAAAATAAACTCAAAATGGATGAAAGACCTCAATGTATGACAGGAAGCCATCAAAATCCTTGAGGAGAAAGCAGGCAAAAACCTCTTTGATCTTGGCCGCAGCAACTTCTTACTCAACACGTCTCTGGAGGCAAGGGAAACAAAAGCAAAAATGAACTACTGGGACCTCATCAAAATAAAAAGCTTCTACACAGCGAAGGAAACAATCAGCAAAACTAAAAGGCAACCGACGGAATGGGAGAAGATATTTGCAAACGACATATCAGATAAAGGGTTGGTATCCAAAATCTGTAGAGAACTTATCAAAACTCCACACCCAAAAAACAAATAACCCAGTGAAGAAATGGGAAAAAGACATGAATAGACACTTCTCCAAGGAAGACATCCAGATGGCCAACTGACACATGAAGAAATGCTCAACATCACTCATCATCAGGGAAATAAAAATCAAAACCACAATGAAATACCACCTTACACCTGTCAGGATGGCTAACATGAACAACTCAGGCAACAACAGATGTTGGCAAGGATGCGGAGAAAGAGGATCTCTTTTGCATTGTTGGTGGGAATGCACGCTGGTGCAGCCACTCTGGAACAGTATGGAGGTTCCTCAAAAAACTAAAAATAGAACTACCCTCAACCCAGCAATTGCACTACTAGGCATTTATCCACGGGATACTGCTGTGGTGTGCTGCTTCGAAGGGACACGTGCACTCCTATGTTTATAGCAGCACTATCAACAATAGCCAAAGTATGTAAAGAGCCCAAATGTCCATCGACAGATGAATGGATAAAGAAGATGTAGCATATATACAATGGAGTATTACTCATCAATCAAAAAGAATGAAATCTTACCATTTGCAACTACATGGATGGAACTGGAGGGTATTATGCTAAGTGAAATTTGTTAATCAGAGAAAGACAAAAATCATATGAGTTCACTCATATGAGGACTTTTAAGAGACAAAACAGATGAACATAAGGGAAGGGAAACAAAAATAATATAAAAACGGGGAGGCGGACAAAACAGAAGAGACTTATAAATATGGAGAACAAACTGAGGGTTCCTGGAGGGGTTGTGGGAGGGGGGATGGGCTAAATGGGTAAGGGGCATTAAGGAATCTACTCCTGAAATCATTGTTGCACTATATGCTAATTTGGATGTAAATTTTAAAAAATAAAATTAAAAAAAAAAAAGAATGTTAAAAATAAATAAATAAAATAAATAAAAGGATAGGTCTTCCACACCTCCATTATCCTTCCTCAGAATTTCCTTCTTTTCATGTGTTGTTATTCTTCCAGATAAACTTTAGAACTTAATTGTCAACTCCCAATTTTATTTTAAAATAAAATAGACTTCTTATTAGAACTGCATTCAGTTTATAGTTTAAGGAAGAAGTAATAGCTTTACAAGATCAAGTTTACTATCCAGGGGCACCTGGCTGGCTCAGTCAGTAGAGCGTGAAACTCTTGATTTCAGAGGTTGTGAGTTTGAGCCCCATGTTGGGTGTAGAAATTACTTAAAAATTTTTAAGTGGTATATTTGGGGCACCTGACTGGCCCAGTTTGTGGGTAATGCAACCTCAAGGTTGTAAATCTGAGTGCCATGTTGTGTGTGAAAACTACTTAAAATCTTAACAACAACAAAAAAAATAAGTAAAGTTTTACTGTCCAGGAATGTATTTCAGTAAGCATTAAAAACTTGATTATTCTTTCAAAATGTGTTCCTATATATTTTAGTTTTTAGTGATACTGTGAATGAGATTTTCTTCTTGTTATATTTGTAACTGGTTGTTGCTAATACATAGGAAAACTATATTTATCAGATTTCTAACTTCTTGCTAAATCTTACTAGTTTTTTTTTTAATGTTTTTATTATTTATTTTTGAGAGAGAGAGAGAGAGCGCAAGTGGGAAAGAGGCAGAGAGAGAAGACGACACAGAATCTGAAGCAGGCTCCAGGCTCTGAGCTGTCAGCACAGAGTTCATCATGGGGCTCAAACTCACACACTACAAGATCATGACCTGAGCCGAAGTTGGACACTTAACTGACTGAACCACCTAGGTGCCCCTAAATCTTATTAGTTCTAAAGATTGTTTTTACTCAGTTTCCTTGGACTCCTATTTAGATAACTGTCACCTGCAAATATTATGGTCTTTTCTAATATTTAGACCTCATTTCCTTTTCTCATCCCCAGATCCTAGAATCTAAAACAATGTTAAAAGAAAAGCACTAGCAAGCACCTTTATCTCATTATTGACTAATCTGATTAAAAGTCCTTCTATTGTTTTCTGTAAGATTTGCTAATGATTTATGAAAAATATTTTTTTATCAATTTATGAAGTTTCTTTCTATTCTCAGGATGCTATATACATACATACTTACACACACATGTATACATATACACACATTCATTTATTTATTTATACATACATACATACATACATACATATGTACATACCAAGAATGGCCGTTTAAGTGCCTCAGGAGAGGAGTATTCTGTAGGGGCACTGAGCTCCAGTATGGTTGTACCATTAATCACTGGCTTTGAGGATGACATGGCCTCTACTAGGCCTCAGTTTCCTCATCCACTGTGCCAGGCACCATTGTCTCACAAAACAAAGTAGTGTTGATATTTATCATCACTGAAGGGCATTAGGTAGAGGAATTCAATAATTAGATTTGTGGTTCAGAAAAATCATTCAGACTGCAGTATGAAAAATGGTTGGCTCTTTCTTCTCATCCATTTTTGTCAAAAATCTTACCAATCTTTCAAGGCCTGTTTCAAATTTTCCTTCTTCCACGAGTCCCCTCTCCATCATTCCCAATCCTCATAGTCAGAATTCTTCTCTGATTCACCCCATAAAGCCCAGAACTACTTAGTGGAAGTGCCAAAGGGCAGGCCACCTCAAGGTGGGCCACTTTGGCATGAAGGTTATTTAGAGTTAAAAAGCAATCAAAACCCAGCAGATTCAGGAAAAACTCTTTATCTCTCCCCTCAACAGCCTAGAAAGAATTTAGATAGAGGACTTGCTCCAGGAAGAGCGTTATTACCATAGACAACTACATTATGATATGAACCAGGTATGGCAGACAGGAAGGAATGCAGCAAAGGCCTATTTGATCAAAGTCTTCTGTGTCCTATTGTTTCCCACTGGCCCAGAAAACATTTGTTTACCATTTACTCTTTTTCATCTTCCTGTGAGTTACATTCCTTCATTTGAAGTCCCAGGCCCCTACCCCTTTATCTTTAGTTCAGAATGTCATATATACCTTATTTTGCCTGATTGTCTCTGGAATTTTATATCTGTGTGGATTCCCAGTACATGTGAAATTAAATTTGATTTTCTCCTGTTAATCTGTCTCATATCAATTTGATTTTTAGTCCAGCTAGAAGGACCGGAAATTCTTCCTCTCTGACAACTGCAAACCCCTTGAAACTGGGAATTCTATTTTCATCCTCACATGCTTCACAGGGATAGGTTTACAGGAGGACTTAATAAATAAGTGTTCACACAATTATCCATGCACTACAAAACCATTTTAGTGGGACACAGGAAGGAATAAGTGAGAGCCACTCAATACTTGTTTGGGATTCAAGCCTTCTTTTGATATGGAGTTTATCCTCAAACCTCAAGACATGTATAATTAAGCACTGCAGGAAGTATTTTCCACTAGCTGTGAAAGGTTCCAACCTGCCTGGAGTGCTGATGTCCAGGAAACAGGCCCTGGGGCCAGTCTGGTTTATTGTCACAGGGCTTTAATAGTATCTTGCAACTCTGAAGCCTGAGAGCTTCCTTTTCACCATGCACGATACATTGAAAGCTTCACTTTCAATGGACTATTGATATATGGGAATGAGTGATTGTGACCTGTTTAATTTTCTTTTGAAAGTTTTACCCATTAAATTTACTTTTCCCAAGATCTATGCAATTCAGTATTATGGAAATAAAATACTTGAATTGAACACCTTTTGCAGCTTGAAGATCAGTTCTCTGTTCCATAATTTAAAATGACTTTTAGGAAAAAAGAGTCACATACACAAAGTATCTATTATCATCTAAGTTAAGACTGGAAATTTTCTATAACTTTTATAGAGCCTGTGACCAAGTACAATGGGCCTAAATAATCCAGATATTTCCCGAAAAAGAAATTTCCCAAAAATATTAAAAAAAAAATTTTTTTTTTAACATTTATTTATTATTGAGAGACAGAGAGACTCAGAGCGTGAGCAGGACAGGGGTAGAGAGAGCGGAGACACAGAAGGTGAAGCAGGCTCCAGGCTCTGAGCTGTCAGCACAGAGCCCGACGCGGGGCTTGAACTCACAAACTGTGAGATCATGACCTGAGCCAAAGTGGGTCGCCCAACCAACTGAGCCACCCAGGCACCCTCCCAAAAATATTTTAAAACTTATTTTGAAAACAGGTTGCTGCCTCTGGGAGTGTGGTGGGGACAAGACTGACTGAGTAGGGCCATGAAATAACTCTCGGGGGTGATAGTAATATTTTAATGATTCAATATAGGATACCTATGTGAATACAATTCACAAAATGGTGTCAAAATTCACCAAATGGTGCAATTATGATTTGTCCACTTCACTGGACATGATTTTTTAATTAATGAACAGTAGTCCTTGTCTTCTATAGTGCTCATTCTCTTGACTTGACTAATTTTTTTAAAGACTTAATTTTTTTAGAGTAATTTTAGGTTCACAGCATAACTGAAAGAAAGGTACAGAGATTTCCTATATATCCCTTGTACCTACACATGCACAGCCTCCCCTATTATTAGTATCAGTCACCAGAATTCTACATTTGTTATAACTGATGAATCTACATTGACACATCATAAACACCCGAAGTCTGTGGTTTGCATTAGGGTTCACTATTGTTTTTTTACATTCTATGGGTTTGGATAAATGTACGACATGTATTCACCATTATAGTATCATGCAGAATATTTTCACTGCTCTAAAACTCTTCTGTGTTCCACCAATTACCATCCCACTTCCACCCCACCCCCATACTTGCCCCTCTGGCAAACTTTTGACTGTCTTCATGGTTTTTGCCTTTTCCAGCATGCCATAGAGCTGAACTCATACAGTGTGAAGCTTTTATGCATTTAAGTTTCCTCCATGTCTTTTCATGGCTTGATAACTCATTTCCTTTTAGTGTTGAATAATATTCCATTGTCTGGATGTACTACAGTTCATTTACCCAGTCACCTACTAAAGGGCATCTTGGTTGCTTCCAAGATTTTGGCAATTATGAATAAAGCTGCTGTAAACATCTGTGTGCAGGTTTTTGTGTGAACATAAGTTTTCAAGTCTTTGGGTAAACTGTATGTGAATTTTACTTCACAAAAAAAAAAAAAACCCTAGGGCACCTGGGTGGCTCAGTCAGTTGAGCATCCGACTTTGGCTCAGGTCATGATCTCACAGTCCGTGAGTTCGAGCCTCATATCGGGCTCTGTGCTGTCAGTGAGGAGCCTGCTTCCAATCCTCTGTCTCCCTCTCTCCCTGCCCCTCCCCTACTTGTACTCTTGCTCTCTCTCTCTCAAAACGTAAATAAACATTAAAAAAAATTAAAAACAAAAACAAAAAACACCCTATAAACAAATGTTAAGCTCTAGCTAAATATATGCATGAATTGTTGAGGGGTGAAGTGTATTTATGTCTGTAACTTACTTTGAAATGCATAAAATATAAGATGATTTATGGAATGGATAGAGGGATTGATAAGTAGATACATATATGTAATAAAGCAACAATAGGAAAATACAAATTGTAAAATCTAGATAGTGCATGGGTATATGCTATAAAATTCTTTCAACTTTCTTGTATGTTTGAAATTTTTCATAATAAAATATTAGAAAAAATTATTCTGAAGTATATGTCCCATTCTCTCACATAAGATACATTTCAGAAAGCCAGCCAGTATCTTTCTAACAGTCATATGGCTGCAGCTCTAAACTGTAACTAAAAACACACTAAGAAAGCAAGGGCATGCCAAGTCAAGGACCTTACAGCAGCACTGACTCTGGAAAGGACATGATGTGAACTGGTATGAGACAAGCTGAGGTTACCCAGTCACTGCCTAAGATGCTTCCCATTTGGTTCCAGGGGTGACCTTTTAGTTCAAAGATAGAACAAAGTCTTATTCTAGAAGCAAATTATGATAATTAAGCTAAGAGGGTGGAGTGATCAAGGTCACCTTGAAATGGAGCTCAGCTCCTGCCATGCTCATGTGTCCTAGTGCTTTCATCTCCCTGCCTGCTGGACTATGGCCTCCATTGGAGAAGGGCAGGGTGAGAGGAAAAAGTTTCCATAGCTACTGAACCTAGAAGATGTAAGGGAGGTAGGGAACAGAACTGTGAAAAATGAGAAAGATACTAATAATAAATAGTAGCTAACGTGAAACCCATTCTAAACTTGGGTATTTCATTTCTCTTTTCACAACATGCTAAAGAGGCAGCATAGGTGTACAGGTCAGAGCAGTGGCTCCCAATATGTAGTGATGGGGCACTCTAGGGGCTCAAAGTCTCTTTTGGGGGATCATAAGGTCAAAACTGTTATCATAAGCTGTTATTTGTCTTTTTACTCATTTTCTCCAATATGTGTACAGAAGAGTTTCCAAAAGGCTGCATGACATGGTATTTTAACCAATTAGTTGCAGAAGCAGTTTTGAGAATCTAGCTGTCTTCTTTAAACCAGACATTAAAGAAATTTGCAAACATGTAAAACAATGCCACTTCTATAATTTTTTAGAAAATAGTCATTTCTTATAAATTTCTTTTTTTTTTTATTTTTTTAACGTTTTTACTTATTTTTGAGACAGAGAGAGACAGAGCATGAACGGGGGAGGGTCAGAGAGAGGGAGACACAGAATCTGAAACAGGCTCCAAGCTCTGAGCTGTCAGCACAGAGCCCAACGCGGGGCTCGAACCCACGGACCGTGAGATCATGACCTGAGCTGAAGTCGGCCGCCCAACCGACTGAGCCACCCAGGCGCCCCATTTCTTATAAATTTCTTATAAATATATTAGTATGTAATGACTTATTTAAAATGAGTTAGTAGTATTTAAAATTTCATTTCAATTTCGAATATGGTAAGATTTCATAGATATAACTCACATAAAGGTTCTCTGGGGGTCCTCAGTAATTTTTTTTATTTAAAATTATTTTTTTTACTAAGGCATAATTTACATACAGAAAGCACACAAACTAAACATGCAGCTTAATTTTCATATACATATATAAACCTCTACCCAGTTCAAGATACTGGCCATTTCCATCACCCTGGAAGGATTCCTTGTGCCTCATTTAATCACTACCTAAATCCACAGAGGTAACCATTATTCTGATTTCTATCATAGATTAAGGTTTTTTAAAAATGTTTATTTTATATTTTTGAGAGACAGTGGAGAGAGGAGCAGAGACAGAAGGGGACAAGGTTTGAAGTGGGCTCTGTGCTGACATCAGAGAGCCCTATGTGGTGCTCGAACCCACAAACTGTGAGGTCATGACCTGAGCTGAAGTCAAACACTTAACTGACTGAGCCACCCAGGCATCCCAATCATCATAGATTAGTTTTGCTTGTTCCTAAACCTCACATGAATGGAATCATATAGTATGTATTCTTTTGTGACTGGCTTTTTTCTCTCAACACAGTGTTTTTGAGATTCATACATGTCATTCTGTGTACTTACAGTCTTTTCATTTTTATTAATGCTGGTATTATGCCAGCAATATTCCAGCAGTATTCAGTGGATATATGAACTACTTTTTCTTCAGCATATGCCAGGATGTAGAATTACTGGGTCCCACAGTAGGTGTATGTTTGGATTTATTAGAAACTGCCAAATAATAATGTATGAGAGTTCCAGTTACTTCATATCCTCAGCAACATTTGATAATTGCAGTTTAACATGTTTTTATCCATTCTGCTGAATGTGTTACTATGGTTTTAATTTGTATTTCTTTGATGTTATTCTGATTACCTTTAAATATGTTAATTGGCTACCTGAATGTCTTCTTTCATGAAATGCTTGTTCAAATCTTGCTCATTTTAAAACTGAACATCTTTTGTTTATTGATTTGTAGTTCTTCATATATTCTGTGTATGAGTTCTTCAGTCTACCGCTTGCTTCTTTACTTTCTTAATGATGTCTCTTTATGATCAGATGTTCTTAACTTTAATTAAGTCCAATGTATCAATTTCCCTTTTTTAGTTTAGTTCATTTTGTAACCAGATTAAGAAATCTTTACCCCAATATCAGGAAAATATTCTCCTATGCTTTTATTTGGAAGTTGGATTGTTTGGGGGAGGTGGGGGGTGCTAGGCTGGCTCAGTCAGTAGAGCATGTGACTCCTGATCTCAGGTCATGAGTCCAAGCCCCATATTGGGCATGGAGCTTACTTAAAAAAATAAATAAAATAAAATTTGGAAGGTGAATTGTTTTACCTTTTGAATTTAATCTATGATATACTTACATAAGAAATTTTGTATATAGAGAGTCAGGCCTCATTTTTCCTCAAATATATCCAGTTGTTCCAACATCATTCCCCTATGTAATTACAGTGGCACTTCTGATGTAAATCAAGAAAGTATACATCTGTGGGTCTATTTATAGACTATTCTGTTCCAGTGGTGTATCTGACCCTGCCTCTTCCAAAAGCACTCTGTATTCATTACTGTAGCTTTATAGTGAATCTTGAAATACACTGGTTAAATCCTCCAACTTTGAAAATCAGTGATTTTTTAGTTTAAAAATGTTTTTCTTGGGGTGCTTGTGTGGATAGTTGGTTAAGCATCTGATTCTTGATTTCAGCTCAGGTCATGATCTCACAGTCTGTGAGTCTGAGCCCCGAGTTGGGCTCTGTGTCAACAGCGTGGAGCCTGCTTGGGATTCTCTCTCTCTCCCTCTCTCTTAGCCCCTCCCATGTGCATGCATGCTCTCTCTCTCTCTCTCTCTCTCAAAATAAACAAAACAAACTTAAATTTTTTTTTCTTTATCAAGATTTCTTGGGTATTCTAGGTCCTTTGTACGTCCAGATACATCTTGGCTCAGTCATTTTTCAGAATAAAGGGGTCCTGACACCAAAAAGGTTGAGAGCTACTAAAGTGTGGGCTCAAACATATAGAAGAAAGATTTCTTATTCTGTGTTAGGCAAAGTCTTCTTAGGAGACAAAACCACAAACCATTAAAAAAATTGATAAACTATCTCTACAAACTAGAGAGCATTCGTCAAAAGATGAAGCTATGAAGATACGAAAATGAAAAGACAAGATACAGACTGGGAAATAATAACTGCAAAACATATTTAGGATAGAGGACTTGTATTCAGAACATATAAAGAACTCTTATAATTCCATAAAAAAATGAACAGCCCAATTAAAAAATGGATAAAAGATTTGAACTACACCAAAGAAGATATTAAAATGGCAAATAAGCATAAGATGTTCAACATTATCAGTTATTAGGGAAATATGAACTAAAATCACAGTGAGTTATTACTACACACCTAGTAAAATGGCTGAAATTTTAAAAGTTGACAATGCTAAGTAGTGGTGAGAATAAATAACTGGAAATCGCCTACTTTGGTGGAAATGCAAAACTGGCAAAGCCATTTGGAAAAACATTAGGCAATTTTCTATAAACATGCTCTTACCATGTGACACAGCAATCCTGTTTTTAAGTATTTACTCAAAAGAAACAAAGGGGCGCCTGGGTGGCTCAGTTGGTTAAGTGTCCGAATTTGGCTCAGGTCATGATCTCGTGGTCCATGAGTTCGAGCCCTGTGTGGGGCTCTGTGCTGACAGCTCAGAGCCTGGAGCCTGCTTCAGATTCTGTGTCTCCCTCTCACTGCCCCTCCCCTACTCATGCTCTGTCTCTCTGTCAAAAATAAATGAACATTAAAAAAATTAAAAAAAAAAGAAACAAAAACATATGTCCACACAAACACCTGAATGCAAATGTTCATAGCAGCTTAATTCACATAATAGCCTCAAACTTGAAACAATCCAAATGTCCAACAATTGGTGAATGGAAAAACAAATTGTGGTGCCTCCATGCAATGGAATATTACTAGGTAATAAAAAGGAACAAACTACTGGTACATGCAACAATATGGAATAATCACAAAAGCACTGTGATAGGTTAAAAAAAATCCTACACAAAAGAATACATACCATATAATTCCATTTACACGATATTTTGGAAAAGGCAAGATTATAGGAACAGAAAACAAATCAGCGGCTGCTAGGAACATGGGAGGGGGAGAGTGAGGAGACTTTCCTAAAAGGGAACGTGAGGAACTTTACAGGGTAAAGGAAATGTTTTATATCTTGATGTGGTAAATATCTGTCTAAACTCACAGAACTATATACTTATGGAGAGTGAATTTTATTGTATATAAATTACACTTCGACAAATCTTTTAAAAATAAATTAATTTCAAGAATTAAAATGAAACACACAAAAAGATTCCCTATATGGGTGCCTGGCTGGCTCAGTCAGTAGAGCAAGTGACTCTTGATCTTGGGGTCGTAAGTTTGAGCCCCATGTTGGGTGTGGAGATTACTTAAAAATAAAATCTTAGGGGCGCCTGGGTGGCTCAGCTGGTTGAGCGTCCGACTTCGGCTCAGGTCATGATCTCACTGTCCGAGAGTTCGAGCCCCACATCGGGCTCTGTGCTGTCAGTTCAGAGCCTGGAGCCTGCTTCGGATTCTGTGTCTCCCTCTCTCTCTGCCCCTCCCCCACTCATGCTCTGTCTCTCTCTGTCAAAACTAAACATTAAAAATATTTTTTAATAAATAAATAAAATAAAATCTTAAAAAAAATTATTCTCTTTAAGTATAGCCTGATACAGAATGCAAAGAATAAGATATAGAACGATATATTGGGTGAAATAAATTGGAAGCAATAAGAAAGAAAATAATGTCTCCCATGTAAATGATTTCTATCACTTAGATTTAGAAGGCTGGAGAGGGCCAAGGTTGAAGCCCAAGGCACAATCTTATTTAAAATCTATGAGCTTTTATACTTTCCTAGCACTTAGACATGTGGCCTTATTGCAGCAGTGGGTATAACAGATCGTCTAGTTCAATATGAATTTCTCCAAGACTACTCTCACTTTCAATAATGCACTGGAAGGACGCATTGAACTCAGAAAAACAGTGACACTCACAGTTATGGTTTATTACAGTGAAAGGATACAGATTAGAACCAACAAAGGGAAAAGGCACATAGGGCCAAGTTCAGGATAAACCAGGGGCAGGTTTCCAGTTGTACCCTGCCAGTCTCACACACAGCACTTAATTCTCCCAACAATGATGTGTGACAACACATGCAAAGGGTTGCCACCGTGTGTGTGTGTGTGTGTGTGTGTGTGTGTGTGTCTTGAATTTTTATTTGTTAGTCACACAGGCATGTTTTGCCTAACCTTACCTAACAGTCTCCAGCCCCACATAGGTCAAACTGATATAGTGTGACCCAGGGTCTTAGGTGTACAGAAACAAGTGTTCACCATAAGTCACACTGTTCGCAGATCTATCTGGTCAAACTGATACAATGTGGCTCAAGGTTTCAGGTGTGTAAAAACACTCTTATCAGGCAAGACATTCCAAAGGCTGAGAGATTATGTACCAGCAGCTGGTCAAGGGTCAGTCCTTTCTTTGGAATGTGTAGGACTAGAGTAATACATGCCTGCTGAGTTTACACTCAAGGAATGGACTATACTAAGATTTTTTTTTCAATGTTCATTTCTTTCTGAGAGAGAGACAGAGTGTGAGCAGGGGAGGAGCAGAGATAGAGGGGGATGCAGAATCCAAAGCAGGCTGCAGGTTCAGAGCTGTCAGCACAGAGCCCGACGCGGGGCTCGAACTCCCAAGTTCTGAGATTATGACCTGAGCCGAAGTCAGACACTCAACCGACTGAGCCACCCAGGTGCCCCAATATACCAAGATTTTAAAATCAGAGTCCATGGATAGGACTTATGAGTACGCATACAACTCTCCCAAAATTCATATTTTGTATTTTATGTATGTATGTATGTATGTACATAAGTACATATTTTTTCCCAGAAAGAAGTTTGTTTTTATCAAATTACCAAAGAACCCACAACTCAAAATATTTAAGAATCTGGAGTGATATCAGCAAGAAGGTGGAACAGGATGCCCCACATCTTGTTCCCCAACAGAGACACTGACTTAAAAATAATCCATAGTCCAGAAAGTCTTTTTGAAAACTTCAGAAACTGGTTAAAAAGTCACAGTACCCCAAGTAAGCACAAAGCCAAGGACAGCTGAACTGAAATGGGTAAGAAAAAGTCATTACATTTCACCAGTAATAGCCCTTACTCCAAGCCAACATAGCTTGGTGTGATCAGGAGAAAATATTCAACTTGAAGCTTTTTCTCTGGGAGGGAAAGGGATGAGTGGAACATGTGTTCAACAGTCTGGCTTTTGAGGGTTTGCCTGCAGGACTGGTTCCTTTCTTGCCAGACTCAGAATCCAGACAAGGCTCCGGCACACTTTGGATGCCTGGGGGCCACGGAGAACAAAGCAGAACTCAGTGACCTGTAGCACCAGAGAACCTGCAGTACCACAGAGAGGCACCAGAGAGAGCAAGGAATTATAAACTGTTGAAAAAGAAACCAGGAAACCTCTCTAACTGGGGAAATTACATGCACAAGCTCAGAGAAGATGCATCCCCAGAGAAGGATTGTAAAGCCCCTAGAATCTCTACTTGAGCTGATTGGTGAAGGTCCTCCCCTAAATGAAACCAGTCCATAAGACTGGAAGAGTTAGTTATTTTTTTCAAATGCTCAAATTCTAGCAAAAAAATTTACAAGACATACAAAGAAACAGGGAAGTGTGGCCTAATCAGAGGAAAACAATGTCTCCAGAGCTAACCTTAAAGAATTAGAGATCAATTAATTACTTGATAATTCAAAATAAGAATCTTAAGGAGCTCAGTGGATTACAAGAGAACACAGATAACTAAATGAAATCAGAAAAATGATAAACAAAATGAGAACAAAGAAATACAAACTATGAAAAAAACCAAACAAATTCTAGAGCAAAGGAGTAACTGAAATAAAAAGTTTACTAGAGTTCAACAGCACACATGATCAAGCAGAATAATCAGTGAATTTGAAATTACTGAGTCAGAGGAATAATTTTTTTTTTTCAATGAAAGAGGAAAAGATACTAAAAAAAGACCTAAGGGATTCATGGAACACCAACAAGCAGGGTAATGTATGCATTATGGGAGTCCCCAAAGAAGAAGAGAGAGAAAGGGAGAGAGAGTTTATTTAAAGAAATAATGTCTGGGTGGCTCAGTCGGTTGAGCAACCGGCTTCGGCTCAGGTCATGATCTCATGGTTTCTGAGTTCAAGCTCCGCGTTGGGCTCTGTGCTGACAGCTCAGAGCCTGGAGCCTGCTTCAGATTCTGTGTCTCCCTCTCTCTGCCCCTCCCCCACTCATGCTCTGTCTCAGAAATAAACGTTAAAAAAAAAAATTAAATAATTAAATAAATAAATAAAGCCTGGAAACTTCCTGAATCTGAGTAAGGAAATGTACATCCAAATTTATGAAGCTCAAAGGACTCCAACAAAGAACCCACAGAGGTCCACACAAAGAAATATGATAATGAAACAGTCCAAAGTCAAAGTCAAGGAGAAAATCTTGAATGCGGGAAGAGAAAATCACAAACAAGGACGCTTCCTTAGGAGCATCAGCAGATTTCTCAGTATAAGACTTGCAGGCCAGAAGGGTGTGGAAAGATATATTCACAGTATTGAAAGAAAACAACTGCCAACTTAGAATACTATATCTGAAAAAACTCTCCTTCAAAAGTGTAGGAGAAAAAGATATCTTCCCTGATAAATAAGAACAAAAATGCACAAAATGTAAAATACAAAGCTCTCTGGTAAAGGTAAGCATATAGGCAAATACAGAATCCTGTAATGCTGTAATGATGGCACATAACTCACTTTTAATTCTGGGACATAGTTTAAAAGATAAATGTATAAAATATAACTATAAAACTATGTTAATGAGTATAAAATAAAAACATGTAATTGATGACACGTGTCAAAAACAGAGTGGCGAGGGAGATGTAAAGGAATAGAACTTTTGTACATGACTGTAGTTAAGTTGCTATCAGTTTATAATTTTCTTAATGTTTATTTTTGAGAGAGAGAGACAGACAGAGACAGGGCACGAGCGGGGGAGGGGTAGAGAGAGAGGGCCACACATAATGTGAAGCAATCTCCAGGCTCTGAGCTGTCAGCACAGAGCCCGACACGGGGCTTGAACTCATGAGCCATGAGATCATGACCTGAGCCAAAGTCAGATGCTTAACCGTCTGAGCCACCCAGGTGCCTCAAGTTGTTATCCGTTTAAAACAGAGTGTTATAAGATGATTTTTAAAATCCCCATGGTCACCACAAAGAAAATACCTACAGAAGATACACAAAAAAATGAGAAAGGAATCAAAGCATATCACTATAAAAAAATTAGTGAAACACAATGGAAGGCAGCAAGAGAAGAGGGACAAATAATTACAAGGCATATAGAAGACAATTAACCAAATGACAATAAGTCCTTCCCTATTACTTCAAATTACTTCAAATATAAATGGATCAAACTCCCCAATCAAAAGACAAAGTGTAACTGAATGGATAAATTAAAGACAAAACAAAACAAAAAATAAGATCCAACACAAGATTCACTTGAAATATAAGGACACATAGACTGAAAGTGAAAGGATGGAAAAATATATTTCATGTAAATGGTGACCAAAAGAGCAGGGGTGGCTATGCTTACATCAGACAAAAGAGATTATAAGTCAAAAACTCTCATGAGAGATAAAGAAGGACATTATATAATGATAAAGGAGGAATTCATCAGGAAAATATGACAACTATAAATATATATGCACCTAACACCAAGCAAACATATGGAGCAAACATTGATTAAATTGATGGGAAAAATAGACAGTAACAGAATAGTCACTACAGAATAGTAGTAAATTTCAATATCCCACTTTCAATACTGGATGGAATGACCAGATAGGATATCAACAGATCAACAAAGAAAGATGGACTTGAATGACACTATGGACTAACTGGGCCTAAGAGACATAAAGAAAACTTCATCCAAAAACAGCAGCTACACCTTCTTTTGAAGGGCATATGGAACATATTCCAGGATAGATCACAAATCAAGGCCACAAAATAAGTCTTAAGAAATGTAAGAAGATTGAAATCAGACCAAGTACCATTTTTTTAAATTTAAAGATTGTATTAAAAAAATTTTTTTTTAATGTTTATCTTTATTTTTGAGACAGAGAGAGACAGAGCATGAGCAGGGGAGAGGCAGAGAGAGAGGGGGACACAGAATCAGAAGCAGTTCCAGGCTCTGAGCTGTCAGCACAGAGCCCGATGCGGGGCTCGAACTTGTCAACTGCGAGATCATGACCGGAGCCAAAGTTGGACGCTCCACCGACTGAGCTACCCAGGCGCCCCTAAAGATCTTATTTTTAAGTAATCTCTACACCCAACATGGAGCTCAAACTCATGACCCCAAAATCAAGAGTTGAATGCTCTTCTGACTGAGACAGCCAGGCACCCTACCAAGTATCATTTCTGAGCACAATGGAATGAAACTAAAAATCAATAGCAGAAGGAAAACTGGAAAATTCACAAATATGTGGAAATTAAACAATACATTTGAATAACCGCTGGGCCAAAGAAAAATCACAAGGGAAATCAGAAAATATCTTGAGACAAATGAAAACAATAAAGGCTTAAGAATTTGGCAAATGAGGGTTCCTGGGTGGCTCAGTCGGTTAAGCGTCTCACTTAGACTCAGGTCATGATCTGGTGGTTTGTGAATTCAAGCCGTGCACTGGGCTCTGTGCTGACAGCTCAGAGCCTGGAGCCTGCTTCGTATTCTGTGTCTCCCTCTCTCTCTGCCCCTCCCCTGCTCACACCCTATCTCTCTGTCTCTGTCTCTCTCTCAAAAAATAAAGAAATGTTAAAAAAAAAAAATTTGGCAAATGATTCCAAGGATGATCAAAGTTAGTAGAAAGAATATGAGATTTATGATGTGTTTACCTAGGTTTGAATCTCCAACTTTACCCCTTACTAGCTGCGTGACCTTAAGATAAACATTTTAAGTTCTCAGCAATTCCATTTCCTAAACTGCTTAAAATGGGATATTCATGGGGTACATGGCTGGTTCAGTTGGTAGTGTGTGTGACTCTTGGTTTTGAGTTGTGAGTTCAAGCCCGCATGTTGGGTGTAAAGATTAATTAAAATCTTAAAAAAGTAAATAAATAAAATGGAGTAATCATAATTTCTTCATAAAACTGTTGTAGGATCAAATAAAATATTGGGTAGGACCCTTTGAACTGGAAGCCTGGATGTCACTATTCTTTGCCCTCTGCTCTGCCTTCATTGGCACTCACTCTTACCCTATTTATTGCACTGCTCAGGTGCTCCACGTCATATGTTTCAGCTTGAAAACAGCATTTCTGACCCACATGGCCTGTTTTCATATAGTTGTTAATGTACACATTATAAAAAGCAGAACTTAGAGCATTAAGCCTAGATTATAAAATGTGATTAACTCCTGGTTTCACATTCACTATGTATGCAGTCTGGTCAGGTACATGAACTTTTAGTTAAGTCTTTCCTAATTAGTGAAATGGCAGAATCAATTAATGCCTTGCCTGTCACTGTTGGTGGTTGTGTTGTCTGAGAACATATATGGGAAAGCATATTTAAAACATGATTATCATTATTATTAGTTCATCTGTCTGGCATGTGATAGAAAAGTTTGTAAAGACTATGTAAGAAATACACCTAGTCCACAAGGATTAACCTTAAGTAGATATCTTCAAAGAGGATACAAGTTGGTTTTTTCAATAAAGACCAGTGTCACTAAGAACTCCTAGGACACAGTGACAGTATTACTCAGAATGTTTCATAAGACAAAAAAAAAAAAAAAAAGAATGTTTCATAAGACTAGGTTCTTAATACGATTTTACATTTCTCAACTGAGAAATCCTAATTTCTTACCCATTATTGTGCTAAAACTTTAGTTTCTCTCACACTCCTAGAACACACTTAACTCTCTCACTGTAAGCAAACAAACTCTAAAAAAAGGAAAGAAAATCTTCATTCTCTCTCTTACCTGCCTTCTATCACTGCACTATATCTATACATCCCTAGCACCTTCAATCCTGTCTCAGAGGATAAAGACCCTGGCTCTGTTCCCATGTCAGATATTCCTTTTTTTTAATTTCCTTTTAAGTTTTAAATTTATTTATTTATTTTAGAGAGAACAAGTGAGTGGGGGAGGGGAAAAGAGAAAAGGAGAGAGAGAATCCCAAGCAGGCTCTGCAATGTCAGCACACATCTGGATGCGGGGCTCAAACCTACGAACCATGAGATCATGACCTGAGCCGAAACCAAGAGTTAGACACTTCACCAACTGAGCCACCCAGGCACCGCCAGATATTCCCTCTTCATCTAGGGCTTTATGCCATAAGTCACTCCCTATATTATCTTATCTGTAGTCGCTCTTTTGCCACAAGATTCTTCCCATTTTACAAACACGCCTGTGTCTTCTCAAACATAATTGTCCTTGAATTCTTTTGGAAAAATTTTAGTTGGTTAGGGAAAAGATAATGATTAAACCATATTTAGAGGGGCACCTGGGTAGCTCAGTCAGTTAAGCATCTGACTTTGGTTCATGATCGCACAGCTCATGAGTTTGAACCTGGCATCAGGCTCCGTGCTGGCAGTGCAGAGCCTGTTTGGGATTCTCTATCTCTCCCTCTCTGCCCCTTTCCTGTGTGTGTTCTCTCTCTCTCTCTCTCTCTCTCTCTCTCTCTCTCTCTCAAAATAAGTAAACTTAAAAAAACAAACATATTTAGAAAGAAAACCAGTAGTGGGGTAGTTTAAATCAGAAAGAGGGTGAGCTAGAAATTAATTGTTCAGGTGCACCTGGGCAGCTCAGTCAGTAGAGCATGCAACTCTTTTTTTTAATGTCTATTTACTTTTGAGAGAGAGAGAGAGAGAGAGAGAGAGAGGCAGAGTGCGAGTGGGGGGAGGGGCAGAGAGAGACGGAGACACAGAATATGAAGCAGGCTCCAGACTCTGAGCTATCAGCACAGAGCCTGACACGGGGCTCAAACCCACGAACCTGAGCCAAAATCAGACGCTCAACTGACTGAGGCACTCAGGTGCCCCTAGAGCATGCAACTCTTGATCTTGAGGTTGTGAGTTTGAGCCCTACATTGGGTGTAGAGATTATTTTTTTAAAAAAAGAAAGAAATGTTGTTGTTCAGTTTGGATGTTTCTATAGTAATCAAGACAAGAAGTAGCTGGGACCTGAGCTAGAGTGGTGCCATGAGGATGAAAGGGGTGAATAATAAAAGAAAATTATGTAATTAGGGCTCAGTCAAGCATCCGAATTCAGCTCAGGTCATGATCTTGCGGTTCACGAGTTTGAGCCCCATGTTGGGCTCTTTGCTGACAGCTCAGAGCCTGGAGCTCGCTTCAGATTCTGTCTCCCCCCCCCCCCCCCCCCACTCTGTTCCTCCTCTGCTCTCTCTTTCAAAAATAAATAAACATTAAAAAAATTATATAATTAAAACTGATCAACCTTGGCAAGTGAATGAATGTGAGACAGAGGGATGGAACAATAAAATAGAATAGTTTTCAAGCAGAGACTTCTATAGCCATACATAACAAAGAATACAGACTTTATAGAATTAGTTCAGGAAAGTCACTAAATAAATAGTGAGCTCTGGTGGGGAGGGCTGATTTTCAGAGTTGCCACATTATATTCAATTGCCCACTTTTCACCAAAAATTACAAGACATGCAAAGAAAGAAGAATTAACCGCCCCCCCCCAACACACACCCAAAGCAGTCAAGAAAAACTTTCCCTGAGGAAGCCCAGACATTGTACTAGACAAAGACTTTAAATCAGCTCATAAAAATGTCTAAGTAACTAAAGAAAACCATGGACTAAAGAACTAAAATGAAGTATGAGAATGATGTCTTACCAAATGGAGAATATTGATGAAGGAATAGAAATTTTATACACATACACAATGTGTCTCTCTCTCACTCTCTCTCTCTCTCTCTCTCTCTCTCTCTCTCTCTCTCTCACACACACACACACACACACACACACACACACACACACACAATTAGAATTCTGGAATTAAAAAGTAAATAGCTGTGGGGTGCCTGGGTGGCTCAATCAGTTGAGTGTCCAACTTCAGCTCAGGTCATAATCTCATGGTGAGTTTGAGCCCCATATTGGACTCACTGCTGTCAGAAAAGAGCCTGCTTTGGATCCTCTGTCACCCTCTCTCTCTGCCCCTTCCCTGCTCATTTTCTCTCTCTCTCAAAAATAAATAAATATTAAAAAAAGTAAATAGCTGACATAAAAAATTCACTAGAAGGCTCAACAGCAGACTTGAGCTGCAAGAAGAATCAGTGAACATAAAAACAGATCACTTGAGGTTGTCTGGCCTGATCACCAAAAAAATAAATCAACAGACAGAACCTCAGAGGACTGTGGCACACTTTAAAAGTACCAATATATGCATAATGGGAGTCCCAAAGGGGAAGGAAAAAAGAAAAAAAAAATTCAAAGAAATAATGGCTGAAAACATCTCAAATTTAATGAAAAACATTAATCTACACATCCCAGCAGCTCAACAAACTCCAAATTGGATAATATGAAAGAGATCTACACTTAGACACATCATAATCAAACTTCTGGTAGTCAAAGACAAAGAGAGAATCTTGAAAGCAATGAAAGAGAAACAAATCATCACATAGAAGGTATCCTGAATAAGGGAAATGAATGATTTTTCATCAGAAACCATGTTGCCCAAAAGGCCGTGGGATGGCATATTCAGGGTGCTAGACCATCAAGCTAAACCATTCAAAGACCATCAAGCTAGAATTTATATCCAGAAAAACTGTCCTTCAAAAACAAAGGAGAAATTAAGACATTTCTAGATCAACAGCTGGAGAGAGAATCACTCACTATCAAATCTGCTCTACAATAGAGGCACCTGGTGGCTCAGTCAGTTAAGCATCCAACTCTGATTTCAGCTCAGGTCTTGATCTCACAGTTGGTGAGTTTGAGCCCCATGAAGGGCTCTGCACTCACAGCATGGAGCTTGCTTAGGATTCTCTCCCCCTCTCTCTGCCCCTCCCCTGCTTACATGTGCATGCTCTCTCTCAAAATAAACTTAAAAAAAAGAATTAAAAAAAAATCTGCTCTAAAATAGAAGGAATCCTTCAGGCTGAAATGAGAGGACACCAGACAGTACCTTAAATTCATATGGAGAAATAGAAACCGCTTTGGTAAAGTAATACACAGACAATTATAAAGAGAACATAAATGTATTTTCTGTTTGTAAGTTGTTTCTCCTATCTGATTTATTTATTTATTATTATTTTTTTTTAGTTTAGTTTTTTTTTTTTTTTAACGTTTATTTATTTTTGGGACAGAGAGAGAGACAGAGCATGAACGGGGGAGGGGCAGAGAGAGAGGGAGACACAGAATCAGAAACAGGCTCCAGGCTCTGAGCCATCAGCCCAGAGCCTGACGCGGGGCTCGAACTCACGGACCGCGAGATCGCGACCTGGCTGAAGTCGGACGCTTAACCGACTGCGCCACCCAGGCGCCCCTCTCCTATCTGATTTAAAAGACAACTGCAGTAATTATAAAGCTGTGTTGCAGACTTACAACGTTTATGTATAATGTATATGTGTGATGATAACAGCATGAAGGGAGGGAGAGGAAAGGGAGCTACAAATAAGCAAAGCTTTTATAAACTATTGAAATGAACTTGCATTAATCTGAACTAGATTGCTATAAATTAAGATATTAATTGTAATCCCCAGGAAACCACTAAGGTAATAACTCAAAAAATTGTCAAAGAAATGACAATAGCTAAAACAATCTTGAAAAAGTTGGAAAACTCACACTATTGTGATCTCAAAAGTTACCACAAAGAGGTGTCCCTGGGTGGTTCAGTCGGTTAAGCATCCGACTTCAGCTCAGGTCATGATCTTACAGTTTATGAGTTTAAGCCCCATGTTGGGCTCTATGCTGACAGCTCAGAGCCTGGAGCCTGCTTCAGATTCTGTATTTCCCTCTCTCTCTGCCCTCCCGCCTCCCCAACTCTCTCTCTCTCAAAAATAAATAAACATTAAAAAAATATTTTTTTAAGTTACTACAGTCAAAAATATTTTTTAAGTCCTATATACTGTTAGGACAGTATGGTTGTGGCATAAGAGCAGACATATGTATCAACGGAATAAAAGCTTAAGTACAGATATAAACCCTCACAGTTATGGTCAATTCTTGACAAAAATGAAAAGATAATTCAACAGACAAATAATAGTCTTTTCAACAAATTATGCTTAGATAAGTGGATATTCACATACCAAAAAAATGAAGTTGGATCCCTACCTCACATTATATACAAAAATTAACTCGAAATGGGCCGAGGACTTAAATGTAAGTACACTTAAATGTAAGTATAAAATTCTTGGTAAAAAGCACTGGCATACATGTTTGTAATCTTGGATTGGCAATGGTTTCTTATATATGACACCAAAAGCACAAGCAACAGAAAACAGATAAACTAAAACCTTTTGGGTATTGAAGGACACCATCAAGAAACTGAAGACAACTCATAGAAGAAAATATTTCAAAATCATGTATCTGAGGAGGCACTTATATCCAGAATATATAAAGAACATTTACAACTCTGCAATAAAAAGACAAATTGCCCAGTTTTAAAGTTGGCATAGGATTAGAATAGACTTTTTTCCAAATAAGAAATACAAATGGCCAAAAGGCACATGAAAAGATGCTCACCACAATCAGTCATTAAGGAAATACAAATCAAAACCACAATGACATATCATTTCATACCCACTTGGATAGCTATTAAAAAAAAAAAGTTGTGGGGGGGGATGGAAATGACAAGGCAAGGATGTGAAGAAATCAGAACCCCCATACTGTTGATGGGAATGTAAAATGATGCAGCTGCTTTGTTAACAGTTTGGCAGTTCCTCAAAAAGTTAAAACCAGAGTTACCATATGATGCAGCAATTCCACTCCTAGGTGTACACCCAAGAGACACGAAAACATACACCCAATCAAAAACTTGTACTCTGGGGCACCTGGGTGGCTCAGTCAGTTAAGCGTCCAACTCTTGATTTTGGCTCAGGTCATGATCTCACAGTTCGTGAGTTTGAGCTCCACGTCAGGCTCTATGCTGACAGTGCAGAACCTGTTTGGGATTCCCTCTCTCTGCCCCTTCCCCATTCATGGTCTTTCTCTCTCTCTGAATAAATAAACTGAAAAAAGAAAAAATTTCTACACAAATGTTCATAGCAAGATTATTCTTATTTACTTATTTCAAATTGAAGTATAGTTGACATATAACATTATATTTAGTTTCAGGTATACAATATAGTGATTCAACATTTAGATACATTACAAAATGCTCACTATGGTAAGTGTAATACCATTTGTCACCAAAGTTATATTATTGACTATACTCCCTATGCTGTACTTCGCATCACTATTACATATTTATTAATGGAAGTTTCCACCTCTTAATCCCCTTTATCTATTTCACTTTGCCCATTCCCCAACCCCCTCCCCTCTGGCAACCACCAATTTGTTCTCTGTATTTATGTGTCTGCTTCTGTTTTGCTTTATTGGCTCATTTTTGTTTTTTAGATTCTACATACAAATGCAATTACACAGTATTTGCCTTTCTCTGGTTTATTTCACTCAGCATAATACCCTCTAGATCCATACATGTTGTTGCAAATGGCAAGATTTTCCTCTTTTGATAGATGAGAGAGGAAGATGGTGGCAGAGTAGGAGAACCCTCGGCCTCCCTCATCCCCAAAATTAGATAACTATGAAATATCCAAAATACTCCAGAAATTTATCTGAAGACTGGCAGAACAAACTCCATAACTAAAGGCAGAGAAGAGGACACATCAAAGAAAGAAAGTACAGGGATGTGGCTGGGGAAAGAAATGGATTGTGGCCACTGCAGTGGAGAGGGAGCAGTGGTGAATGAGAAGAGACAGACTAGCACACAGGGAAGTGCTCAGGGAAAACAAATCCCTGTAGCAATTGGCTTGGAAGGCAAGAGGGCTCAAATTTCATGAGGTCTTGCAATCAGCAGGGCTTAAAGCCTGGAGTAGTTGTTGTTGTTGTTTTTTAATGTTTATTCATTTTTGAGCTGGGGAGGGACAGAGAGAGACACACACAGATTCTGAAGTAGGAGCCAGGCTCCGAGCTGTCAGCACACAGCCTGACACAGGGCTTGAACCCATGAACTGCGAGATGATGACTTGAGCTGAAATTAAACACTCAACCGGCTTAGCCACCCAGGTGCCCCCAAAGCCTGGAGTTAAAAAAAAATTTTTTTTTCAACGTTTATTTATTTTTGGGACAGAGAGACAGAGCATGAACAGGGGAGGGGCAGAGAGAGAGGGAGACACAGAATCGGAAACAGGCTCCAGGCTCTGAACCATCAGCCCAGAGCCTGACACGGGGCTCGAACTCACGGACCGCGAGATCGTGACCTGGCTGAAGTCGGACGTTTAACCCACTGCGCCACCCAGGCGCCCCAAGCCTGGAGTTTTAAAGGTCAGTGCACTTGACTCTGGGAGAGCTTGGAAGACACTGGCACTGCTCTTGGAGAAAAGCCAGGGCAAATAGCCCTTCAGTGATCTGAAAAGCACCTAGGGCACAGAGTAGTAAGTTAGTTGCCCTCAGAGCATGTCCCAGACAGGCAGCATTCACAGAGAGACCCCTCCAGGAACAAAGGAACTGGCTGGTGCCATTTCCCTTCCCCACCCCTCAGCATAAGCACAGGGCCACTTGCAGGAACCAGCACAGCATAGACATGTCCTGCCTAACTTGTTTACATCAAGCCCTTCATTCCCCATGCTCCAGAAGAACCACCATTCCCAGTCACACTTGCCTCAGTCCCAGTGCAGCAGGTTCCTTGTCCAAGAAGACCAGACCAAACCCCTACCATATTGTCTCCCCACTGAGTTTGGGGAGGCCTTGGTTCCAGTGGTGGCAGTGACAGGTCTCATTTTACAAGGAGACCACAGCACATCTAGTAAAAAATGCACCACATTCAGGCCAGGGACCAAACACTACCTACAACAGGCAAAGAGAGCTTCTGCAGATGATGGACTGAAGGATAAAGCAGATAGGACACAACAGCAGAGTGCATGCAAAACACAATGCAGACACTTCCAGAAATGCCAAGTGCTGGGGAACAGGGGGCACTACACTGCAGGATCTCTTCTTCATGAAGTCATTACTCTCAAGAACAGGAAATGTAACTGACCTTCCTAACACACAGAAACAGGCACAAAGACTTAGACAAAATGAGAAGACAGAAGAATTTGTTCCAAATGGAACAGGACAAGGCCATGCCTAGAGATCTAAGTGAAACAGATAGAAGTAACATGACTGACGGAAAATTTAAAGCAATGATCATAAGGATACTCACTGGACTGGAGAAAAGAATGAAGGCTATCAGTGAGATTATTAACACAGAGATAAGGAATAACATAGCAAAGATAAAGGGCTCAATAAACAAAATGAGAAACATGCTTAATTGAATGAACAGCCAACTGGAATAAGCGGTGGAACGAATTAATGACCTAGAAGACACAGTAATGTAAAGTAATCAAGCTGAACAAAAGAGAGAAAAAAAATTATACAAAAACAAGAATAGACTTAGGGAACTCAGTGACTCCATCAAACATAGTAACATTCAAATGATAGGAGTCCCAGAAGAAGAATAAAGAGAACAGGGGGTAGGAAATTTGAGGAAATAATAACTGAAAACTTCCCTAATCTAGAGAAGGAAACAGATATCCAGATCTAAGGGGCACAGAGAACCACCAACAAAATCAACAAAAGAAGATCCACCCCAAGACATAATGTAATTAAAATGGCAAAATATAGTGATAAAACAAAAATGTTAAAAGAACAAGACCAAAGAAGACAGTTACGTACACAGGAAACTGCATAAAGTTATCAGCAGATTTTTCAACAGAAAGTCTCCAAGGCAGAAAGGAGTGGCAAGATATATTCAAACTGCTGAATGGAAAAAACCTATCCAAAGAGGCTATCATTCAGAATAGAGAGATAAGAGAGGTAACAAAAACTAAAGGAGTCCATGACCATTAAACCAGCCCTGTAAAAAATATTAAAGGGGACTCTTCAAGGGGCACCTTGGTGGCTCAATCAGTTAAGAGTTCAACTCTTGATTTCAGCTCGGGTCACGATCCCAGGGTTGTGGAATTGAGCCCTGCATTGGGCTCTGCACTAAGCGTGAAGCCTGCTTAAGATTCTCTCTTTCTCCCTCTACCCCTGTTTCCCTCCCTCTCTCTCTCAAAAATAAAAATTTTTTAAAGTTTTAAAAAAGGGGGACTCTTTGAGCAGAAAGGTCAAAAGACAATATGAAGGTAGGAAACACAAAGGCAGTAAAAATAAATATTTCTGCAAAAATATTGCAGAAAAATATTACAGAAAATATTGGTTTTCTGCCAAAAAAAAAAAAAATCACTCAAGGAAACCATAAAATAAAAAGATGTAAGGGATGCCTGGGTGGCTTAGTCAGTCAAGCATCTGACTTCAGCTCAGGTCATGATCTCATGGTTTGTGAGTTAGAGCCCCGCATCAGGCTCTGTGCTGACAGGCCAGAGCCTGGAGCCTGCTTCAGATTCTGTGTCTCCCTCTCTCTGCCCCTCCCCTGCTTATGCTCTGTCTCTGTCTCTCAAAAATAAACATTAAAAAAAATTGTTTTAATTTAAAAAAAAGATGTAAAATATGACACAATATATCTAAAGTGTGGAAAGGACATGACTGAAGAATAGGTTCAAACTTAAAAGGACCATCAACTTAATATAAACTGCTATATGCAGAAGATATTATATACAAACCTAACAATAACTGCAAATCAAAAAACGTTAATAAATATGCAAAGAATGAAAGAAAAAAATCCAATTATATCACTAAAGAAAACCAGCAAACAATGAAAGAGAGAAAAACAAGGAAGGATCAGAGAAAATGTTTAGAAACAACCACAAAACAAGTAAAAAAATGACAATAAATACATATCTATCAGTAATTACTCTGAATGTAAAAGGACAAAATGCTCCAACCAAAAGACATAGAATGACAGAATGGATTAAAAAAGCAAGATCCATCTATATGCTGCCTACAAGAGACTCATTGTAAAACTAAAGACACCTACAGATTGAAAGTAAGGTGATGGAGAAACATTTATCATGCAAATGTATCAAAAGAAAACCAGAGTAGCAATACTTCTATTGGACAAAACAGACTTTAAAACAAAGACTGTAACAAGATGAAGAAAGGCACTGTATCATAACGAAGGGGACAATCCAACAAAAAGATATAACAATTGTAATTATTTATACACCCAATATAGGAGTACCTAAATACATGAAACAGTTAATAACAAAGAAACTAATTGATAAAAATACAATAATAGTAGAGGACTTTAACACCCCACTTACAGCAACAGACAGATTACGTAAACAGAAAATCAACACAGAAACAATGGCTTTGAATGACACACTGGAGCAGATTGATTTAACAGCTAAATTCACAACATTCCATCCTAAAACAGCAAAATACACATTCTTTTCAAGTGCACACAAAACATTCTCCAGAAGAAATAACAAGTTAGGCCATAAAACAGGCCCCAACAAATTCAAAAAGATTGAAGTCATACCATTAATTTTTTCTGACCACAATACTATGAAAGTAGAAGTCAACCACAAGAAAAAATTTGGAAAGGCCACAAATACATGGAGGTTAAATAAGATGCTACAAACAAAGAATGGGTTACCCAGGAAATAAGAGAAGAAATAAAAAGTACATGGAAACAAATGAAAATGAAAACACAATGGTTCAAAACCTTTGTGATGCAATAAAACTGATCTAAGAGGGAAGTTTATAGCAATACAGGCTTAACTCAAGAAGCAAGAAAAATCCCAAACAAATCACCTAACCTTACACCTAAAAGAGCTAGAAAAAGAACAAACAAAACTTAAAAACAAAAGGAAGGAAAAAATAAAGATTAGAGCAGAAAGAAATGATATAGGAAAAAAAAAAAAAACAAAAAAAAAACCAAAGCAAAACCCAATAGAACAGATCAAAGAAACCAAAAGCTGAGCCTCTGGGGGAAAAAAAATCAAAACTGGTAAACCTTTAACCAGACTTATCAAGAAAAAAAGAGAAAGAATCCAAATAATAAAATCACAAATGAGAGACAAGAAATAACAACCGACACCACAGAAATTCAAACAAGTATAACAAATATTATTTTTAAAAGTATATACCAATAAACTGGACAACCTAAAAGAAATAAATTGCTAGAAATCTATAAGCTACCAAAACTGAAACAAGAAGAAATAGAAAATTTGAACATATTGATTACCAGCAAAGAAATTGAGTCAGTAATCAAAAAGTTCCCAACAAACAGAAGTCCAGGACCAGATGGCTTCAAAGGTGAATTCTATCAAATATTTAAGGAAGAGTTAATACCTATTCTTCCTAAATTATTCCAAAAAATAGAAAATGAAGGAAAACTTCCAAATTTATTCTATAAGGCCAGTATTACCCTGATACCAAAACCAGATAAACACACCACAAAAAAAAAAAAAAGAGAACTACAGACCAGTATCTCTGATGAATACAGATGCAAAAATCCTCAACAAAATACTAGCAACCGAACCCAGCAATATATTAAAAAAATTACTCACCACAATCAAGTGGGATTTATTCTTGGGTTGCAAGGGTGGTTCAATAATTGCAAATCAATGTGATATATCACATCAAAAAGAGAAAGGATAAGAACCATATGACCATTTTAAGAGATGCAGAAAAAGCATTTAACAAAGTACAAGATCCATTCATCATAAAAACCTTCAACGAAGTAGGTTTAGAGGGAATATACCTCAACATAATAATGACCATATATGAAAACCCCACAGCTAACATCATCTTCAATAGGGAAAAACGGAGAACCTTTCCCATAAGGTGAGGAATAAGGCAAGGATGTCTACTCTCACCACCCTCATTCAACATAGTGTTGGAAGTACTATGCAATCAGACAACAACAACAAAAATAAAAGGCATCTAAATCAGTAACAGAGAAATAAAACTTTCACTATTTGTAGATGACAGGATATTCTACATAGAAAACCCTATGGGGCACCTGGTTGTCTCAGTCGGTTAAGTGTCCAACTCTTGATTTCAGCTCAGGTCATGATCTCACAATTTGTGAGATCAAGCTCTGCATCAGACTCTGAGCTGACAGTGCGGATCTTGCTTGGGATTCTGTCTCTTCCTCTCTCTCTGCCCCTCCCCCACTCATGCAAACCACTCTCTCTCTCAAAATAAATAAATAAACATTAAAAAAAGAAAAAGAGGTTTAGAGGGAAGATGGCGGCGTAGGAGGACGCTGGGCTCACCGCGCGTCCTGCTGATCACTTAGATTCCACCTACACCTGCCCAAATAACCCAGAAAACCACCAGAGGATTAGCAGAACGGAGTCGCCGGAGCCAAGCGCAGACGAGAGGCTCACGGAAGAGGGTAGGAAGGGCGGCGAGGCGGTGCGCGCTCCACGGACTGGCGGGAGGGAGCCGGGGCGGAGGGGCGGCTCGCCGGCCAAGCAGAGCCCCAGAGTCTGGCTTGCAAAAAGCGGAGGGGCCTGACGGACTGTGTTCCGACAGCAAGCGCGACTTAGCGGCTGGGAGGTCATAAGTTAACAGCTCTGCTCAGAAAGCGGAAAGGCTGGAGGACAAAGGGAAGGAAAGCTGCTGAGCCCCCAGACGACAGAGCTCAGTTTGGTGGGGAACAAAGGCGCTCGCCAGCGCCATCTTCCCCGCCCATCCCCCAGCCAAAATCCCAAAGAGAACCAGTTCCCGCCAGGGAACTTGCTCGCTCCGCGCAAACACCCAACTCTGTGCTTCTGTGGAGTCAAACCTCCGGCAGCGGATCTGACTCCCTCCTGCTGCCACAGGGCCCCTCCTGAAGTGGATCACCTAAGGAGAAGCAAGCTAAGCCTGCCCCTCCTGCCCCTGTGCACCTTGCCTACCCACCCCAGCTAAGACGACAGATCCCCAGCATCACAAGCCTGGCAGTGTGCAAGTAGCCCAGACAGGCCACCCCACCCCACAGTGAATCCCGCCCCTAGGAGAGGGGAAGAGAAGGCACGCACCAGTCTGACTGTGGCCCCAGCGGTGGGCTGGGGGCAGACATCAGGTCTGACTGCGGCTCCGCCCACCAACTCCAGTTATACACCACAGCACAGGGGAAGTGCCCTGCAGGTCCTCACCACGCCAGGGACTATCCAAAATGACCAAGCGGAAGAATTCCCCTCAGAAGAATCTCCAGGAAATAACAACAGCTAATGAGCTGATCAAAAAGGATTTAAATAATATAACAGAAAGTGAATTTAGAATAATAGTCATAAAATTAATCGCTGGGCTTGAAAACAGTATAGCTGACAGCAGAGAATCTCTTGCTACAGAGATCAAGGGACTAAGGAACAGTCACGAGGAGCTGAAAAACGCTTTAAATGAAATGCATAACAAAATGGAAACCACCACAGCTCGGATTGAAGAGGCAGAGGAGAGAATAGGTGAACTAGAAGATAAAGTTATGGAAAAAGAGGAAGCTGAGAAAAAGAGAGATAAAAAAATCCAGGAGTATGAGGGGAAAATTAGAGAACTAAGTGATACACTAAAAAGAAATAATATACGCATAATTGGTATCCCAGAGGAGGAAGAGAGAGGGAAAGGTGCTGAAGGGGTACTTGAAGAAATAATAGCTGAGAACTTCCCTGAAGTGGGGAAGGAAAAAGGCATTGAAATCCAAGAGGCACAGAGAACTCCCTTCAGACGTAACTTGAATCGATCTTCTGCACGACATATCATAGTGAAACTGGCAAAATACAAGGATAAAGAGAAAATTCTGAAAGCAGCAAGGGGTAAACGTGCCCTCACATATAAAGGGAGACCTACAAGACTCGTGACTGATCTCTCTTTTGAAACTTGGCAGGCCAGAAAGAGTTGGCACGAGATTTTCAGTGTGCTAGACAGAAAAAATATGCAGCCGAGAATCCTTTATCCAGCAAGCCTGTCATTTAGAATAGAAGGAGAGATAAAGGTCTTCCCAAACAAACAAAAACTGAAGGAATTTGTCACCACTAAACCAGCCCTACAAGAGATCCTAAGGGGGACCCTGTGAGACAAAGTACCAGAGACGTCACTACAAGCATAAAACATACAGACATCACAATGACTCTAAACCCATATCTTTCTATAATAACACTGAATGTAAATGGATTAAATGCGCCAACCAAAAGACATAGGGTATCAGAATGGATAAAAAAACAAGACCCATCTATTTGCTGTCTACAAGAGACTCATTTTAGACCTGAGGACACCTTTAGATTGAGAGTGAGGGGATGGAGAACTATTTATCATGCTACTGGAAGCCAAAAGAAAGCTGGAGTAGCCATACTTATATCAGACAAACTAGACTTTAAATTAAAGGCTGTAACAAGAGATGAAGAAGGACATTATATAATAGTGACAGGGTCTATCCATCAGGAAGAGCTAACAATTATAAATGTCTATGCGCCGAATACCGGAGCGTCCAAATATATAAAACAATTACTCATAAACACAAGCAACCTTATTGATAAGAATGTGGTAATTGCAGGGGACTTTAACACCCCACTTACAGAAATGGATAGATCATCTAGACACACGGTCAATAAAGAAACAAGGGCCCTGAATGAGACATTGGATCAGAAGAACTTGACAGATATATTTAGAACTCTGCATCCCAAAGCAACAGAATATACTTTCTTCTCGAGTGCACATGGAACATTCTCCAAGATAGATCATATACTGGGTCACAAAACAGCCCTTCATAAGATTACAAGAATTGAAATCATACCATGCATACTTTCAGACCACAATGCTATGAAGCTTGAAATCAACCACAGAAAAAAGTCTGGAAAACCTCCAAAAGCATGGAGGTTAAAGAACACCCTACTAACGAATGAGTGGGTCAACCAGGCAATTCGAGAAGAAATTAAAAAATATATGGAAACAAACGAAAATGAAAATACAACAATCCAAACGCTTTGGGACGCAGCGAAGGCAGTCCTGAGAGGAAAATACATTGCAATCCAGGCCTATCTCAAGAAACAAGAAAAATCCCAAATACAAAATCTAACAGCACACCTAAAGGAAATAGAAGCAGAACAGCAAAGGCAGCCTAAACCCAGCAGAAGAAGAGAAATAATAAAGATCAGAGCAGAAATAAACAATATAGAATCTAAAAAAACTGTAGAGCAGATCAACGAAACCAAGAGTTGGTTTTTTGAAAAAATAAACAAAATTGACAAACCTCTAGCCAGGCTTCTCAAAAAGAAACGGGAGATGACCCAAATAGATAAAATCATGAATGAAAATGGAATTATTACAACCAATCCCTCAGAGATACAAACAATTATCAGGGAATACTATGAAAAATTATATGCCAACAAATTGGACAACCTGGAAGAAATGGACAAATTCCTGAACACCCACACTCTTCCAAAACTCAATCAGGAGGAAATAGAAAGCTTGAACAGACCCATCACCAGCGAAGAAATTGAATCGGTTATCAAAAATCTCCCAACAAATAAGAGTCCAGGACCAGATGGCTTCCCAGGGGAGTTCTACCAGACGTTTAAAGCAGAGATAATACCTATCCTTCTCAAGCTATTCCAAGAAATAGAAAGGGAAGGAAAACTTCCAGACTCATTCTATGAAGCCAGTATTACTTTGATTCCTAAACCAGACAGAGACCCAGTAAAAAAAGAGAACTACAGGCCAATATCCCTGATGAATATGGATGCCAAAATCCTCAATAAGATACTAGCAAATCGAATTCAACGGCATATAAAAAGAATTATTCACCATGATCAAGTGGGATTCATTCCTGGGATGCAGGGCTGGTTCAACATTCGCAAATCAATCAACGTGATACATCACATTAACAAAAAAAAAGAGAAAAACCATATGATCCTGTCAATCAATGCAGAAAAGGCCTTTGACAAAATCCAGCACCCTTTCTTAATAAAAACCCTTGAGAAAGTCGGGATAGAAGGAACATACTTAAAGATCATAAAAGCCATTTATGAAAAGCCCACAGCTAACATCATCCTCAACGGGGAAAAACTGAGAGCTTTTTCCCTGAGATCAGGAACACGACAGGGATGCCCACTCTCACCGCTGTTGTTTAACATAGTGCTGGAAGTTCTAGCATCAGCAATCAGACAACAAAAGGAAATCAAAGGCATCCAAATTGGCAAAGATGAAGTCAAGCTTTCGCTTTTTGCAGATGACATGATATTATACATGGAAAATCCGACAGACTCCACCAAAAGTCTGCTAGAACTGATACATGAATTCAGCAAAGTTGCAGGATACAAAATCAATGTACAGAAATCAGTTGCATTCTTATACACTAACAATGAAGCAACAGAAAGACAAATAAGGAAACTGATCCCATTCACAATTGCACCAAGAAGCATAAAATACCTAGGAATAAATCTAACCAAAGATGTAAAGGATCTGTATGCTGAAAACTATAGAAAGCTTATGAAGGTAATTGAAGAAGATTTAAAGAAATGGAAAGACATTCCCTGCTCATGGATTGGAAGAATAAATATTGTCAAAATGTCAATACTACCCAAAGCTATCTACACATTCAATGCAATCCCAATCAAAATTGCACCAGCATTCTTCTCGAAACTAGAACAAGCAATCCTAAAATTCATATGGAACCACAAAAGGCCCCGAATAGCCAAAGTAATTTTGAAGAAGAAGACCAAAGCAGGAGGCATCACAATCCCAGACTTTAGCCTCTACTACAAAGCTGTCATCATCAAGACAGCATGGTATTGGCACAAAAACAGACACATAGACCAATGGAATAGAATAGAAACCCCAGAACTAGACCCACAAACGTATGGCCAACTCATCTTTGACAAAGCAGGAAAGAACATCCAATGGAAAAAAGACAGTCTCTTTAACAAATGGTGCTGGGAGAACTGGACAGCAACATGCAGAAGGTTGAAACTAGACCACTTTCTCACACCATTCACAAAAATAAACTCAAAATGGATAAAGGACCTGAATGTGAGACAGGAAACCATCAAAACCCTAGAGGAGAAAGCAGGAAAAGACCTCTCTGACCTCAGCCGTAGCAATCTCTTACTCGACACATCCCCAAAGGCAAGGGAATTAAAAGCAAAAGTGAATCACTGGGACCTTATGAAGATAAAAAGCTTCTGCACAGCAAAGGAAACAACCAACAAAACTAAAAGGCAACCAACGGAATGGGAAAAGATATTTGCAAATGACATATCGGACAAAGGGCTAGTATCCAAAATCTATAAAGAGCTCACCAAACTCCACACCCGAAAAGCAAATAACCCAGTGAAGAAATGGGCAGAAAACATGAATAGACACTTCTCTAAAGAAGACATCCGGATGGCCAACAGGCACATGAAAAGATGTTCAGCGTCGCTCCTTATCAGGGAAATACAAATCAAAACCACACTCAGGTATCACCTCACGCCAGTCAGAGTGGCCAAAATGAACAAATCAGGAGACTATAGATGCTGGAGAGGATGTGGAGAAACGGGAACCCTCTTGCACTGTTGGTGGGAATGCAAATTGGTGCAGCTGCTCTGGAAAGCAGTGTGGAGGTTCCTCAGAAAATTAAAAATAGACCTACCCTATGACCCAGCAATAGCACTGCTAGGAATTTATCCAAGGGACACAGGAGTACTGATGCATAGGGGCACTTGTACCCCAATGTTCATAGCAGCACTCTCAACAATAGCCAAATTATGGAAAGAGCCTAAATGTCCATCAACTGATGAATGGATAAAGAAATTGTGGTTTATATACACTATGGAATACTACGTGGCAATGAGAAAAAATGAAATATGGCCTTTTGTAGCAACGTGGATGGAACTGGAGAGTGTGATGCTAAGTGAAATAAGCCATACAGAGAAAGACAGATACCATATGGTTTCACTCTTATGTGGATCCTGAGAAACGTAACAGGAACCCATGGGGGAGGGGAAGGAAAAAAAAAAAAAAAAGAGGTTAGAGTGGGAGAGAGCCAAAGCATAAGAGACTGTTGAGAACTGAGAGCAAACTGAGGGTTGATGGGAGGTGGGAGGGAGGAGAGGGTGGGTGATGGGTATTGAGGAGGGCACCTTTTGGGATGAGCACTGGGTGTTGTATGGAAACCAATTTGACAATAAATTTCATATAAAAAAAAAATAAAGGTGTCCTCAGGTCTAAAAAAAAAAACAAACCCTAAAGACTCCAACAAAAAACTACTAGAACTGATAAATGAATTCAGTTAAAACCACAGGATACAAAATCAACGTATAGAAACTTATCGTATTTCTATTCACCAATAATGAAGCAGCAGAAAGAGAATTTAAGGAACCAATTTCATTTACAATTGCACCAAAAATAATAAGATGCCTAGGAATAAACCTAATCAAAGTGGTGAAAGATCTGTACTCTAAAAACGATAAAACACTGATGAAAGAGATTGAAACAACACAAAGAAATGGAAAGATATTCCATGCTCATGGATTGGAAGAACAAATAGTGTTAAAATGTCTATACTACCCAAAGCGATCTACACATTTAATGCAATCCCTATCAAAATACCAACACCATTTTTCACAGAACTAGAATAAACAATCCTCAAATTTGTATGGAACCACAAAAGACCCCAAATAGCCAAAACAATCTTTAAAAACAATAGTAAAGCATCACAATTGTAGACTTCATGTTATATTACAAAGCTGTATAGTCAAAACAGTATGGTACTAGCATAGAAACAGACACACAGGTCAATGGAACAGAATAGAAAATCCAGAAATAAACCCACAATTATATGGTCAATTAATCTTCAACAAAGCAGGAAAGAATATCCAGTGGGAAAAAGACAGTCTCTTCAACAAATGGTGTTGGGAAAACTAGACAGCAACATGCAAATGAATAAAACTGGACCACTTTCTTACACTATCCACAAAAGTAAATTTAAAATGGATTAAAGGCCTAAATGTGAGACCTGAAATCATAAAAATCCTAGAAAAGAGTAAAGGCAATAATTTCTGTGACATCAACTGTAGCAACTTTTTTTCTACATAGGTCCCCTGAAACAAGGGAAACAAAAGCAAAGAAGTATTCGGACTACATCAAAATAAAAAGCTTCTACACAAGAAACAATCAACAAAACCAAAAGACAACCTACAGTATGGGAGAATCTATTTGCAAATGACATATCTGATAAAGGGTTAGAATCCAAAATATATAAAGAACTTAATAAAACTCAATGCCCCAAAACCAAATAATCCAAATAAAAAATGGGCCGAGGACATGAACAAACATTTAGCCAAAGAAGACATCCAGTTAGCCAACAGACATATGAAAAGATGTTTATCATCACTTGCCATCAGGGAAATGCAAATCAAAACTACAATGAGGTATCACCTCACACCTGTCAGAATGGCTAAAATCAACAACACAAGTTGGCAAGGATATGGAGAAAAGGGAACCGTTTTGCACTCTTGGTGGGAATGCAAACTGGTGCAGCCCCTATGGAAAACAGTATGGATGTTTCTCAAAAAGTTAAAAATAGGGGCACCTGGCTGGCTCCATGCATAAAGCATGCAAGTCTTGATCTCAGGGTTGTAAGCTCAAGCCCCATATTGGATATAGAGATTACTTAAAAATAAAATCTTTAAAAAAAAAAGTTAAAAATAGAACTACCCTATGATCCAGCAACCACATTACTGAGTATTTACCCAAAGAATACAAAAACACTAACTCAAAGGGATACATACATGCACTCCTGTGTTTACTGCAGCATTATTTACAATAGACAAACTAGGGAAGCAGCCCGTATCCATTGATAGATGAACAGATTAGGAAGATGTGGTGTATATGTGTATATACATATATACGCATGTGCACACCCAATGGAATATTATTCAATCATAAAAAAGAATGACATCTTGCCATTTGCAAACAACATGGATGGAGCTAGAGAGTATAAAGCTAAGTGAAATAAGTCAGTTAGAGAAAGATGAATACCATGATTTCACTCATATGTGGAATTTAAGAAACAAAACAAACGAGCAAAAGGGGGGAAAACGAGAGACAAGTCAAAAAACAGACTCTTAACTATAGAGAACAAACTGATAGTTACCGAAGGGAGGTGGGGGGGGAGAGATGGGTGAAATAGGTGATGGGGATTAAGAAGTGCACTTGTCATGAGGAGCACCAGGTGATTAAAATAAAGACTTAAAAAAATTTGGGGGGGTGCCCACGGAGAGCACAGCAGGGGAGAGGCAGAGAGAAAGGGACAGAGGATCTAAAGCAGGCTCTGTGCTGACAGACAGACGGACAACATGAGCCTGATGTAGGGCTCCAACTCACAAACCACAAGATCATGACCTGAGCCAAAGTTGGACACTCAACCAACTGAGCCACCCAGGTGCCCCGATTAAAATAAAAACTTAAAAAAAAATGATTTTATTCTTTTTTCCACATGCTCACCAGCACTTGTTATTTGTCTTTTTGATACTAGCCATTCCAACCCATGTGAAGGTGATATCTTATTGTGGTTTTGATTTGCATTTCCCTGATGACTGGACTTGTTGAGCATCTTTTTCATGTGTCTCTTGGCCACCTGTATATTTTTTTTGGAAAATGTATATTCAGGAGGATTTTTTTTTAATTTTTATTTTAGGTAGGCTCCATGCCCAATGTGAGACTCTAACTCATGACCCTGAACTCAACAATCACATGTTCTAGAGGTGTCTGGGTGGCTCAGTCAGCTAAGCATCCGACTTTAGCTGAGGTCATGATCTCATGATTTGTCAGTTTGAGCCCTGTGTCGGGCTCTGTGCTGACAGCTTGGAGCCTGGAGCCTGTTTCAGATTCTGTGTGTGTGTCTTTCTCTCTGCTCCTCCCCAACCTGCACTCTGTCTCTCTCAAAAATAAATAAACATTAAACACAACAAAACAGAGTCAACACTGTCTACTGACAGAGCCAGCCAGGCACCCCAGGAGGATTATTCTTAATAGCCAAAAAAGTGGAAACAAGCCAAATGTCCATCAACTGATGAACAGATAAACAAAATGTGGTATATCCACCAACGGAATATTGTTCAGCCATAAAAAGAAATGAAGTGTTGATATGATACATGTTGCAACATGAATATCACACTTTAATTTTTATACTAAATGAAAGAAACCAAACACAAAAGACTATATATTGTATGATTCCATTTATGTGAAATATCCAGAACAGTCAAATCCATAGAGGCAAAAAGTAGATTAATGGTTTATAGGGGTTAGGGGAGGAAGAAATGAGGAGTCATTGCTGAGCATGGGGTTTCTTTTTGGGGTGATAAAAATGTTCTGAATTAGTGGTGATTATACCACTCTATATAAATATGCTAAAAAACACTGATTACACTTTAAAGTGGTGAGTTTTATGGATATGTAAATAAAAGGTAAATTTCATTATTTTTTGTTTCTTTTTAATTTTTTTAATGTTTATTTATTTTTGAGAGACAGACAAAGTGTGAGCAGGGGAGGGGCAGAGAGAGAAGGGGCAGAGAGAGACTCACGAGCTGTGAGATCATGACCTGAGCCAAAGTCGGACACCTGACTGAGCCACCCAGGTGCCCCCCCCCTTTTTTTTAATTTACTTTTTGAGAAAGATATAAAGAGTAAGGAGAGGAGGAGCAAAGAGAGAAGGTGACAGAATCCCAAGTAGGCTCCATGCTCTCAGCACAGAGCCCGATGTGGGGCTCAAATTCATGAACTGTGAGATCATGATGTGAGCTGAAACCAAAAGTCAGATGCTTAACCGACTAAGCCACCCAGGTGCCCCAATGAAAGGTAGATTTTAAAGAGAGGATGGTTTTCTGTACATACGCTATACTTGACAAAAAGGTAACAAAAAAAGATAATGATTTCAAATTAGGATAATTGGAAAAATAATACTAACAACAAAAACAGAAAATTTGCAATGCAACCTTTTCAAAGATCAACTCCATTAGGCATAATTTGAACACATCCAGTTCATCACTGGGATATTTGGGGTTCTTCAACATCTATGCATTCATTCAGTGTGTGTTTATTATGTCTTCTGTCTAGGCACTCTTCAAAAAATAAAGGGAGAGGGATGTCCACAGAGGGTTGATAAGGTGATATTTTGAATTCTTCCAATGCCTCTTACTATAGTAAATCTTTCTGTGCTGTGCACTAATGTGACCAAGATTAACATAGCCCCAAACCCCTGGCATATTTGAAAATATGACTTTCACAGGAATCTGGCTTTCTGGGAGTTTTGTTAGGTGTGAGTCACAGTAAATCTCTAAATGGGGTCTTCTTGAAATTCTTTCTCCCTTCCATTTTTTTTAAATTTTTTTTTTTTTACATTTATTTATTTTTGAGAGACAGAGTGAGACAAAGTGAGAATGGGGGAGAGGCAGAGAGAGAGGAAGACACAGGATCGGAAGCAGGCTCCAGGCTCTGAGCTGTCAGCACAGAGCACGATGCGGGGCTCAAACCTACAGACCGTGAGATCATGACCTGGGTCGAAGTTGGACACTCAACCAACTGAGCCACCCAGGCGCCCCCTCCCTTCCATTTTTAAAAGCCATGTACATACGTGATTTTCCTGTTAATGTCTTACTCACTTTCCACTTGTTAAATCTTTCTCTTGGCAGAAAGAAATTGCTGTTTGTTTGTTTGTTTGTTTTTTGAGAAGAGATAGAAAAGCCTGCATTGGGGGCACCTGGCTGGCTCAGTCAGTAGCACATGTGACTCCTGATCTGTGTGTCACGAGTTCAAACCCCATGCTGGATGTAGAGATTACTTGAAAGAAAAAAGAAAAGAAAAAAGAAAAGAAAAGAAAAGAAAAGAAAAGAAAAGAAAAGAAAAGAAAAGAAAAGAAAAGAAAAGAAAAAAAGAAAGAGAAAGGAAAATAAAGGGGCAATAATTTAAATAAAAAGAGAAATAAAGAACATCCTGCCTCAAACGTCTTATATTTGCATTCAATTTGTGCTAAGATTAAGATCATAAGTATTCTGAATTTTAAATTAATAACCTTCTCAACCAGAGGTCATTAATACACATTTATCACTGAGTTAGTATAAATTAAAGGAAGAAAAAAAGCCTCTCAAAGGGCTGAGGCTGCACTATGGTCTCACAGGAGTTCTAAACCTTTTTTGTGGTAAATGTCACGTTCCAAGCATCAAAATGTGTAGAAATAAAGAATTTCAAAGTACAGGCTGTCAGTACTGTGGTAAATTTTGAACATCACCTCATCTCAGATCTCTATGAAGATGTACCAAGTAGCAGTTATGAAAAACCAGTTTAAAATCTATTTCATTTGAAATCTTTCCTATTAAATGATAAACATTAAGGGAAGTATAACATCATTTTACATGTCACCAAAACTCCTTAGTCAGCAGAAAAGAGAAACAAGTAGCCAAATAGAACATTTCTATAATGTTTCAGAATTATTACCTTCCCTGACATCATTTCTTAGGGCATTCAAGCAGGCAGCAACATGTCCCTTATAGCCACTGTCATTTCCTATTCCAATTCATTAAACACTAAGTTTTCCTCAGAAACATACAACCCACATGAAGATTCTTCTGCCAGTCAGAAAAAGATCAATTCAAAGGATGTAGAAATCAATACGCAACTCTAAATGGCCATGAAGGCCATGATAAATTGTCACCTACACATGGAATTGTATTTTGTAGGTAGCCAGGGTATGGGCAGAAGCAGCAGAAGCTTATAATAAAACCTTATAGTTGGACTTATTTCATTTTGAAAGGCCTATTTCATACTGACTGGCTTCTCTTTGGCTGCCAAAGAATGGATCAAGTTCAAAAGTTAAAGCCACGTTGGTAATCCTTTCTATTTGCCTTTCTCTCTAAAAATTACCCTAAATAAGTTAGGCAATATAGCTAGCTTACACATAGAGGCTTGATTCAAAATTTTAGTTCTTGGGTGCCTGGGTGGCTCAGTCAGTTAAGCATCTGACTTCAGCTCATGTCATGATCTCATGGTTCATGAGTTCGAGGCCTGCGTCAGGCTCAGAGCCTGGAGTCTACTTCAGATTCTGTGTCTCCCTCTCCCTGCCCCTCCCCTGCTTTTGCTGTCTCTCTCTCAAAAATAAAATAAAAACATTAAAAAAAAAAACACTTTGGTTCTCTAAATCATTTTGTTTCTCTTCTCAGTGATACTTAAAATTCTGGGACTCCAGAGTCACATTCATAAAAACATTTATAAACACCACTGACAATAATTAATTAAAAATCTCATGGCTACTATATGCCCCAATGGAGACCAGAATAAAATAACAACATAATGTGGAAATAAGGGCTTGAAATAATGCAGCTGGCACTCTCCTCTTAACTATGAATGAGGCATTTGGGATTGTTAAGGTAACATCCAGCTTTCAGAAGCATGCTGCTACCAGGAATGGAAAAAAAGAATCTTACACCTCCTTTTCTTTCCTAGTTCTAAAGTGGTGGGCAAAATGTCTGCTTTTACCGGTTTGAAATTGTCTAACCATTGCCAAAGAATGAGCAAAGGAAATTATATATACATGTTCTCCTCCTAAAATGTTACCTTCTTTGTGAAGCTGTCTTGATTCATTATTTAGAATGCATAGCTTCCTTTTCTACATTCCATCTTATAATTTATACTTCCATTAATATTGCATTAATATTTTCTATGTGAGTAATATGTTTACAGGTATTCTTACTAAACTGTGAACTTCCACAGCTCAGAGACCAAATTATTAGCTCTCTGGTCCCCACAATGCCAAGCGGAGTGCTTTACAAATGGCAGGTATAAAATAAATGCTTGATGAATGAATGTATACAGTGGTGTTAGCTTTATGAAGATTGTAAGTTATGATTTTAAGAGTTCTAATGAAAGTTGAAAGTAAAGAGGATAAAGAAACCACACTTTACTCTTAATTTCTCCCTCCACCCCAATTTCTTTTCTCTGTATTTGGTATCACGATTGTGTACACTGAAAAGGGAAATGCATCTAGAGACGTCCTCTTGAAAATATATTTTATATTCAATATGTCTATTTTTGACAACCTTCATGTAAACCATCTTTCGGAGAAGACTTCCAAGCTTAAACTGAACTTGATGGGGAAAGTTCCAATCTGTCAGACATTTATCTATTCCCTGTGACTAAAAGTGCTGTCAGATGCCTCAGAAAAAAAAAATCCAAAATCCTAACAGCTGAGAGGATGCCACAAGACTCTACTAACCAGGTGCTGCCTATATAAAATAATCAAGAAGGTAAAAGAAGGAACCCTGAATTTAACTGAGAAGGAAAAATGGTCTTTAGCTCTCAAAAAACAAAGGTCTAACCAGAGACTGATTAATGAGGAGTGACAACTGTTTCAGGAACACAGAGTAAAAGGAAACATACATGTCTAAAGAGTGATAGGCAAGGAAAGTCATCTCAAATAAGATTCCCCTTCCCCACCTTATTTTAATTTGTTTCACATGTTATTTTTCTACTGGATACAGGGTTTGGCCAAACTTTAACTGGTTATTTGGAAATTTATACACAACGATCAATTTCTCCCACAATGTACATTTTTCCTTCCAAAACAAACAAGGTACTTTGCTCTGACAGGGACAATTTCCAATCTCTAATCACTGAAAGGTACAAGAGAAGATGGGTAATCGTTTGAATATCATACACTTTTGAGCTCATTAGGCCATTACCCCCAGGGTAGATCTAATCAAAAGATGAAGGATACAAGCTCAAAAGCTTTTAGTTGACAAGAAGCAGGTCTTTGGCTTGGGATTTTCATGTTTGAGCTCTAAGTCATGTTCACAGAAAAGGAATAAGAAACTAGATTGGCTGGAGATTAGAAAAGAGACTTGAAAGAAAGGTGTGAGACTTGTGACTTGGTCTCTTAACAAGCTTGAGGACTTTGCACAAATTACTTAAGCTCTCATCCCTAAAGTACCTTCCTTCCTTCCTCTTCCCCTTCCCTTCCCTTCCTCTCTCTCTCTCTGTCTCACACTTGGCGGGGCAGGGAGTGGAGAGGGAGAATCTCTGTGCTGAGCGTTGAGCCTGAGACAGAGTTCCATCCCACAACCCTGGGATCACAACAAAAGTTGAAGTAAAAAGTCAAGGCTCAACCGACTGAACCACCCAGGTGTCACTAAACTAATAATTTCTAAAGCCCCCAGTGTTCCTATCAATTTTTAATTGTCTAATATTGTTCCTTAAAGTCATAGATTGGTTCATTCAACTATATGAATACCTTCAGTGAACTTTATAAAGGACAGTTTCTGCCCTCAAGGAGTGGGTAAGTCAGTGGGAAGAGTGAAGAATTTAGTCACAGCTTCTAGGCGTTCATTCTTCCATTCAAGTTCTAAACAAAGGTCACAAGGAGCCCAGCAGGGAATGAGAATGGAAAGGAGTAGGAGAAACTCCACAGACGTACTTAGGAGGAAGAGAGGGTTATATATTTCCATCCTCCAACGTTTATTGAGTGATCACTGTGTACCAGGCACTGGGATGGTCACTAGACATCCAGGAGTGACCCAGACGGATGAGGACTCTACTACGGCTTACTGTATTCTAGGTGGTGAAGAAAAACAGATTAACAAATAAATGAAATCCAGATTGTGATACATTTGAGGAAGGAAAAGTAGTAATGAGAGGTAATAACTGCGTTTGCGAGCAGGGTGGAGAGAGATAAACTTTCATTAGCATAGGGAAGAGGGGGAAGGCTCTTTGCATAGCTACTAAAGCTGAGACTTGAGGGCAGATGAGAACGAGAACAGCTACCACGGAGGGACTAGTGGTCCCCCCAGATGGAAGCTGGTAAATACTGATGACGGAAAGGGCTGGAGCAGAGAGACCATCTGCCAGGCTGGAGCTTAAAGAGCAATTACTTCTGGAAAGTTTGGGATTAAATCAGTTGATCTCAACCAAGGGCGATTTTGCATTTGACCACATCTGCAGACATTTTGGGCTATCACAATTCGGCAGGGAGAGGATGAGAAAACCTGCACTTGGGGCACCTGGGTGGCTCAGTCGGTTGAAGCTCAGACTCTTGATTTTGGTTCAGGTCATGTTCTCACGGTCGTGGGGTCCAACCCTGGGTCCAGTTCTGCCCTGAACGGGAAGCCTGCTTGGGATTCTCTCACTCCCTCTCTCTCTCCCTCTCTCTGCCCCTCCCCTGCTCGCACATGCTCTTTCTCTCAAAATAAATAAACATTAAAAAAAAAAAAAACAAAAACCTACGCTAAAGAGCAATTTTAGCCCAAATTATGGCTCAGTCATTATGTTATAAACTCATGTTTTTACCAACTGGTATCTTTTTTTCCTTCACTGCAGAAACAAAGTAAAACTAGGCTTCAAGTGACCCCGTGCTTCCTTTACCCATTTTCTAAGAAATCCCATTGCAGAGGTTCAAAGGACTTCACGAACTTTAGAAAAGCTCCACAAGGCACTGAGTATGTCCCTGAACGCGTGAGAAAGGGTCTGAGGAGACCAACTGCTTACGGGGATCACCTCGCTGAGGTTTCATTTGCGTAATTACAAATCAACGTTCGAAATAACGCAAAGTTGGGTCTATGCTAGGAAAGAAGTGAGATACCCTCAAGGATGAAAACGTCTGTCTCTAGACCTCTAGCTCCCGCTTCCAGGTTGACAGCCGGCCCCAAAAGCTCTAGACGCTTCTCCCTCATCCCGCTCTGCAGTGGCCTCCGGCCTCTCGGTCCGCCTCACCACCACCCCCCACCCCCCTCCGCCGCCGCCGCCAGTCCCGGTCCCAGGCACGCAATAAAAAGCGGTCCTCCGGGCTTTAACCCAGCACCGCCCGCGTCGGCCTCCCCGCCGCCGCCTCACCTGGGCCGGCAGGCGTCTCCTCAGCAAGCCCCGTGGCGGGCTGTCCTCGACGTACCGGCTGCGCCAGCCGAGTGGTCCTGAACGGAAGGCCCCGTCGGGGTTCGCGTGCGGCGCCGCAAGCCAGGCACGGGTCCCTCAGGCCCGGGAGCGCGTGGCCAGCCTTCGGAAGGGCGAGAAGGCGGCAGAAGAGACGCGGCGCCGGCGACCGGGGGGCATGTGGCGGGGAACCCAGAGCGAAGGAGGCCAGGCGCGGACGACGCCGGCGCTGAGGGGGCAGGGATCTCCAGGGGGCCTTTAGCAGCCTCTGGCAGCTTTTTGCATATTCATGAAGCCGAACAAGGCGGGCCGCCCGGGCTTGACTTGGAGAGGTTATGAATTATTCATGAGTAAGTGTCTCTCGCCCCACCCAGAAAGGCGTCGTTGACTATTCATGAGCCCGAAAGGCTTTGGGCTCGAAAAGGCCGTTGGGCATCCTTCTGAGAGACCTGAGAGAGACCTCGAGGAGCTGAGGTGAGGGCTGTGCAGAGCCAAGGTGCCCGGAGAAAGAGCGCGCTTGAGCATTGTTACTTCCGTGTTCTTAGGTTAATTTCTTTTTTTTCTTTTCCTTTCCTTTTACTTGAGGCTTTAAGTTTGATTTGAAAGTATTTCGCTGAGCCCCGAAGTACCCTGAGGAGAAGCGGGAAGGCTGGGGGGGGGGGGGGGGGGGGGCGGAGGAAAAAAACAAAGAGAAGCTTCTAGATAACACCCTCCCCACCCACCCCCGCCGCCCTCAGGGCTCGATTTCGAAAATTTTCGCATATACCAGGGGGGGAAAAAAAAAAAAGAGTGGCGATAATTGTACTGTGAACACCAAAGTAGCTATTGAATTCAGATTTCGGTGGAAAAGGAGGATTGAGTCTTGGTGAGGAAGCTGCAAGGGTAATCAGCGGCCAGTCAGGAAGGGGCGGGGTGGGGGAGTGCGTTGGGTGTGGAGCTTTGGGGGTGAATTTAGCTAGGCCAGGTTTTCTCCAGACATGGAGGTGTTCTGCCAGAACCAGTTCTTGCCAGAATCATCAGGAGACGACAGAGCTGGGGATGGGTCCGCACGGAATGACCTTGACTCCTTTTCCACCTTAACCGGGACGTGCCGTTTAATCTCCGTGGACTTTAGTTCCCCAAACAGTACAGGGGAGAAAGTGTCTTGAAACGCGAGATTAGCCAATCACCGACGTGTGTTCGGATGTGCAGAGCATGGGAGGGGGTGTGCAGTACATCATGTACTCGCTGGTGAAAATGAAGATAAAGCTGGGTGCTTGCCCCTAAAGGAATTTTCTTGCTTGCTTGCTTTCCTTCTTTCTTTTTCTTAATGTCTATTTTGAGAGAAAGCGAAAGAAAGCGAGTAGGGGAGGGGCAGAGAGAAAAGGAGAGCGAGAATCCCAAGCAGGCTCTGCGCAGTGAGCACAAAGCCCAACGGTTCTCATGACCTGGGCAGAAATGATGAGTCCCTCTCTTAATGAAGTGAACCACCCAGGCGCCTGCCCCTATAGGAATTTTTTATTTAATTAGGCTGAGAGTCTAATGTCTCCCCCCATTAGATCATCATCAATCTCTTGCCATGTGAACAGTATTATTTTACATCACTGTAATCCTAGATGATGACTGGCACATTGTGGTCACCCAGTAAATGTTGAATGAATGAATAATTGAAATAGCCTGAAGAAGATATTAAAAAACCAAAATAGCATGTACAAATACCCAGTTAATATAGTGGAAACCATTTATTCTGAGTGAGCTGGGAGAAGAAATTACCAGAGCCAGATGGGATTTATTAAAATGGTGAATGATGATTTGTGGAAGCAAACTCTGTGAAACCTCTGAGTAACTGGGTGACCTTTGACAAACCAAGTTCTTTAAAAAAAAAATTTTTTTTTAATGTTTATTTTTGAGAGAGGGAGAATGCAAGTATGTGAGCGAGGGAGGGCAGAGAGACAGAGAGGGAGGTAGAATCCGAAGCAGGCTCTGCACTGTGGGGCTTGAACTCACCAACCATGAAAGAGATCAAGACCTGAGCTGTAGTTGGACACTCAACCAACTGAGCCACCCAGGTGCCTCAACAAACCAAGTTCTTTTGTTGAACTTCGTTTTCCTCTTCTCTATTGTCAAAATCCATGACCCATTTTGAATTAATATTTGTATACAGTGTGAAATTTACACTCACCTTACAGTGTGAGGGTTTTCTTTGTTTTGTTCTTTTTTTGGGGGGGGGGTGTTCAGCCTATGCATGTCCTATTGTTCCAGTACTATTTGTTAAAAAGACTATCTTTCCTCCACTAAATTGACTTTCCTTTTCTTTAAAGTGAAGAGATTGGATTATCTGTAGAGGATGTGTCCTTTCCCTTCCAATTCTATGTTGCTGAGCCCATTTAGGTCAAAATGTACTTCCTTTCAGTAAAGCCATCCTTACAATCAGGCAAGAAAGATCATCTAGTTGCATTTATTAGAATCCAGCTATTCGATATTACTCATTTGAGAGAAAGGGGATTTGTTGGGAAAAAATGGTTTTGGAAGATTGAGAAAGATGGGTGGGGAGTGTTAGGAAATCAACTATTATTGTCTTTGGGCAAACATAATAAAACTGGTTTTTGCTTCACTCACAATGGCCAAAGAAGGAAAAAAAGTGGCTTAGGCTTTAATGCGCTGAACAGTAGCTGGTTAATCTTTATCTGAATCTTGGGTTCACACATAAAAGGGTAAAACAGTAAGCAATTGTATCACCATTTTAAATAGGGCAGTTGAGATGTAGGTCAAGAGGTAAGCCTAGCATGAGTCTTTATCTGAGAAAGCACAGAAATCTTTTCTCTTTCTCAAGATCATAATTCTTGTCACAGAGTAGACAAGCATAAAAATGAAAGATATTGATGCCCTGTGAAGTTTCAGATGTTTGTGGGTCAAATATGCAAGCAAATATATAAGTGAAAGACATTTGAAAGTTAGAGTTCTGTTCTTCAAATCCATAGTTATGAAATCTCTCCTAGGTTTTTAGATAATGAGTTAGAACAAGGTGATAAAAAAACAATCAGAGTTATTCTCTAAGAGTGCATGATCTGTAGTGTCATACCTCCTGGGGCTGTTAGCTTGTGAGCTTTCAAAATTAAGCAGAGTTTGTACTTGAATAGGAGACTTCCACAAAACACCTGCTCAAAGGGAAAACAACAGTAACAACAGAATAGTTAGAGGTTGAAAAGAGCCTCGCTATTAAAAAAAAAAAATTAGATACATTTTGCCTTCCTAAAGCGAACTCATTCTAGAAAAACAGAAAAAGACACAAAGACACTACTGTATTTAGAAATAAGCAAGCCCAACAACTAGGAAGGCACTGGTAGTACATCATTTTATTTATTTACCTGTATTTATTTATTTTGAGAGAGAGAGAGAGCATGCATGAAATGTGGGGGAGGGGCAGAGGGAAGAGAGAGGGAGAATCTTAAACAGACTCCATGCCCAGAGCAGAGCTTGACGTGGGGCTCCATCTCATGACTATGAGATCATAATCTGAGCTAAAATCAAGAGTCGGGCATTTAACGGATTGAGCCACCTAGCTTCCTGGGTAGTGCGTTATTTTAGATGGGGTGAAAGCAAAAAGGGATTTTATTTTGGGGAGTCATTGTAGAAAAACCCCTAAATTGTGAGTCAGAGTTCCTTGAGTTTTATTCTCAGTTCTACCACTAAATGTTTGATTGACCCTAAGTCAGTTGACTTCTCTGGACCTTGATTTCCTCATCTAGAAAATTAGATGTTTGGAGTAGATGACATTCAAAGTTCCTTCTACCTATTAATATTCTGTAATTCTTTTCTAGATGCTTAATTCTTCCTTGTTCTTGTAGTATCTCTCTATTGATTCAGGAGATACTTTTTGAGCATCTATTTTGTTTCAATACTGTAATCGTGCTGAGGATTCAAGAATGAAGTAAAGCAGGGGCGCCTGAGTGGCTCAGTTGGTTGAGTGTCCGACTTCAGCTCAGGTAACGATCTCGCAGTTTGTGAGTTCGAGCCCCGTGTGCTCTGTGCTGATGGCTCAGAGCCTGGAGCCTGCTTTGGATTCTGTGTCTCCCTGTCTTTCTGCCCCTCCCACGCTCATTCTCTGTCTCTCTCCGTCTTTCAACAATAAACATTAAAAAAATTTTTTTTTAAAGAATGAAGTAAAGCAGACACAAAAGGTCACATATTACATGGTTTCATTATATGAAATGTCCAGAATAGGCAAATCCATAGAGATGAAACATGGATTAGTGGTTGCAAGGTGTCGGGGAGGAGAGAGTGGGGAGTGATTGGTAATGGGGACAGAGTTTCTTTTTGGGGAACAAAAATCTTCTAGAATTAATAGTGACAGTTGCAGAACCCTGAATATACCAAGATCCACTAAATTGTACCTTAAAAAAAACTTTGAAAAATAAATGAGCTAGACAGACACAACTTTACTCTCATGTTAGCTCACAGTACGGTGGGATGGATACATAAATACGACCATGATACAGTATATATTACAATGGGCACATAACCCAACTTGCTCGCTGTAGTGAATCAGGAAATATTCCTTGAGAACATTATACTAAACCATGTCCAGGAGATAAGTAAGAATTGAGAATGGAGGAGAATGTTTCAGGCAGAAGGAATATTGCAAAAGCCTGAAAGCTGTAGAGAATATGGTCCTTTAGGGTAATCAAAGTAGATAAGAATAGCTGATTCATAAAAGTGTAAGGGAAAATGGTTAGAGATGTGGCTAAGAAGGCATGAGCCAGATCTTGAAGCCATGGTAAGGAGTTTGGATTTTATCCTGAGCAAAGTGGGAAATCATTGAAGAATTTCAGTCTAAGAAGTTACATAATCAAGTTCACAATTTAGAAAGAAAACTTTGGCTACGGTACAAAAAACAGCCTGGAGAAGGGCAGGATCAATGACAGGCAGACTAGACTGGTGGTTGTAGCAGTCCAGACAAAAGATGAGGCTAATCTGATCTAAAGCAGAGATAACAGCATGTATAAAGTGAGTAATGGACATATTTGATAAATGTTAAGGAGACTGGATGTGGAAATGAGAGAGGGAACAGAGTTGAGTCATAGTTTTTAGGCTTGAACAGTTAGGTATTTGATGATGTCATTTACTGAGCTAGGGAACAGAAATAGGTTTTGGGGGGAAAGAGCTGACATTTAGATGTGTTGGGAACATCAAAGTGGAACTGTCTCATAGACTGAGGTATAGATTTCTAACTCCTCAGAGAGACCTGGGCTCCTTATATCCAATCATGTGAATAGATATAGTAATTGAAACAATGGGAATGTGTTTGTTCATCCAGGGAGTGTGTTTAGAAGTAAGAAAAAAAAAAAAAAAAAAAAAGAGCTCCTAGTACAGAACCCTGAACACAAATGTTAAGAAATGGGCGGGGAAAAAAGTCTGAAATAGACAATGAGAAGGAACAACTGGAAGGCTGGAAGAAAACTAGGAGTTCAAATACTAACATAAGATTTAAAAAAAATAAACATGCTTTATTACTTATAATGAAATATTTGTCAGTGTTCTAAGTGCCCTATATATAATGACTCATTTAGTCCTCCCACAACCCTGTGAAGCTGGTACTATTACTATCCTTGTTTTAAGATGGGGAAACTGAGGCACACAATCTGCCCAAGATGATATGGCAAGTTAATTGCAGACTGAAATTTGATCCTAGATAGTGTGACTCCAGAAGAGTGCGAGTACTTAACCATTATGCTAGGTATGCTCTCTGGATGTACACATCCCCATATAAACATTGTAAGAGCCCTGAGAAGTTGGATTTATTCTCTCTGTTTTACAAAAAAAGGAAACTGAGGCCCAGGGTGATTGTGTGATATGGCCAAGTTACAAAGCTACTAGATAGTTGAACAGAATTTGAACCTCGGTTCCTTAACTCCAAAGCTGCTTTCTACTACATTATACTGCTGTTTATTTCTCTCTTCACACACACACATATGTGTAAATAAAATTTAACTTTACTTATTTTAGAAATGTTAATTCCTCAGGTATTTACCAAATGCTAATAGTAACCAGCTTTGAATCCTTTCTCAAAAACAAGTGCCTGATTTGTCTCAGAGTTTTCAGTGATAGTATCAGTTTAATCCAGGTTTCTGTACATTCCTATATAGATATAATGTCCTAGCCATTATGTCCTAATTGAATGATGCTTTTTTCAGCGCTTGATTCTCTAGAAATGCCATCAGAATGTCTTATGATCATAGAATTTTTTTTTAAGTTTATGTATTTAAGTAATCTCTACACCCAACGTAGGGCTCAAACTCACAATCCCCGAGATTATGCTCTACTGACTGAGTCAGCCAGGCACTCCCATAGATAGATTTTTTTTTTTAATCAATGAAGAAATCTATTTAAAAATCCTTCTCATTATTATTTATTATTTTTTTAATGTTTATTTATTTATTTATTTAGAGAGGCAAAAAAAGAATCCCAAGCGGGCTCAGCACTGTTAGCACAGAGCCTAATGTGGGGTTCCATCCCATGAACTGTGAGATCATGACCTGAGCTGAAATCAAGAGTTGGAGGCTTAACCAACGGAGCCACCCAGGTGCCCCTATTCTTCTTATGTATTGTCTCTAAGACTAATAACTACCCCAGGAGGGGGTCATTTACATGGCTTAATGGACCAGAACTAGGGCTTAAACTTCTGTAGTTCCTTATTTTGCTCATTTTATTTCTTCAAGTTTTAAGGGAAACAATTGATGTGTTGAGTCAGATTTGAAGGTTATACACAGAAATGAAAGCTATATTTTGAAGTCAACAAAAGACACTTGGCAATGTTTAAGGACTAAAGGACTGTTAGGTGGTTTTCAGTGTCCTACAGGATCTTGTAAAAGAGTGTCCCCTAGTGCTGATCTGAAGAAGTAATTTGAGAGAAATTAAATATTACTTGTTTATAATCTCTATCACCATCTTGTGGCCGTGTCCTCAAATAATTCTGTCTTTTATTTGCAAAATCATCCAGAATCTTGCATTGTTCAATACGCAAAAGAAGGTCACAGGCTATCCTGGGTGATCCAGAATGGAATTACTTTAAATAGGTTATTTGGTCAGAACTCCATAACTTGAAAAGCAGCCCCAATACAAATTAAATTAAGATCAGTGGCAACTGGGTGGCTCAGTGGGTTGAGCGTCCGACTTTGGCTCAGGTCATGATCTCACAGCTAGGCTGGTGACTTCAAGCCCTGCATTAGGCTCTGTGCTGACAGCTGAAAGCCTGGAGCCTCCTTCGGATTCTGTTTCTCCCTCTCTCTCTCTCTCTCCCTCACTCATTCACTCTGTGTCTCTCTCTCTCAAAAATGAATAAACATTAAAAATTTTTTTTAAATGTATATTGTTGAATCTTTAGGTAATTTACCATGTATTTTTCTCCTTCAAATATATTTGGGAACAAGCAAATCAACTTAAATTCTCACTGGGTGGTTGGAAATACTAGTCTAGAGATCGTAAGCCAAATTTATAGAAAACTGGTAGTGGAGATAAAAATGGTTATTAAACTAATTTTGCAAAGAATATAGTCAATGCTAATTATATAGTCCTTCTTTTGGAAAAGTCACAAAAAAGGTTATTTTGGCAAAGTCTCTAATTTTTTTTCACCCCCACAGGTTTGACTTGTTAAAAGAATCTTGATACATTACTACAATGGCCACTGCTCAGCTCTCTCGCTCTATCAAAATTCACAAAGCATCTAAGGTATTTACTAAGAATTAAACGAAAATCAATGACTATTTAGTGAGTTCAGAATCATGACTTTAATCTTCGGTGTTTTTTTAAATAGCAGTTTTATCAGTTAATTGGCACATAATATTCTGGCAGAGTATGTCTACATTTTAACTGCCTAATGGGCTGAGGATGTTCAAGAAATTAGAAGAGATTCCTACAAAGTAACTGACTGGGTGCTTGTTTCATGCTCATATGTTTAGATTTTCTAGAGTAAAAGAAATCAGGAACAAAAAAGATGTTTAAAGAGAACAGTTCTCTGTTAGATCCTCATTTCCTGAAGCAATTAGGAAATTTTTGATATGCACCATGATGTAATTTTAAGGACTGAAGAACTTGGAGGCTGGGCCCCTGGGGGAGCATGCCAGAGTCAGGCATCCTTCCCAAGTTCACAAGGGCAGGTCTGTCTTGTCCCATGACATTCATTAATGAATCATTCATTTATTAATTAAGAGCTTGGTATTATACATATTATAAATAAATCTTTATCTCCCAGAAGTTTAGAATCTGGTAAAGGAAATAAGATTTAAAGGAGTCAAGCCAATATAGAAAGCAGTATATACATTATATATGTGAAAAAGAGTAAAACAATACAAATTATAGGAAGTTAGAGATTTTGTATAGACTGGAATAGTTTGTATATTACTCATGAAGGAAACGTGATGTAAGGTAGACTTTGAATAATAAAAAGGATTTGAGTAGAGGAGAGAGAAGAGAACTCTATGAGGAAAACCTACCAACATGCTTTGGCTCAAAATGAGAAATGAACATTTTAGAGAATAATGAAGAACGTATCCTTACTGGAGTGGAGAGACATCATGTTGGGCAGAAAAAGGAAATAAAACCAAATGGGAACTTTGGAAACAAATTAATATGGATCTTAAAAGCCAAGCTAAGGAATTTATGCTTTATTCTTTACTTTTTTTTAAAGTTTTTAAAAAAATTTATTTAATCTCTACACCTAGTGTGGGGCTCAAACTCACAACCTCAGGATCAAGAGTTGCATGCTCCTCCTCCTGAGCCAGCCAGGCGCCCCTTCTTTATTCTTCAGTCAGGAGAGTGAATAAAATTGGAGTACCTGGGTGGCTCAGTTGGTTAACATCCAACTGTTGATTTTAGCTCAGGTCATGATCTCACAGGTTCATGGGATTGAGCCCTGTTTTGGCCTCTGGGCTGACAGCGGGGAGCCTGCTTGGGATTCTCTCTCTCCCTCTCTCCCACTCACACTTGCTCTCTCTCCCAAAATAAATAAATAAATATTTATTTAAAAAAGAGAGTGAATAAAATAATTGTTTTAGGAATATTAAGCTGCAGCAAACAAAGGCAAGATTCCAGCTGAAGGAGAATTAGGGCAGAGAGAAAGTAGTCATCTTTCTGGCTTGAATTCAATATACTCGCTGGATTCCTGATCTCATTTGGTTTCCTAAGTGTGCTTCCTTCCTGGGGGGAAATGCTGAGCTGGGTATATATATATGAATTACGGTCAGCTTGGGAGTTATTTTCTCTCTGTAAATTAACATGATTTTTATGTTTAACATCATGATTAACATTAACATGATGTTTTAATATAAACAGATCTTTGTAGTTTGGACTGAATGAACTATTTCCAGTAAGTTTTAAGTGACTGTATGATTTTGTTATTTAATACTTAAAACAACAATAATAACAATTCTAGAAGCTAACATTTATTCAGCATTTGCCATGTACTGGGCACTGTGCCAAGGGCTTTATATTATTGTTTCAATTAAACCTCACAATAAGGTGGAAACTAAAGCTCAGAGAAGTAAAGTAATTGTCTTAGGTCATGTAACTTGACAGCTGAGCTGTCAAACATCGCGTATGTCATTAGCACACTGTCTTATTAAAATAGCTTGACATAGTGTTTTTTATTGTCAAGTCAGTATTTTCATGTATTTGACATTTATGAAAACATCATTGATGACCCTTAAGGTATTAGATCAGTTGAGCTAAGAAAAATAAGAACAGTTGAGCTAAGAAAAATAATCCCTAGGATATAGAAAAATAACAGAACTTTAGAGGGCTTTTCTAACTATTGATCTTCATTACTGCAAATGGCCTTTTAGATTCTATATTTAAAGTAAATGTCTTTATACTTCCAGGTTATTTAATTTTACAAATGGTTATTACTCAAGTGTTACCTTTAAGTTTTGGCAAGTTTTCAGTAAGGTGCCATATATAGATGCCATGCCAACTATTACCCACTTACTCAAAAAGACCTTAATTTCTGAGGCTCTGTCAGTACAAAAAGCAGTTTTCTGTAAAATTTTACATGCACACACATGCACACCACATACATACCTAATTCCCCTTCAGCTTTAAGTTTTCCTACTTCTGCTCTAGCTTAATATTCCTAAAACAATTCTTTTACTCACTTTCCTGATCAAATCCACTGACTTCCCATTGATTGTAAAATAAACCATAAATTCCTTAGCCTGGCTTTTAAGATCCATACTGATTTGTCCCCGAAGTTCCTATCATACATGCAAGAGTATTATAATTTTATATTATTTTATTTTATTGTATATTTTTATTTATTTATTTTATTGTCTACTTATTATATGTTATTATTTTATTATATACATTTTAACAATGGAATATAATATAATTTGATAATTTATTGCCAGTGTGCCAAAGAAGAACGAAGTTTATATAGCAAAATCATGACTAGAATGTCTTTTGGATATAGCTATAGAAAAGCTTTTTGTGAGTTCTTCATCATCAAAGGCATATTTGCGGGTAGTACCTACCTCTAAGTAACAGGATTATTAAAACTTCAACAGATGAAACTGTGTAGTATAGTAAAAAGACCTCTGAATTTGATTAAGATCATCAGAGACTTAACTATCCTGACTTCTAACAGCATGGAAGTAGTTTCACTTACTTTGTATTTTATATCGATGAAGTCATACAGTAGCGCTCATTTGTATGTGGTCTCTTTTGCTCAGATTTGTCTGTGAGAGTTATCATATTGTTAAATATGTTATTAAATTGTTAAATATATTTGGAGATTGTTAAATATAGTTGTAGATCATTCATTCTCATTTCCGTATATTATTCCATTACAGGAATATATGACAATTTGTTCATCCATTCTTTTGTTGATGGGCATTTGGGTAGTTTTCATTTTGGGTCTATTACAAATAATGCCATTATGAACATTCTTTTGGTGAGCATAGGTATGCGTATCTGCCAGGTGTATATCTATGAGTGAAATATAGGTCATATAACATGTGTATCTTTAGCTTTAGTAGATACCACTGAGCAAATTTTCCAAAGAGGTTGTACCCATTTATGCTCCTATAACCAGTGTTTCAAAGTTTTGATTGATTTATATCCTTGTCAACATTTGGTATTTTCTGATTTTTAAAAACTTTAGCCATTTTGGTAGGTAGTGTAGTGTTATCTAATTGTGGTTTTAATGTGCATTTCCCTCATGAAGTTTGAGTGCTGTTTGTTGGCCATTTGGATATCCTGTTTTATGAAGTGTCTTATCAAGTCTTTTGTCCATTTTTCTTTTTGGTTGTCTGTCTTTTCCTTTTTCTTTTTGGTTGTCTGTCTTTTCCTTAGTGAATTTTAGGAGTTCTTCCTATATCCTGGATATGGGTCCTTTGCAGATATGTGTATTGAGAATATCTTCTCCCATGTTCTCTTTGAACAGAAGTTCTTAAGTTTGATATAGTCTAATTCATCAATATTTAGAAAATACTTTAAAAATAAAATGTATTGACAAATGCCAGCTGGAGTTCATGAGACATATTTTGTGCTTGGATTAAATAAGAGCAAAAAACAGTCTTAGACTAATTAATTGTTACAAAAATGATCAAATTTTCATTTTTATTTTTATACATGTACACAGTAAATACTGAATATGAAACATGTTGAAGTGATAACTCAAGATGCAAAACAAACTATCAGCAAATATTCTACATGAATTTAAGTTGGTAGAAAATTCTTATATGCTGAAGTAAAATTTATGCATCTGTCACTCTCTTCTGACATTCCTAATATGGCATACCATTTCTTAGGGCAGATTATCCAATCAGTTAAGAATAACTGTATGAATTTTTCAATATATCATACATACACACATATAATTTAGAAGGAAGCTATTGTTAGCACTCATACATTTTATAGAAGGCTATCTGGTATCTTACAGAACTTTAGTATTCTAACTTCTTACCTTAGTATCCTGCAAAACTCTATCAAAGTACAAAAACATGGAGATACATGGTAGTAGAATAGTAAATGAATAGTAGTTCCACATAGGTAGAGTAGGGTGCATAGGAGAGGATAAGGAGTAGGGGCAGAGAGGAGGGGGTGGCAAATGAGGCAAGAGAGCTAGGCAAAGATAAGACTGATAGTTCTTTTTTTTAAAAATTTTTTAACATTTATTCATTTTTGAGAGACAGAGAGAGGCAGAGCATGAGTAGGGGAGGGGCAGAGAGATAGGGAGACACAGAATCCGAAGCAGGCTCTAGGCTCTGAACTGTCAGCAGAGCCCGATGTGGGGCTCGAACTCATGGACCGAACTCACGGACCATGAGATCATGACCTGAGCCAAAGTCGGAAGCATAACCAACTGAGCCACCCAGACGCCCCAAGACTGATAGTTCTCAAATGCTCCACTAAGGTACTTGAACTCTATCCTATATGAACACTGGTCATGTCATAGTAAGATTTATATTCTTTAAAGTTAATGATGGCAATATGAAGGACAGAGTGAATGAAAGTAACTGTTGGCAGAGAGATCGGGGCTACAGCATGTAATAAACAGGAGAAGTAAATATGTTCTAAGTCAAGGCAGTGACAGTGAGAAGGGAAAGGAGAAGATATATTTGAAAACTCTTTTAGAGAGAATTATAGGGTTTAGTGCTTGGAAATGGGGTATGAACTATGAACAAGAAAGAGAAGCCAAAGATGACTCAACTTCTACCCTGGATGATTGGAGTGGAGGCTGATTAATTTGTCTGGGAATGAAACTTGGGATCAGGTTTCAGTGAAAGGTGATAGAGATAAGTTGAGTTTGAGGGTTCTACAAAGTGGCCTAGGAGTAGATGTTCATGAAACAGAAACACAGAAGTAGGGCTTAAACAGAAATAAAGATTTGAAGTCTTCTCTGTATGGGCTATAGCTGAAGCAGTGAAACTAGATGAGATTCCCCAAGAAGTGAGAGCTATGCAAAGAGAAAGGACTGAAGAGAGAATTTAAAGGGCAGAAAAACTGGAAAAAATAAGAGATTGAGATAGATACAGAGGGATATGTGAAAAATCAAAAGAAAACTGTTATGGCAGCTGAAAAGGAAGAGGGAAGATGTGGGAAGTGTCAAACACTGCAGAGAAGTTACATAGTAAGAGGACAGAAGAGGTTGATGATAGGATGTACTTGATGACTTTGGAGAGAATGTAGGGGGTAAAAGATTGCATTGGGGATCTGAGTAGTATGTGAAAAGGAAGGAGATTATGTAATCATAGTAAAGCTCCAGTTTCACCTCAAACCCATGGATCATTGTGAAGTAAATTATACTAGTCTTGAATTGCTTGGGTAACTGTCCCTGCTTTTCTTCTCTGCCTTACCTATAAAGATCAACTTTAATGCAGTTTTCAAAGCCCTGTTTCCTTTTGATTATCTGTAAAGGTATCAGATTTGAAGTCTTGAAAAATCTTTCCATCATATCTGTGGTAAAGGCATGATGGCTGAATATATTAAAGAATACTAATCTTTTTCATCTTTTTCTTTTTTTCCCCAGGAAACAGTTTTTCCATCCCAAATCACTAATGAGCATGCTTCATTGATAATGGTGAAGAAACTTTTTGCTACTTCTATCTCATGTATAACATATCTAAGGGGCCTGTTTCCAGAGAGCTCTTATGGAGAACGCCATTTGGATGGTAAAGTTTAACTCAGTGATTATCTTGGCTGTTGTAGCCTTTTTCTTTACTTGGTAAGAGTAAACCTTTCATTTTTCACAGAGTGTGCTAATTCCAAGTCATGAGCATGTTCTTCAAGATCAGTTTGCTAATTTTTATTTATTTATTTATTTATTTATTTATTTATTTATTTATTTATTT
>NW_024412645.1:1888886-1892158 GCF_014898765.1 Herpailurus yagouaroundi | reverse complement strand
TTTATTTATTTATTTATTTATTTATTTATTTATTTATTTATTTATTTATTTATTTATTTATAAGTAGGCTCTGAGCCCAGAGCAGAGCCCAACACAGGGTCTGAACTCACAACCCTGAGGCCAAGGACCTGAGCTGAGATCAACAGACACTCAACCGACTGAGCCACCCAGGCACTCCTTCCTTTTTTTTTTTTAAAGATTTTATTTTTAAGTAATCTCTATACCCAACATGGGGCTTGAACTTACAACCCCAAGATCAAGAGTTGGTTGCATGCTCTTCCAACTGAGCCAGGCAAGCGCCCCTCATTTTCCATTTTAATTTAACTATGTTTAGTGGTTCTACTTATAGGAATCATTACTTCCTAGCTGGATACCAAATGACAGACTGAGAAGAAAATAAATCTGTATAGGCAAGCCCAGTAATTCTAAACCATACCTATAAAAGCAGCAGCTGGATCAAAATCTATTTGGGCGCTGTAGATTTGCACTATTTTGTGCCTCAGTTGAGTTTGTTTTCTGAGGTTTACTTTGGCATTGAGGAAGTTTAATGCAGCCAGGTGAAAAACTCTTCATACTGTTGACACATATAAATATGCTGGAAGAAAAGCATGTTCATGCCAAACCCATTTGTTGATAAACATGGAGAGACAATTATTATTCTAATAGTGCTTTTCTTTTCTCAATTGCCAGGTCTCCTACTTTCCTCTCTTTTATTTCTTGTGTCTTAAACTTATGATCTCATTTCCTTATATTACAAGCTGTTTCTGGCTCCTTTCCTTCTCTTGTATTGAAAGAAAAAAAAATGTACCTAGGACTCTTCAATTTTTTAGAATATTTTTTATTAGCTTTAAAAGCTGAATTGTGATAACAATTCAGAAAAATCTTGCTGATTTGTCACTAAAATGGGAACTATCATTTAGGAAAATAAATGTAAAGAGCTAGAAGTTTCCTTGTAAGATCATATTTTTCAAGATCTAACTTAAAGTTCCTCACATCTGTATTTAATGATATACCTTGGCCTCATTCCAATTTAATTTTCTTAACATTTGATTCTCTATACTAGCATCAATGAAAGGCTGTGGTGCTATAAATACAAAAACATGATATTTGCAGTCATGACAACTTCATTTGTGTCATGTCTTCTTTTGATCTATAGAAAATAAATCTGTAATTGTGAATATGTTTATATGTAGCACAGAGTTGCATTGCTCTTCATTTGGAACAGAATTGGGAAAAATTGGAAAAAGACATTTTTGGGGTAATTAAGGGTTTATTGTGCGTCAGTCACTAACTACCCTAGGCATGGTGAGGGGATGAAATGTTAAAAAACAAAATTCAACTGAATGCATTTGAAGATCTAATTGATTTTATTCAATAATTCATGAATAGTGCAATATCCAATGTAGCAAATAGAAATAGTTCTAAGAAGCTGTACAAAATGGAAAACTATTATAGGCAGGGTGGCACAAGGAAGTCATTAGTAAAAGAAAAGAAAAGTTTGTATCAGGCAGGGTCACCTTCCTTGGGGGGGTGGGGAAAAGGCAGGGGTCTATCCTGCAGATTACCTCACTAGGGTTGATCAGAAAATTCCAGATTGACTGGTTAAAGTTTACATTCCTGCAATTAAGTCTTGGTTTGCTCTTTGTGGGGGGCAAGTGTTTCCATTTCAGGCCCTTTCTCTCTCTGTCTCTGTCTCTGTCTCTGTCTCTGTTTCTCTCTCTGTCTCTCTCTCTTTCTTTCATTCAACATGGGTAACACTATTACTTATGGCTTTATTTTTTGTGATAATTTTAGTGGAGGTTATATGTTTCCCTCTCAATGTTTGTACTTAAAGTAGCATACATCATAAATATGTTCAGTTCTCCTATGTCACTTTTTTTGGTAATCTCTAAATATTATACCAATATGGAGTAATTTTCATGTATCTCAATAGAGATAGAGGAGACATCAATTTTAGAACAGGAAAACAACATGAAAAGGTGAGGTGACATGCAAAGTCATACCCATATCAGTGATTGATTTTAGAGTGATCTATACCAAAACTCTTTTAAAAAATTTTTTTAGGGGGTGGCGCCTGGGTGGCTCAGTTGGTTGAAAATCTGACTTCAGCTCAGGTCATGATCTCGCCGTTCATGAGTTTGAGCCCCACGTGGGGCTCTGTGCTGACAGCTCAGAGCCTGGAGCCTGCTTCGGATTCTGTGTCTCCCTCTCTCTCTGCCCATTCCCCACTCATGCTCTGTCTCTGTCTCTCAAAAATGAATAAACGTTAAAATAAAAAAATAAAAAGAATTTTAATGTTTATTTATTTATTTACTTTTTGAGAGAGAGAGAGAGAGAGAGAGAGAGAGAGAGAAAGCATAAGTGGGGGAGGGGCAGAGAGAAAGGGAGACAGAATCTGAAGCAGGTTCCAGGCTCTGAGCTGTCAGAGCCCAATGTGGGGCTGGAACTCATGAACGGCGAGATCATGACCTGAGCCAGTCAAAGTCAGACGCTTAACTGACTGAGCCACCTAGGCACCTCTAAGCTAAAACTCTTTTAATATGATTTTCCTGTTCTCTGACTATAGTAAGGCGGTTGAATTTCAGATGGAAATTAATATTTGAGAATAATCCATGGGAAGAATTTTCTTCTGTATTTTCATTGAGAGGGAGAGAAATATGAGAGAAGTGACTTGAGACTTGAGGTACATGTTTTAAATTGGTTAATGGAAATGGTCTCAGTAATACCTTATGATTACTTGAAATTCAACGGAAGCAAAGAAGTAACACAAATTGATTTTGCAGCCAACTCAGTTGTGCTGCATTGTAGAAGGGGAGACTGCTAGACTATAATCAAAATTGGAACTAAGCTAATCATCAACATAGAATTTATTTCTAAAGTAGATATTTAGAGATTCAAAATGTTTTTATAAGCTATAAAACTAAGTTATGCAAATAAAATAGTTAAAGGAAATATCCTTATTTAGCATGGACAATTTTAGTACAGCAATCATTTAGTAGAGGAAAATAGACTGTGTTTCTATTTTTGTAGACCTCAGTTTAAAAATACTTCGAGAAGATAAAAAATGTCCGGGGTCACTGCATATTATCAAATGGTAAGTAATTGAAATTCGCAAAAGTAGAACAACATTATTTTTATCATGGTCGAAATTACCCATAAGACTATTTGGGAAGATCATTTCCTTAAAACCATTTCTTTCTTCTTTCTCTTTTTCTCTCTCTCACTTTCCTTCCTTCCTTCCTTCCTTCCTTCCTTCCTTCCTTCCTTCCTTC
>NW_024412645.1:1853603-1888876 GCF_014898765.1 Herpailurus yagouaroundi | reverse complement strand
TTCCTTCCTTCCTTCCTTCCTTCCTTCCTTCCTTCCTTCCTTCCTTCCTTTTTCTTCCTTCCATCTTTTTTTCCACAATTTCCTAGAAATTTATAACAATTATTTCATATAATTTTAAGGTATTGATTTAGTTTATTTTTTGAAGAAAATGGACTTGTACAAGGATAGAAAAATATTTGGCTCCTGAAACAAATACAACACTATATGTCAACTAAACTTCAATAACAAAAATTTTAAAAAGGGAGAAAAATAGCAGTCAAAATTTGATTACTCATCACATGCATATCAGTATCCTAAACATTATGGGAAGCAAAAAGAAAAATAAGATGTAGTTCCCTACCTTAAAATTGCTTACCTATTACCTATAAAGTTCTATCAACATATTAAATGACACTGGGAGTTTTAAAAAAGTTTAAATGTAAGAGGTAAAATGATTACCAATTTAACGTACCTCAAAGCAAAGAATATGCTGTACTGGAAATTTTTTTGGCTTTTGCATCTGGTCCAAATTGACATCAAACATTTATTTCTTGACAGGATTCAAGGCTGTTTTGATGCTTTGGAAAAGAGATACGTAAGAATGTTTTTAAATTTACACCAAGATTAAAGCCTCATCTTTTATCCCTTAAAAAAAAAGTTTAGCCTTTATTTTGTTGTTGTGTAATAAGTGTACCATTGCCTACATTTGCATTTCTGAAACATGTCTTTTTTTATTTTATGTCTTTGTTGTCTCGTTAATGTCTTGTTTTCATTAATTAGAAAGGAAACCCTCACTTTTCTCTTTTACATACTCATATCTTTTTGACCACAGAATTTCCTCTGAAGTCACTGGAAGAGATCCAGAGGATGTGGGACAGGGGAGACAAGAATCTGGCATTTAGCACATTGAATATGTTCAAAATAGTTGTGATTAAATTCACAGATATGAAAGGAAAAAATAGACTTGAATAAGTCTAGTTTGTATTCTATGTTGGTTATTTTGTTAACTATGTTTGGTGCATGTATATAATACATTCCCTCAAAATAGCTAGTATTGTAACTTGGAGTTTTAAAAAATGCAGCTGAATTTTAAGTGCATCAGATCTTTCTTGCTGTCCAAGACAGCTATGAAGGGTGTAAAATTTAGAGGCCCTGGTCCTAGTTAAAGAGACAAGATGTATATAAATTAACCTTCTGCCTGCGTCCCCTCCTTTTCCCCATCTATATCTTCTTTTAACTTCCTCAATTCCTATCCCTTTAAGAAATTTTGAGGTGACTAAGCCTTACATAGGATTATTTAGTTGCACTCATACATTTCCTTTTTCACTGAACAGTTATTATTTATGATTTATTCAACACTGACCTGGGGGACTGAGGGATACAAAATTAAAACAGATATGGGATTGTGCACACAAAGATTTTCTAGACCATGGCAGAAAATAAATGATATTCATATGCACGGCTGATGATCAGCCATGATACACTGGCCCAGCTGTGCCTGTTGTTAAAATATTGAAATATCAGGTGGTAAATAGCTGCTTCGCTGAGACCCAGAATGACCCCCACCATGGCGTCCCCCTCACCTCATCACTGTCTCTTTTGGGATCTCCCCAGACTGATTCATAATCTAGCAATTAAAAGGTTAACATCTGGCCCAGGGGGAGCTTCCAGAAACCCAGCTCCAAGGCTAAATTGGCATCCTTTCCGATTGGCCCATACCTGTGCCATATTGTGCTGTTAAATGTTTATTTTTTTCATATTAGTTTGATATTTTTATGTAAAAATATCAGAAATATTTTGACTACACCTCTATCACAAGTATAAGTAACCATAATACTCATTAGAAATTGTTGCATGCTAAAGGAAAGATACTGATTGTTTACAATGGAAATATGGAAAAGGAGGGGTTATATCTAGTGAGGAGCATGAAGGAAATCTTCGGGAGAAAATGGCTTTTGAACTTTGAAAGCCTTTAGTATTTGGACAGGTTTAAATGGAGAATGCATACTGAATGGTGCTCATTCATTTTCCTTCAAATGAATTCCCTCCAACATTCTTCAGCATCCATCATCGACAGGCACTACAATATAGTTAAGAGCACAAGTTTTGGAATCAGTCTGAAGGAAATCCCATTTCTGCCACTTAACACCTGTATAATCTTGGGCAAGTACCAGCATCTTGGTTCCTCAGTTTCTTTATATACAAAATGGGGATAATAACAGAACTTACTCCTTAGGGTTGAGAATTAAATGGACTAATCTAAAGCACCGGTTTTCAAATGTGAGCTTGCATTAGAATCACCTGGAAGACAGTTAAAACACATATTGCCAGGCTCTACTCCCCAAAATTTCTGGTGTGAGAATTTGCATTTCAGATAAATTCCAGATGATATTGAGACTGCTGGTTTAGGGACCATACTTTGAAACCACTGATTTAAATTTTTAGTACAATGCCTGGCACATAATAAACACTATGAAAGTGTTAACTCTTTTTCCTCCCCCCATCCCTCCCTCTCTACTTTCCTCCTTCCCTTCCCCTTCCCTTCATCTCTCCCTCCTTCTCTCCTCCCACCTTCTCTTATTCTTCTTTCCCTCCTTTCTTCTTTTCTTCATTCCCTCTCTTCCTCCCTTCCTTTCTTAACTATTTAATCTGTGCCAGACATTGTACCTAAATACTGGATGAGAGAAAAATGTGATTCCTCCACTCAAGGAGGTTACAGTCTAATGGAGTCACTTCTTAAATAATTACAATGTTAGGTGTACTAAAATAGCAGTGTGATGTAAAAAGATTATCTACCTAGTTTGATGGATTTATTTTACTTAAATGACTACCTGTATGACTGAATCAATTAAATTTATTGTTTTGGGAGATTAAAAGACAACACCTTAGACGGATGGCCTAGGTTCTTAATAGTATTTATATTTGTTTTTCAGTTGTTAGTATCTTAATTTCCTACTAGGAAATAGTTAATGTTGTTGGTTTTTTTTTTTTTTGTCTCTTCCTCTCTCTGCCTGTCCCCTGCTCATGCTCTGTCTCTCTTTGTCTCTGAATAATAAATAAAAACATTAAAAAAATGTTTTAAATAGTTTGAGTAAAGTCAAGTTTGAGTATCTAGAGATTTTGAAAGATGTTCTGTTGAAGATGATGATTATTTCTAGTTGTGAAATTTTAGGTGATTTTACCCTGTTTTCTTTGCAGTTCCTATTGTGCTTAAATTCTTTAAAGTAAGCATGTACGTATTTTTAGATAGCTATAAAAAAGAGACTATATTGTACATAGCCTCCTAATTTGTCTCATCCCATTTTCAATCCCCTACCATTCTAACCCAGTGTCCACACTACATTCTTCAGAAATCTGTCTGATCATGTCAATCTCTTGCTTGAAAATCTGCCATGGCTATGTATGTATGTATGTATGTACGTTTTATTTATTTAAGTAATCTCTACACCCAAAGTGGGGCTCAAACTCACAACCCCAAAATGAAGAGTTGCATGCTCTTCTAATTGAGCCAGCCAGGCACCCCATTTCCATGACTTTTAAAATAACATTGAGAGTCCTTCACAGAGAACCTGTATAATCTGGTCTACACCTGCCTTTCCAAGTCATCACTCTCACCATTGCTAACCATAGTCAAGCCACACAAGGATTCTAGAACATGCCAAATGCCTTTTCCTTTTGTTGTAGTATTCTTTTTTGCCTGCAAAATTCTCTTCACTACCCATACCTTTTACCTGGCTAACTCCAATGTATCTTTCAGGTCTCAGCCTAAATATTTACTTACCCAGAGAAGTCTTTCCTGGCACACAGCCCCCTACCCCAGCCTAGATTGTCCTTTTGTTTAATGTTCTCAAGCACCTCGTGATGCTTTGTCATAGCAATTAACACGATTGTAATGATGTACCTATCTGTTTGCTTTTTTGTTTAATGTTTTCTCTCCTATTGGTCTGCATGTTCCTTGAGATCAGTAGCCATTTCTATTTTTGAATGAATGAATGAACTATTAATCAAATAATTAATATAAAGTTTCACTGTATAGTCTTAAAAATAAATTGTATGCAGTAACCAAAATAGCCACACAGTGTCACTAAAGTTTTATTCCTCAGGGTGAAATAGGTGAATAATTTGATATGAAATTATCAGTCCAGAAATTTTCTTTTAATTTTTTTCTTTTTTTAAAAAATTTAACTAGGTTCCATACCCAATGTGTGGCTTGAACTCACAACCCTGAGATTAAGAGTCTCATTCTCTACTGACTGAGCCAGCCAGGCGCCCCTGGTCTGGAAAATTTCTAATTTGTATTCTAGTTTTTAAATTTTTATCAGAGGCTAGATTGAATCTCTATCTATATATTGGATTACTCTTTCAAGCAGAGAGAATCTGTTTATAGTAATATATATGCAGGTAGGGCAAGGGGTTTTATAGACATACCAGACTTTAAAATTTTTTCTTTAGTAGATTAGTTTCAAAAGACAATTTTTTGGAGATACTTGTGGCATATTTAATGTTTAATAATAATGAATTATTTTGTGTATCTTTTGCTTCTTCAACTAAAATATAACTTTTAGAGAGTACAGATAGTATTTTTTTTTTGCAACCTTCCTCTCCCCAGCAGAACCCTATGTATGTAAATTTATACACATTTGAATACATGAGTGAATTAGTATCCCTTTTTCAGATCTTCTACCCAAACCTTTGAACGTCTCTTAAATCATAATTAGCTTTTATTGAAAATAACAATAATATCTGTACAAGTATATAATAACAGTAGTTTTCTTTTCTCTTGAAGCTACACATGGCAGTACTTACAGTAAGTACACATTTAAAGACCAAGCGCATGTCTCTGTTGTCTTTTGGCAAGTAAAACATTAAAATAGTAGTGTCCCCACTTCTCCCTGAATTTCTTTATCTGTCCTATGATATTTTGGAATTAAAAAAAATAGAATCTGTCAGAAGTTTTTTTTTTTTTAATGTTTATTTATTTTGAGAGAGAGAGAGAGAGAGAAAGAGAGAGGAGGGAATGGGAGAGGGGCAGAGAGAGAGGGAGAGACAGAATCCCAACCAGTCTCTGCACTGTGATATGAGGCCCTGGCTCACGAGCCGAGCCGTGAGATCATGGCCTGAGCTGGTACCATGAGTAAGACACTTAACCGACTGAGCCACCCAGGTGCCCCGAATCTATCAGAAGTTTTTTTATTTTTTTATTTTATTTTTTTTAACATTTATTTATTTTTGAGACAGAGAGAGACAGAGCATGAACGGGGGAGGGTCAGAGAGAAGGAGACACAGAATCTGAAACAGGCTCCAGGCTCTGAGCTGTCAGCACAGAGCCCGATGCGGGGCTCGAACTCACGGACCGCGAGATCATGACCTGAGCCGAAGTCGGCCGCTTAACCGACTGAGCCACCCAGGTGCCCCTATCAGAAGTTTTAATAAAAGATCACAAATTATGTATTTCTTAGGTATTTTATAATTCATGGGGGAGTATATAGGATATACTGTCTGCTTCATATATTGGCCATCAGGATTTCGTTTTTTGAGTTACTTTAAAGACTTGGAGGTTTTTGTTTTTGCAGTTTTGTAGACTTTTTGGAGTTTTGTGAGCTTCTGGTATGTATAGTTAAGAATAGAAAGAAAATGAGAAGATACTATTGGGAGTCTTAGATATTTGATTTACTTAAGCATTTTTAATTCAGTATTCAGTGAGGAATAATCTAGTAAGTTTCAGAAATTAAATGTTGTTTATTTTTCCTTAAACAGCTTTACACAAATCCCAAGGAACCTGAGGTAAGAACACACATTGAGATGTGATTATGCTTTATATTTACATGTTTACCTGGGTTGAGGCTATTGATTATGTTACTAGCTTACTGTGTGAGCAGAGTAACTCATTATGAGCTCTTTCAGTGTGTTTTGTTATGAACTTCACCAATTATTTATTATGAGATTTTAAAAACCACTTAGGGGTATTAAAGAAAAAGCATAGAGGAAAGCCTATTCCCTAACATGTTAAAATTAAAAATCTCTGCCTGTATAAAATCACATTTTATTATTTATTTTAACCTTTAATCCTTTATTTAAAGGATTCTGAATCCTTTCTGTTTGTGGCCTTCCGGAAAATATGGCAGAATTCTAAACTTTTCTCCTTTTTGCCAATTAAATTCTCTTCTTTTTGACCTTTTCATAGATTTTTACATCTTCTTTTATCTCTAAACGTCTTTCCTATCAAATCCTACTCATACTCAAGGCCAATTTATGTTCAAGTCTCCCATAAAAGCCTCTTGGCCTATGCTGTTCACACTAATTTCTTCCTTCTCTAAATTTCTTTTCTAGCAAGACTTCACAATTTAACATTCTCAGTTGATTCATGTAGATTACTTTATCTCTCCAACCAGATTTTGAGTTCTTTAGGACAAGTGTCTTATCTTGTATTCTGTGTCCCAAAGTGAATTTCATAGTCCTGGGCATGTAATAGTTCCTTGTGCTACCTTGAATGGCAGCTGTGGCAATGATACAGAAATGGAAGGTGAAGGCCTCTATTCTTTCTTTTCATTCTGTTCTCTTTACTTCCCTCCTAACTTTTTTTCCTTTTCCCTTTTCTTTGCTTTCAATTTTATTTCTTAAGCCTATGAATTTAGCCTAACTGATGGCATTCAAGACTAAATTAAGCATTTTTAGCTTTTAATATCCTTTTTGGGGAAGATTATAAATAGCTGTTTTAGCAAGGTGGAAGAAAGCTGGTACATACAGGTGGGTAACAATTCCTCAATCCCCAAACTACCGCTTTTTATCTTTCTCTTATTTAGTTTCAGAATGTTTTTTTTTTCCTTGTAGGTTTGGAGGGAAGTTTCCCAAACTAAAACCTTCTGATAAATTGTTAATAAATTGGTCATTTTCTTAATGCAATTAATTATTTTGTTTTCTTATGTATACAAAACTCCTAGTCTGAAACCAGTGCTTTTGAGATAGTGAAATGCTGAATAAATTGGGCTTAACTGTAGAAAACTCTTAAAGTGGAGGGTGTATGTGGGGATGCTGTTAGATGAGCTTTGATACAAGTAAAATAATGAAGTTAGAAAACAAAAGCTTATAAAATGAGGTGCTGAACTATCATTTATAACCAAGAAAAAATATTTAATATTTTGAATGCTTGCAGATTGTTCCGTATAGCACTGATCTCTAACTTCTGTGTTCATGGCACACTTTTGATTACTAGAAATTTTAGTGTCATGTTTGAGGGTATTAAAAGACCCAAAAGATGGGGCGCCTGGGTGGCGCAGTCGGTTAAGCGTCCGACTTCAACCAGGTCACGATCTCACGGTCCGTGAGTTCGAGCCCCGCGTCGGGCTCTGGGCTGATGGCTCGGAGCCTGGAGCCTGTTTCGGATTCTGTGTCTCCCTCTCTCTCTGCCCCTCGCCCGTTCATGCTCTGTCTCTCTCTGTCCCAAAAATAAAATAAACGTTGAAAAAAAAAAAAAAAAAAAAGACCCAAAAGAAGGTGAAACCAGTCAGCAATAAGTACAGTGTAACTATGGGATAGCAATGTTCATAATGCCTAAAAGTATCCATGGGATTGCACTATTTTGTAGTTGCTGTTTAACATCAAGCCACTGATACAACTACTTACCTCCCTAATCTCATTTTTTTATATACTCACAAAACCACATTCCCACATAAACACAGTCTTTCTTTGGCGTTTATCTGATATTGTGCCATGTTTCTTGATTCATATCTATAGAAGTATATTCTTCCCTAAACAAAACTAAACAAACAATAGCAATATTAATATATACCTGAGGCAAAAGCATTTTACACATGGATTAAAATTTGTAGTGATTTTGTGAAGAGTCTCTCATGGAATAATAGTCGCGAACCTCTGTCTTAAATAAGTGTGCTTACCCAATCCAAGGGCCAATGGAGTTTTGTACAAAGTTGTGGTGTTCCTATACTTGCAGTTTTGTTCTGGTTGCTCCATTTCATGACAGAGATGAACTGACAGAGATAACTAAAATAGTGATGAGGTATAGTATAGCTTTCCTATAGACACATACTACAAAATATGTGGAGAGTATTAATAAGATGTGTAAACCAAAATGTGAATATGTTAAGAAAAGGTTTACACGACTTAATGCATGATAAAACTGTAAAGAATGGCTAGGTTTCAGGGCACCTGGGTGGCTCAGTCAGTTAAGCGTCTGACTTTGGCTCAGGTCATGATCTCACAGTTTGTGGGTTCGAGCCTCACATTGGGCATCTTTGCTGATGGCTCTGAGCCTGGAGCCTGCTTCAGATTCTGTGTCTCCCTCTCTCTGCCCCTTCCCAATCATGCTCGGTGTCTCTCTGTCTCTCAAATATAAATAAACATTAAAATTTTTTTAAAAAAAAGAATGGCTAGGTATCTTACTGTTTCACCATCTATTCCTATGTGCCTATTGAAGGTGGTCAGCATCCACTTTTAATAGATTGCTTCAAGAACTGAACTATACACGGTTCCTGTTTCTAGTCACAATTTGCTTTTAGAGACTTTGTTTAAAAAAAAAATCCTTGGGGCGCCTGGGTGGCTCAGTTGGTTAAGCATCTGACTTCAGCTCAGGTAATGATCTCACAGTTGGTGGGTTCGAGCCCCACATTAGGCTCTGTGCTGATAGCTCAAAACCTGGAGCCTGCTTTGGATTCTGTGTCTCCCTCTCTCTCTCTCTACCTTTCCCCTGCTCGCACTCTGTCTCTCTCTTTCAAAAATAAATAAACATTAAAAAAAAAAACAAACCCTTGTAGAGGGGCACCTGGGTGGCTTAGTCGGTTAAGCATTTGATTCTTGACTTTGGTTCAGGTCATGATCTCACATTTCTTGAGTTCGAGTCCTATGGCAGGCTGTGTGCTAACAGCATGGAGCCTGCTTCAGATTCTCTGTCTCCCTCTCTCTCTGCCTCTTCCCTGTTCTCCCTCTCTTTCAAAAATAAACAAACATTAAAAAACAAGAAAGAAACCTCAGTGTTAAAAAATTCCTTATAAGAATGAAATCCTATTGAATATGAACTCTATTCTGGCTGAATATTTATTTACTCAGCATTTTTTTTTTTAAAGTAGGCTCCAGGCCCAACATGGGCTTGAACTCACAACCCTGAGATCAAGAGTTGGATGCCTTACCAACTGAGCCAGCCAGGTGCCCCAATTCAGCAAATATTAATTGGGTTCCCTTTATGTGCCTAACACTGTTCAAGGTATAAAAACACAGGAGTTAATGGGATAAATAAGGTCTCTGTTCTCTGGAAGTTTGCATTCTTATGCGGGAGGAAAAACAATAAACAAACAAAAACTAGCAAAAGAGTTTCAAATAGTCATAATGCTATGAAGAAAATAAAAGAAAAGTGTGTGCTGGAGAGTGCCAAGGCGGGGAATGGAAGAGGAAGGATTGGAGGGAAGTCTATGGAAAGCCTTCAGAGCTAAGCATGAAGGGCCAGAGGAGTCAGCCTATGCAGGTCTGTGAGAGGCAATGGCACATAACTGGCAGAATAGCACAGGAGTTAACACTGTAGGTGTTGAAGTCAAATCCTTACTAGATTCATGTATAGTGAGGAAAATAATAACTACCTCAGAGCATTGATTGCATAAGAATGAATAAATGTAGAGCATTTAGGGCAGTGCCCAAATATTATTATCATCAACTGGAGACAGCATGTTCCAGAGTATAGGTGTGCAAAGGCCCTAAGCCAGGAAGGCATCTTGTGTGTTCATGGACAGAAAGGGTGCCCTGAGCCTGGAACTTGGCAGGTGGGAGGGAAAGAAGCCGAAGATAAGGTCAGAAAGGTAGAGAGGGGACAGATGTGTAAGGTCTTGTGGGCTAAGGTAGTTTGGGATTTTATTCTAAGGGCAATAGGAAACTGTTGGGGGGTGTTTTAAACAAAGGAGTGACATGGTCTGATTTGTGTTTTCAAAAGCCCTCTGGCTATAGAATAGAGAATGAATTACTGGTCGAATAGTTTACAAGTAAGCAGGTCAGATGAAAAGAGAAGTGGTAAAAAGAAAGAGAGAAAGAGAAAGGAAAGAAAGAAAGAAAAGGGAAGAAAAGGTAAGAGAAGAGAAGAGAAGAGATAGTGGCGGTTTGGACAGGGAGATAATAATGGGTGGACTTGGGATATGCTTTGGAGAAAGGCCTGACAGGTCTTGCCAGTGTATCGGAATGTGGAGGGAGGAGAAAGGTTATACATTGCTGTTGCTTTGGTATCTGTGAATAGATTCAATATGATTAACAGAAACCATCACTGAGTGGTTTAAAGGCCCATCTTTATTAGGCAACACATTAATCTGAAAAGCAGGAAAATATTTTATGAAATGTTAAGAAGAGACTAATGCCTGCTGTAAAATATCTTTTGTCATAAATCAGTCAGATGGAAGTTATAAGAGGTTAGCATTCTGTGTAAAAAATTACAAACATAACTCTTTTATTAATTGCTTCAGGGGCCAAATAATAAAGTGTTAATAAAATCATCAGCTGCTAAAGGATCTCCTCTTGTTATAATTAAAAAAATAGAAGAACTCAGAGTATCAGAAAGCTAGAGTCTTTGTGAAACATGGGCAGGCAGGAAGAATAGGCATTGTTTGCTTGACAGGGCAATTACACCCAGCATTAGCCAAGAGAGGATGTTGCGTATCTAGCCTGTCTGGGGGAAGCGTGTCGCTGTAGGCACCTCTAGTGTCACACACCTCTCCTACTGTACTCATAAAACAGTCTTCTAAATTTTCTTTGATTTCCCAAGTAGACTGTCTTGCTAGAAAAAAATTTTTTCTTTTAAATTAAGTCCACGTGAATTAGTTGTTTTAGAGTTTAAGCAGCATGAGCCAATTTCCCCAGGACCTGATCACCTGTGATTAAGTTGTTTGCTAAGGTTTAAAAACAGCAGAGTTGGAAGACCAAGTCTTAGAGTAGAGAAAAGTAACAGAAACATTGAGACGTTTTCTGATCAATCTAACATCCTCATTCCCACAGTGTCAAGGAACAAATACTTAGATGAATGAAGGGCATTTTTTGTGTTGTAACTTAAACTTATATCCTTTACCTGTCTTTAGGACCTTCTCTAGATATGTGGACAAACTTTACAATGTATCTGGACCAAACGTTTGCTTCAACTACTAGACAATCATTTTATTTTACATGGAGTATGTTTCTCATGAGGATGTGCCCCTTTTTATTTCTAGATTTGTTAACAGTGAGGGGAACAAATAGCAGTGGTATCTAGTTTTTAGTGCAGAATCAAAGAGCAAGATCTGAAGTCATAGATCCTGGTTCCTTTTTTTTTAATATTTAGAAAAAATTTTTAAGTTTATTTATTTATTTTGAGAGAGACAGAGACAGTGTGAGTAGGGGAGGGGCAGAGAGAGAGAGTGAGGGAGAGAGAATCCCAAGCAGGCCCCACACTGTCAGCACAGAGCCCAATGCAGGGCCTGAACTCACGAAACCATGAGATCATGACTCAAGCCGAAACTGAGAGTTGGACACTTACTTAATCAACTGAGCCACCTGGGCACCCGGATCCTGGTTCCTTTTTGAATTTTTCTAGTTTTCCTGTTGCCATTCTAGTCTTCCTGGAATTACTGTAGTAGCCTCTTAATTGCTCTCATGGTTTCTCTTCTTCCCTCTGCACTATTAAAATAACCAGAGTGATCTTTAAAAAAATGCGAATCACTACCATGCTTAAAACACTTTAGTATACTTCTGGTTTACTTAGAATAAAATCCAAACCCCTTATCATGGCCAATAAGTCTCCACAATCCTCATCTCCTACACTCTCTCACTTGCTTATTCATCTCCAGCCACTTGGCTTCCTCTTTGACCCTGAAAGAGGCTTACTTCCCTACTTTAGAACTTTTCATTGCTATTGCCTCTGCCTAGGATACCTCCCCCTCCCCCAGATCTGCACATGACCTCCTTTTGTCACTGAGGCTCAATTCAATCATCATCCCTTCAGGGAAGCCATCTTTGGCCCTTCTAAACCAAATTAGCACCTCTCCCTTCAATTCTCTGTAACAGCTTTTTCTTCATATTCTGCACAGAATTTATTACTATCTGAAATTATTTTATTTGTTTATTTACTTATTGACTGTCTCTCTCACTAGGCTTTGTATTCCAGGAAAACAGGGACCTTTTTTGTCACGTTCACCACTTTAACTCCAGTGCCTAACACAAAGTAGATGTTCCATAAATATCTGTTACATGAATGAATACATTCTCAACTGGTCTCTCTGTCATTTACCTGTGCTGGGTCAGATACTTGAATCTGTGTCTTAGTTTCTCCATCTTTGAAACACTAACAATAGAATTTGCCATCTTGGGGCACCCAAGTGGCTCAGTCGGTTAAGTGGCTGGCTCTTGATTTTGGCTCAGGTCATGATCTCACTGTTGGTGAGTTCAAGCCTTGCATTGGGCTTTACACTGACAGTGCGGAGCCTGCTTGGGATTCTCTCTCTCTCTGTCCTTCCCTTGCTCTCTCTCTCTCTCAAAATAATAAATCAACTTAACAAAATGAATTTGCCATCTAACTCATTTTTAGCATGGAGGAGAAAAATTAAGCTATATTTATATCTGGAAATATTACTCCTGAATGATGTAATGCTGTGAAACAAACAGGTATATGGTATTGTAGTAGGTATACAATAAAAATATTCTCCACCTATCATCAGGTAAGATTCTGGATTTCCTTTTTTTAAGTAATTTCTTTCTCTGTTTCATTTGATGTTTCTAGAAAGTGACTGAAATATACCAGTTCAAATTCAAATACACAAAACAAGGAGCCACTATGGATTTTGACAGGTAGAATCTAATTAATTGTTTAATAAACATGAGAAATAGGATTGAAGTAAACATAAGCTTCTTGAAGCCATAGATAGGCCTTATATTTCCTTTGTAACTTCCCCACTGATCCTACAAAAACCCTCTATTATAGAAAGAGACTGTAAGAGTCATTTAAATTTCTAAAATCTGTGGATGAAATTGGTAAGAGTAGAGTCTTCCTTTGCTTCTTTTCCTCTTCTCATAGGTGATATTAGTGGGGTCTAAAGACAGTCAAGTTTGGTGGTTAATAGTTCCAATTCCTAAGGCAGAGAGACCTAGCTTGGGACACTCTATTATTGGTCTAACTTTGGACAGATTACTCAACCTCCCTAGATGTTAATATTCTCATCTGTACGGTGGAATGAATAATATTTACATCATATGGTTGCTGTGACTATTAAATTACGATGCATAGACAAAACTTGGCCCATGCCTGGCACATTTTAAAAAGCTGTAAATGGTACCTGATGGTAGTGGCAGTGATGGTGGTGGTCCTTGGAGGCAATGGTGGTTGGTAGGTGGCACAGTAGTCGAAATATTAATGAGGCTGTCTACATGTTGTTAATTGAAGAACTCTGTAAGAGTCTATCTAGCCACTAATCTAAAGTTTCTCAATTGCTGTGCCAAGATATTGATCTTCTCTGCCCTCAAGATAGCTAGCCTGGGCCTGGAGTAGATGAAATCCCTGAACTATTTGCCTATAGACACAAATATTCTCATCTGCTTGTCCCAGTATGTCATACAAATGTAATTTTCTGTGTGTGTCCCTGTATGGAAAAAAGACTGGAAAGCACTGTATTTTCCTATCAAGTCTAAAGTGCCAAATTAAAAAAAAATTTTTTTTAACGTTTATTTATCTTTGAGACAGAGAGAGACAGAGCATGAACAGGGGAGGGGCAGAGGGAGAGGGAGACACAGAATCCGAAACAGGCTCCAGGCTCTGAGCTGTCAGCCCAGAGCCCGACGCGGGGCTCGAACTCACGGACCGCGAGATCGTGACCTGAGCCGAAGTTGGCCACCCAACCGACCAAGCCACCCAGGCGCCCCTAAAGTGCCAAATTTTAGATACACTAATGGGTTAAAGAGCAAAGATGTGGGTATTTGCTTCAGAGAGTCCCCAGTATAGATGGAGATATTTTATTGAAAAGCAACATTTATTCCTATCCCAGTAACTTTTGGATTCAGAAAGATCTAATTTTGCTGATGAGATAGAATAGAAGTGGAGAGGATGGATGATAGTGAAAAGCCCTGAGTGGTAGAAGGCTCCAAGTCAGGGGAATGAGTGCCCATGAAAGGAATGACTCTGAAGAGAAACGTGGCCTAATTCTCAATTTTTTGTGCTATTAGCTCTGTCTTATCATTTACTGCAAGTTTGAGAATTTCTCTCTGAGATTCACTTCCTTAATTATTCCCTTATTTGTAAAACACAGACCGCACTAGGATGTGAAGAGGAAGTAAGTTCTAGGAATGAGAATTAAAATATTAATCATCATAAACTAATATATATATATGTGTATATATATATATGTATATATTTGAAAGATTATACACTTTTCATACATATTCTCCCACATTAAACAGTTGCCTTTTACTCTCTAAAATTCAAATGTACTACTGGCAACCAGATTAATCTCTTTTATGAAGGCATATATGCCAAGAGGTGAGCAGTAACACAAATGGCCAAATCTTTCAGCTACTAAGGAGGAGAGAAGGTAATGCATATTACTAGTTTCCTAGAAACTAAAGGTAAACATTTATTTAAATGATTGATCATACAAAATTACCTTATCACCTCTTCCATGGTAAAAATAGCTTCCCTTTTAAAAGAGTGCAAGAGAGTCTTGAGTATGATTTTACATGATATGATTTTATGAATATGATATATACTGAAAGATCCCATAAGCTACATGCTACATGCCCCTTCACTCAGGCTACCTATTTCAAATTGGTTAAATCTTAGTAGACAATATATTCAAAATCAAAAGAGGACCAAATGTATTCACTTAATAATGTCTATTTTATGAATTTACATTTCCTCCAGTACTCAATTAAGATTATTTTTCACTATTGAATGATTACTATGTGAAAGGCATTGTGCAAATATATTGCAGTGATAGTTCTTCCTAGAAACTACTCAAATATGAGACCTATTTGAAAAGAGAATTTTGGAGAGAAATTAAAAATATTTAGGGTTAGAAGGTAATTTGGTTCAACTTATTCATTCATTCATCCCACAAATATTTATTGAGTATTTACTGTAGCTGGCACAAAACAGTACTGTGGGCATAAGAAGATATAGCCATGCATAATCTAAAGGGGAGCATACAAACAGTTATAAACAGGAGTAATGTATGGGAATTATCAAGAAAAACTTCCTTAAAGAGGTGACACATGAGCTAGCTATCAAAGGATGAATTTAGGAGAGTCAGAAAAAGTACAAGTGGGAAAAGTGGGAAAAGTACAATATGAGCAAAGTGAGCAGCATGTGCAAAGGCATGTAGGTGAAAAGAAACTGAGTAGTAAATGCAGATGAGGTTGGAGGTGAGGGTGTGGCTGGTCATGAAAGGCATTGAACACATACCATTCTTGAATTTGATTGAAAGGTGATAGGTGTAATAGAAGAATTTTAAGCAAGAGTGATATGAGCAGATTTTCCTATAGGTGTGTTGTTGCAGCAGTAATATAGAGAATCTTATTGCAGTGTGGACAAGAAGAAAAGCTAGAAGAATAGATCGCCATTGTTGCAATCCATGTAGGGGAGGGGATGTCTCTGACAGATAACCAGACAGTAGAAAGGCCCAGAGCTGATGACTGATTTTCTATTTGGAGATGTGTAGAGATGTGTAAAAGCTTATCTCACAAGTGAGCTAACTGACCTAGAGTGTCTAAATGACTTGACCCAGGTCATTCAGCTAGTTAGCACAGACCCAATCAAGTCTTCTAATTCTTTTTTTTTTTTAATATAATTTATTGTCAAATTGGCTAACATACAGTGTGTACAGTGTGCTCTTGGTTTTGGGAGTAGATTCTTGTGATTCATTGCTTACATACAACACCCAGTGCTCATCCCAACAAGTGCCCTCCTCAATGCCTATCACCCAGAGGTTTGTTCTCTGTATTTGAGAGTCACTTATGGTTTGCCTCCCTCCCTCTCTGTTTGTTAACTATTTTTTCCCCTTCCCTTCCCCCATGGTCTTCTGCTCAAATTCCACATATGAGTGAAAACATATATCTGTCTTTCTCTGTCAAGTCTCCTAATTCTAAATCCACTGTTCTCACTGTTATGTGGTTATTTGTAACTCAAATTTTTAAGAAATCAGGTCATATTTAAAATGCCTTAGGAACTTGCTACCTAAGAAATCCATTGTATATACATTGCAAAAAGTACAATCACTGCTCTAATTTACATTCTACAGATATTCTCAAGTGTCCTGATGTTTACTTTATATTTACTTGATTATATGGTAAAGAGTTTTGTTCTTTTTGAAATAGATTTTCAATATTGTATATGACTGAAAAGTATGCTGTTTTTCTATTTGGCTATAGTAGTAGTATAAGCTTCGAAAGTGGGACAAACAGTGAAGATGTTAAGAAAGCCAGTGTTCTACTGATCCGCAAATTGTACATACTAATGCAGAACCTTGGACCCCTTCCTAATGATGTTATACTTACTATGAAACTCCACTACTATAATGCAGGTAGGTGGAGACCACTAGTCAAATTCCTTCTATTTATTTATGTATTTATTTATGAATTTATCTATCTATTTATAGAAAGCATGAGCTGGGGAGGGGCAGAGAGAGAGAGAATCCCACGCAGGTTCCCACGCTGTCAACGCAGAGCCTGATGCAGGGCTTGAGCCTACAAAAATGATGAGATCATGACCTGAGCCAAAGTCAGACGCTTACTGGTCTGAGTCACCCAGGCGCCCCTAGTCAAATTCCTTCTTAAGCATTGAAGTAATATTTTATATAGAGAGATTTTGTAAGCATCTGAGAGATCTGTTGCTATACATGAAAGATTAATCTAACTTCTTGATTAAATTGAAACACAGTTTTCTTGGTTTTCTGCCCTTTTCATTTTGCAGTGACTCCTCATGATTACCAACCCCCTGGTTTTAAAGAAGGGGTAAATTCACACTTCCTGCTGTTTGAGGGGGAGCCTGTAAACCTGCAAGTGGGATTGGTCTCCACTGGCTTTCATAGCATGAAAGTAAAAGTCACAACTGAGGCCACCAGAGTGTCTGATTTGGAGAACAATCTCTTTCAGGAGAACAGCACAACTGAGATTACCCATCAGGGTCTAGACTTTGATGAGGAAGAAGAAGAATGCAGCAATCATGTAAGACAAAGCTTTAGTGAGACTCTGTTGCTTCAGTTAAACATAGCTAACATTTTCCAGTTCCTACACAGGTTATATCACAGTAACAGTCCAATGGAGTATGCCAGGTATAAAACCTAAAACAAAACTAGCTCTCGACCTCAGGGAGTCTTTACTGTAAAAATGTACTGTCTTCAAGAAGGGAATATACTTTGTTAGATGAAATTGTCCATTATGAGGAGAAGAAAAAGACTTTCTAATATATGAATTTTATAAAAGGTACCCATGAATTTCTTTCTTCCATTTATAGGTAACATTTTTAGGATTTAAAAAATATTCTAGGTATTTATTCATACTCACTGGAAGTATAAATAAGTTCTTGATTACTGGGATAATTGAGTGGTCAGAAGTGGTGGAAAAGAAGTTACAGATAATCTCAAGTCAGAGTGAAAACAAAATGATAGTCAACTGTTGGTTATGTGGACAGAGACAAGCTTTGGGCTAGGTCCCTGGGAAAAGTCAGGGAGCTTGTTTGGAGCCACTGGACCAAATAGATAGGACTCAGCCTTTTACCTTCCTACTTTCTCCAGTAGAGACTAGAGTTGAGTACTTGCGAGGGCCCCACTGTGTCCTAGGTAAATCCACACCCTGTCATCTAGATAACAAAGTTTAATGTGTGTCAGCATTGTATTAAAAGGATTCTGAGCTAGACATAAAGGGTTTTTAGAGTACTTAGTGGGAAGAGATGCTATAAAATCTTTTCAGGAACTATTTTCAGATTAGGATGCTAATTTGTTTGCCTGAGATAGTTTGAGTCTTCCTTAAAGGGATAACTATAGTAAATAACTTTTGAATGTTCTTTCTGATTCTTTAAATCTGGTGTATTTCATATATTGAAAGAGGTCTTATTTCAATTAATATAAATAATATAACCAAACAAGATTCTTTTTTCCATCTTTAGTATTTTCACAATGTCATACATGCTAATGGCTTTAGAGTCTGGTGCAACTTTCTTCTGAATCTGTTCAAGGAAGATATAGCTAACATAGGCTAGTTTTAAAAAAAATAAAGGGTTTTTTAAATGTTTATTTACTTCGAGAGACAGAGAGAGAGAGAGAGAGAGAGAGAGAGAGAGAGAGAGAGCAAGTGAGCGGGGGAGGAGCAGAGAGAGAGGGAGGGAGAGAGAGAGAATCCCAAGCAAGCTCTGTGCTGTTAGAGCAGAGCCTGATGTGGGGCTTGATCTCACAAACTGTGAGATCATGACCTGAGCCAAAATCAAGAGTTGATCACCTGACTGAGCCACCCAGGTGCCCCCAAAAAACCAAGGTTAGGAAAAGAATGAACACGATTCAACTGGATTTTTATCTTTCAAAATTAAGAATTTCTTTCTCTTTTACCAATGGAAATGAAACCAGACAACTTGAGAATGAATAATTCAATTGATAGATTAAATAATACATGTGATAACATTTGTCAACCGTATGTTTAATAGGAACTATATATACAAAGATCAGAATTTTGTGGTAAACTCAGTCAATTCAAGTTCCTTCCTCAGCCAGCCAATTATGTGAAAGGATTTAAGTAAGTCTAGAGAAGAGCTTACTGACAGTTTGTCACTCAGAATTCTGTTTGCTTTTATTTTATTTTATTTTATTTTATTTTATTTTTACTCTTAAAAAATTTTTTTAGGGGTGCCTGGGTGGTTCCGTCAGTTTTGTTTGTGGGTTGTGGGTTTGTGGGTTTGAGCCCCGTGTTGGGCTCTGTGCTGACGGCTCAGAGCCTGGAGCCTGCTTCGGATTCTGTGTCTCCCAGTCTCTCGGCCCCTCCCCTGCTCATGCTCTGTCTCTCTCTGTCTCTCAATAATAAATAAATGTTAAAAAAAAATTTTTTTTAATAAAAAAATAAAATAAAATGTTAATGTTGTTTTTTTTTTTTTTTTGAGAGGGAGAGAGAAAGAGCAAGCAGGGGAGGGGCAGAGAGAGTGGGAGACAAAAATCTGAAGCAGGCTCCAGGCTCCAAGCTGTCAGCACAGAGCCTGATGCAGGGCTCAAACCCATGAACCATGAGATTGTGACCTGAGCTGAAGTCAAACACTTAACCGACTGAGCCACCCAGGCACCCCTTATTTTTAAATTTTGAGAGAGACAGTGCGGGACAGGGGCAGAGGGAAGACAGAATCTTAAGCAGGCTCCACGCCTAGTGTGGAGGGCTTGATCTCACAACCCTGAGAGATTATGACCTGAGCTGAAATTAAGAGTCGGATGCTTAACTGACTGAACCACACAGGTGGCCCCCCCTTTAACATTCTTAAATCCAAGTGTAACTTACATATGGAAAAACACATCATAATGATATTGCTCAATAAGTATTCACAAACTGAACATCAGGACTGGGATGAGGGTGAAGCAAGCATGGTGAGAGTAAGCACGTTCTTAAATTTTGCTCCTTAGGTAACCTGTTTGTCTCACCTTTGTCCCAGCCTACTGAATAAACGTGTGAAATCAAAACCCAGTGAAGAAACAAAATACTTTGAAGTCTTACTTTGTAGTCATTCAATAAGAATATCTCTATCCTGACTTCTATTAGCATAGATTAGTTTCTCTTGTTTTTAATTTTATAGATGTAGAATCAGAGTATGAGCCATTTGTTCTCTCAACATTATGTTGTGATATTTATCCATATTCTTGCATGTTCTCACTATTCATTCATCTAATGTTGATGGGCATTTAGATAATTTTCTGGTTTTGACTATTACGAATAGTACTGCTCTAAACATTCCGAACATGTTTCTCAATGAAATATGTACATATTTCCGGTGAGAATAGAACGGCTAGGAGCAGATTTGCTGCGTCAAGAATATGTGTGCATTTATTTTTATTTTATTTTATTTTTAAATGTTTATTTATTTTTAAGAGAGAGAGAGAAAGTGTGTGCACATGAGTGGGGGTGGGGCAGAGAGAGGGAGACAGAGGATCCAAATCAGGCTCTATGATGAGAGCAGAGCCCGATGCTGGGCTCAAACTCAACAAACGGTGAGATCATGACCTGAGCTGAAGTTGGACGCTTAACCAACTGAGCCACAGAGGTGCCCCTGCATTTAGTTTTAATAGATACTACAAAACAATTTCCAAGGTGATTGTGCTAATTTATATTCCCATCAGCAATGTATGAGAGTTGTGGTTGCTCCACATCCTCACCAACCCTTGGCATTTTCTGTCTTAATTTTAGCCGTTCTGATGGGTGTGTAGTGGGATGCCACTGTGGTTTTAGTTTATAGTTCCCTGATGACTAATGAAGGTGAGCATCTTTTCATATGTTTATTGACCACGTTGGATATCCTCTTTGGTGAAGTGTCTTTCCAAGTTGTCATTTTTATTTATTGGGCTCTATTGGATCGATCGTCTTTCATTTTTACTTATTTGTAGTTCTGCATATATATTCCATGTATAAGTCCTTTATCAGATACATATATTGTCAGTATCTTTGACTTTATGAGTTGCCTTTTTAGTCTCTTAAGAGTGTGCTGTGGCAAATAGTTTTTAAAAAAACTACTGTGTGCAGTTTTTTAAAAAAAATTTTTGTCTATTCGGAAGTTTAGAGATGTTCTCTATGTTCTTCTCTAAAAAGGGGACATAATTACAGAAACAGAAGAAATTTTTCAATTATAAAAGCCCCCCATGAATAACTTTATACCAAAAAATATAAATATAAAATATAATGTAAATATAAATACCCTTCTCTCTCCCACCTTCAAATATTTGTATATTTTGGTATGACGTTATTTGTTCTCTGTTTCATTCATGTTTTGTCTGGTTTGGTTTTGTCTCCCTAACTTCAAATTGATCTTTCCATCAATATATAGACATATATATCCTACAAGTGCCTCAAATTCAACATCTCCAAATAGAATTTCAACTTCTGATCAAATATGCTCTTTCTTTCCTCAGGTTCCTTATCTTGGTGTTGTAACCATCATTTTATCAAACAGCCTGACCAGGAATGTGTTCAACTTCTGTGTTCTCACTTCCCTTTGGTTACCATTTCCATCTATTTTGCCTTTGAAATATTTCTCAAGTTTGGCTCTATTGCCATTGTGCTGATTCAGGCTGTCATCCTTGCTTTCTTTGTGACTGACAGCTAACTCTCCTTACTGAGTCTCCCTGATGTCGGCATTGCCTCTCTAATCTGTCTTCTAGAGTACCAGAGAATGAGGGTAGTAAAACTATAATAATCATTTTCAAATATTTCAAGTTCATTTATTTTGTGTAACTTCAAAGGGCAGAAGGAGAGACAGGAAATGAAAATCACAGGGGTGAGAGGAGGTTGATTTTGAATCATTAGAAGGAAGAACTTTCTCTTTAAAATTTGAAGGCATTATTATAATGACATTAAGGTAATTTAAAAAGCAATGCAAATCTTCTAACTGCTACCATCTTATCAATAATGTTCATTTTTGTATGTTCCATCACCTCCAGTCTTTTTCCACAGATACCCATATTTGTATATGGTTTTAATCATGGTTTATATATACAATTTGTTTTACTTTTATACTTAACTTTATAAATATGTCCCACCTTAATCTTCATATTTCTAATTTTAATGAACTTTTGTTTTATATAGGTACTTACTCTACCATTTCCCTACTTTTTTTTTTTAAATTTTTTTTCATCGTTTTTTATTTATTTTTGGGACAGAGAGAGACAGAGCATGAATGGGGGAGGGGCAGAGAGAGAGGGAGATACAGAATCGGAAACAGGCTCCAGGCCCTGAGCCATCAGCCCAGAGCCTGATGCGGGGCTCGAACTCACAGACCGTGAGATCGTGACCTGGCTGAAGTCGGACGCTTAACCGACTGTGCCACCCAGGCGCCCCCCATTTCCCTACTTTTAAACATTTAGGTTAGTTCTTGATTTTGCTATTATAAATAGTGTTATAATAAATACTTTTGTATGTATGACAGAATTTTCCTTGTTTTTTAAGGATATGGTATCAGGAGTGAAATTTACAGAATCTGAAATTTCCACAGCTCTTTAATGAGTATTACCAAATCATTTTCTAGAAGCTTGCCAGCTTCTCTACCTCCTCAGGATAGATTTTCTAATAATGACAATTGTTTAATAAACCTGACCGTCTTGAGAAAGGTGAACTCTTGTCGCCAGCTGTGTTCATACACACACACACACACACACACACACACACACACACACACACACACTGTGTTCAAAATAGAGTATAGATGATGGTCTCCAGGGTGTTGCAAGAGAAAAATCATGATTTAGGGGAAAAGTTAAACTTATTTGACCTCTGAGATCCCTTTCATGCTAAGATTCTCTGGGATGTTTTTTGAATTCCTATCAAGAGCAATACCTTGCTGAGCATTGTAAAGAAGACAAAAGCGTACAAAATATATTTTCTACATTTGGTAACTCTGGCTGAAGAGACAACACCTACATAATATAATGGCAAATAATAATGGAGAGTATATGAATGATAGAAATAATATTAACTAACAACAGAGCATTGTTCTCAGGGCTTTACATGTATTGTCACTTTTAATCTTCCCAGTTATTTTATGAAGTAGAGTCTATTATTACCCTGCAATGAGGAAACAGACTTAGAGAAGTTAGCACAAGACTGCATACACAGTGAATAAGTAGCAGGGCCACAATTCAGATCAAGGCAATTTGACTCCAAAGCCTGTGCTGTTATGATACAGAAATAAAGATAAATTGGCACTGTGTGGGAAGGTTTCATTGAATTGGTGATTTTATGGATGAATTATATTTTAATTGGCAGATTTTAAGGCAGAGGATGTTCCAAACAAGTTGAAAAGTACAGTATAGTAGAGAACTTCTGTCTTTATGACTTGTAATTCCAATACTGAACTTTCCATACCTTTCCCTGTATTCTATGTCTTTGCTATAATCTCTACTTTTGGTAACCTCTAACTCAAAGATTTTTTTTTTTTTTTTTACGTTTCTTTATTTTTGAGAGGCAGAGAGAGACAGAGCATGAATGGGAGAGGGGCAGAGATAGAGGAAGATGCAGAATCTGAAGCAGGCTCCAGGCTCCGAGCTGTCAGCTCAGAGCCAGATGAGGGGCTCGAACCCACGAACTGTGAGATCATGACCTGAGCCAAAGTCAGATGCTCAACTAACTGACAGAGCCACCCAGGCACCCCTCTAACTCAAAGATTTTTAAGAACTTTCTTAAATCATAAAATTTTCTTTTAAAATAGAAAATCTACAAAATTTTGATCAAATAGCTTATACTGCTTTTTCACCAGTCATCTACAGTAAAGAAGCAATTTAACATATGATCTTGTTGTGAGACTACTATAAGATGGAAAAAAATTTCTTTCACACAATTTTCTTTTTCATCTTATTCCTTATCTCAGTCACAGAAAAAGAAATATGAAGAATTTTCATCAGTAGTTGAAATTATTCAATATTTGAATAGTACAAATATTCATTTTCTGGTATGATCGATCCTTAAGATCCAAGGAACAATGTAAAAATGAGATTGTAATTTGGCAGTAAATTCAGAAATGATAAAAGCACACAGGTTTGAAATTTAAAAAATTTTTAAGTTATAAGAACTCTTTTTTTTTTTTTAATTTTTAAATGTTTATTTTTGAGATAGCATGCACACACACAAGCAGGGAAAGGGCAGAGAGAGGAAGACAGGATCCAAAGTGGCCTCCATGCTGACAGCAGAGAGCCCAATGTGAGGCTCAAACCCACAGAGCCAGGAGATCATGACCTGAGCTGAAGTTGGACGCTTAACTGACCAAGCCACCCAGGTGCCTCAAGTTATAAGAATTCTTAAAACCTAACTCCATTTGGAAAATAGAACACAGAGCCCAGAAGGAATCCTAGAACAAAACAGGGTTACATAGAACTGTCTGGAAAACCCCATCCTAAATGTGTCCTTATCATTTTATCTACCTCTGCAACACCCTCAGGATAGGTCTTCTTTCCTAATAGCGATGGTTTGGGCTTAATATCTAGCTAGTAAGGGCACACAAACACAATGGCACCTCCTAGTATACTGGGAAGTTGGGCCTGTTTTCTCTGTTGTAGTTAATTGGACAGATAACAATAGATCTATATACTAGACAGAAAACCCTGGACAGGCTTCTTTAAAGAACTCGCTATCTTGTGACAACACATGTTCTGGAATTGGATATGGAATCTTATTTAAATTTTATGCTGTTTAAATGATGAGGGAAAAGTACTTCTTTCTAATAGAGTACTAAAATACTTTCTAATAATTAGGCTCCTTAAAGGATTCTAGTAATTACTGACATGTACAGACAGCTATAAAAAAAATGGAGGGCTGGGGCGCCTGGGTGGCTTAGTCTGTTAAGCCTCCAACTTTGGCTCAGGTCATGATCCCATGGTTTGTGAGTTCGAGCCCCACGTTGGGCTCTGTACTGACAGCTCGGAGCCTGGAAACTGCTTCATATTCTCTGTCTCCCTCTGCTCTCTCTGCCCCTCCCCTGCTTGTGCTCTCTCTCTCTCAAAAATAAATAAATGTTTTTAAAAATGGAGGGCTAATGTTGCCCACATCTACTTTAAAGACTGATGGTCCTAGTTTATTAAACCATTATAGCTGTTTTAGAATTCATATTTGTATCAATTTTTTAGATAGGGGCCCATATGCTATAATTTTCTAATTTTCCAAGCTCCTTATGAGTCTTTGTATCTCCATGTTAGAAAGAATTGTTAGATATTCTGTACACATCTTTCTCTAGGCCTTTCCTTTGTACCTAGTAATCTTGATCCAGCATGGTATATTTTTCTCATCTGTGACACATTAATTTAACTGATGGATAAATAATTCATACAAATGATGTTTTTTTAATTGGAGCTAAAGACAGAATTTTTAAGAATATAACAGCCACAAGTATTTCTTAAAAACCAATTCAATAGTTTATCATTTTATTTAGTTACAATGAACATTTTTGGATGCATTTTATTCCTTCATGAAGCCCATTTTTTACCCTTTTATACTAACACATTTGATTAGTGAAAATGATTTGTTTTTGAGAAATTAGAATGTAAATTACATTAGCATCAAAGTAAATGGTACCATTTAAGTGTGGACTAGAAAGATATTTTCTGAATTCCTTAGAATTTCTTTGTATTCCAGCTAGTGAATTGAAATGAGAGCCTTTTCATTCAGAATATATTTTTTCCTACTAAACTCTAAACTGAAGTTTTGCATTTTTGAGGTATAGTCTGGTGGTTTTCATAGCATCACATCTCATGAACATATATGCTTTATTTGATACAATGTAGTGTTGGCAAGGATATCTTAGATTCTTGGAAATGGAGTTGATTATTGAAAACGGTGGAGGAGGCACATTATCTACAGAAAATATTCAGACTTAAAAACCACACATCATTCTCTATCATGGAGCTATAGTCCTTTCCACAAAGTTTCTTTTTGTCAAACAGGAACATTTTTTCAATTAATTTTTGTTTTACGTTATAGAATGTAAATGTTATCCTCTATTAACCATGCAAGGAGGAATGAAAGTTGGTTGAATTTCCCACAGCCCTATGAGTCATTTCTTTTTTTTATATGAATCATTCTATAACCTATCAGAGAATTATTTCTAATGGGAAGAGCCACACTAATTATCTGTTATGTTTCACTTATATAAAGAAATAAGTATATTGATATTTATTATAGCAGAAGAAAAGTTGAGTATAGTGAGTTACCTTAGGTAGGAGCAATTTGAATGTACTATTATTAAATCCTAGTAGTAAAATAAATAAGTTTTGTTTAAAAAAAAAAGGCAGTGGTGGGGGAGTGGGGCTCCTGGATGGCTCTGTCAGTTAAGAGTCCAATTCTTGGGGCGCCTGGGTGGCGCAGTCGGTTAAGCGTCCGACTTCAGCCAGGTCACGATCTCGCGGTCCGTGAGTTCGAGCCCCGTGTCGGGCTCTGGGCTGATGGCTCAGAGCCTAGAGCCTGTTTCCGATTCTGTGTCTCCCTCTCTCTCTGCCCCTCCCCCGTTCATGCTCTGTCTCTCTCTGTCCCAAAAATAAAATAAAAATAAATAAACATTAAAAAAAAAAAAGAGTCCAATTCTTGATTTTGGCTCAAGTCATGATCTCACCATTTGTGGCATCAAGTCCCATGTTGGGCTCCATGCTGGAGCCTGCTTGGGATTCTCTCTCTCTCTCTCTCTCTCTCTCTCTCTCTCTGTCTGCCCCTCTCCCCTCAAAGTAAATAAGTAAACTTTATTTTAAGAAAGGGAGTAAGACTTAGAAATGTTCTGTTTAAAAAAAGATACTTGTGAGGGCACCTGGGTGGCTCAATTTGTTGAGCATCCAACTTCGGCTCAGCTCATGATCTCATAGTTCATGAGTTCAAGCCCTGCATTGGGCTTGCTGCTGTTAGTGCCGAGCTTGCTTTGGATCCTGTGTCCCCCTCTCTGCCCCTCCCCCGCTCATATTTTCTCTGTCTCAAAAATAAATAAACACTAAAAAAAAGATTCTTGCAGGGCGCCTGGGTGGCTCAGTTGGTTAAGCATCCAACTCTTGATTTCGGCTTAGATCATGATCTTGGCAGTTCATGAGTTCTAGCCCAGTGTCAGGCTCTGTGCTGACAGTGCGGAGCCTGCCTGGGATTCTCTCTCTCCTCTGCCCCTTTCCTGCTTTCTCTCTCTCAAAATACATAAATAAACCTAAAAAAAAAGATACTTCTAATAGCCTGAAATAATACATATTATCATACTAAAATCATTAAACTAAAACGAATATTAGGTTCTATTTAAATTACGATTTTTTTTCTCTTCTTGTAAGTGGCCTGAGGTGATCTGTGAAAATGGTTTGCTATTCACCTGACCCAGAAAACTCTTAAAATCATGCAAATCAGGAGGCTCAAATCTTCATGTTCACTTTAAGAACACATGTGAAACTGCCCAGGCCATCAAGGATATGCATATCTGAAAATCACCAAGTAGCTGAAAGATATCACTTTGCAGAAGCAATGTGTGCCATTCAGTCACTATAATGGTGGAGTTGGTAGGTGTACCCAGGCCAAACAGTGGGATTGGACACAGAGTCAGTGGCCCAAAAAGAGTGGTGAATTTTTACTGTAGACAGTAATGCTGAACTTAAAGGTTTAGATGTAGATTCTCTGGTCATTGAGTATATCCAGGTGAACAAAGCCCCCAAGATATGGCATAGAACTTACAGGGCTCATAGTCAAGTTAACCCATACATGAGCTTTCCCTGCCACACTGAGATGATCCTTACTGAAAAAGAGCAGATTTTTCCTAAACCTGAAGAAGAGGTTGCATAGAAGAAAAAGATATCCCAGAAGAAACTCAAGAAACAAAAATTTATGGTCCAAGAGTCAACTGCATAACATAAATGCAAATAAAAGTAAAAAAAAAAATTAGGGTTTTTTTCAAAGTGAAGACTTTGTTGAGATTAGTTAATTGTACATTGGAAAAAAATAATGTTACTTAATTATCTAGAACTATATTCAGTTGGCCAATTTTTCTAATACTTTTTATATGTGCTTCTAGTTTTCCATTTGAAGCCAAATTGTCTATTGGTAAACAGAAAAGATTATGGTTTATAACAAATCCAGGCATCATAGGGAGAATAATTCTTTTAGCATTTACATTAGGATCTCAAAACTGAGATCGAAGACTTCAGAAGACTGGTGCTTCAGATAGTGGTAAAGAAGAACTAGAAACAGAAGTTATATGTATATACTTTATGGAGCCACGACCTCAAATTAGCTTCTTCCTGCATGATGGAGGGATCCTCCCTTGATAACCAAAGTTAGAACAAGAAGAAACTTTATACCTAATGACACATTTTTGATATTTAAACAAGTCTACATGAAGCTCACTGTGAAGAAAGTTGAAAGTAATATTCTAAAGTATTCTAGTTGTAAGCTATCAACATTTATTCAGTCAGCAGATTTATATGAAGCCTATCATGTGTGAATCATCATACAAAGGTAGTGTGCACAAAGATAAACCAAATTCCTGATTCAAAACTGTTTAGGAAAATAAAACAAAAAAATAGCTATGTTTTTTAAAATACATTTTTAGAGAGAGAGCAAGCAAGGGAGAGGAGCAGAGGGAGAGAGAGAATCTTTTTTAAAAAAATATTTATTTTTAAGGGAGAGGCAGAGAGAGACAGAGAATCTGAAGCAGGCTCAGAGCTGTCAGCCCAGAGCCCAACTTGGGCCCCAAACCCACAAACTGTGAGCTCATGACCTGAGCTGAAGTCGGACACTTAACTGACTGAGCCACCTAGGCACCCTGAGAGAGAGGCAGAGAGAGTGAGAAAAGAAATCTTAAGCAGGCTTCATGCTCAGTGTGGAGCCTAACTTGGGGCTCAATCCCATGCCCCTAGGATCATGACCTGAGCCAAAATTGAGAGTCAGATGCTCAACCACTGAGCAACCCAGGTGCTCCCAAATAGCTATTATATAAATAGTATCACCATTCAGTAAGTGCCCACAAAGAGCTATATATACATGGTTTCAATTAATTCCAACAACAACTTTGCATAACATTTTACGGCTGAAGAAATGAAAGTTCATAGACATTAAGTAGCATGTCTAAGTTTGCCAGATTACAAACCATCAGAACCAGTATTTGAATCTAGGTGTCTCTGGCTTCAAAGCTCATACTCAATCCATTAAATCTTATATTCATTCATATGGGAGAGAATGTGAAAAATCCCACAGGACAACAAAAATCCAATAGAATGATCAAATTCCACTTTTAGTCATGAAGAAATGTTAACAGACTTGCTGTCTTGCTGTGAACAGCTAGGGAACTAGGAAAAATACGTGAAGCAACTATTTTCAGATTTTAAACAACAGAAAATACAGAACTGTGATCCCTGAGAGAAGAAAAGCAGGATGAGCCTTAAAATTGGCCTGTCAGGAGGTACTCTGGGGACCACCACCACAGAGAGGGGGAAAACAAGCATAACATGACCATCTTGCTGAGTTGAAGAAACAGAGATTAGAGTTTGAGAAAGCTGAAGTAGTTGGGGACAGAATATCCGAAGGAAGGGACCTATACAGAGAAAGAGCTCCAGAAGTTGGCATAGGGATCCCCTGAGTCTTTGGTTGAATATTCAGCATCTCAAGTGTGGTTAGAAATTCTATAAGTTTGGACAAAGAAATCTGTTGGGGAGTTTTCTCCCCATTCGTAAGCTAGACAATTCCTAGAGTTGTCACCGCGCTGGGAAATATTCACAAAATTACCGGTTACATGGACAGACCTTGTTGAAAACCCAGAATATTCAGTAGGGACTCCAGATAGGTTACACCTTAGCAGTAGAACTAAACCAACCCTTTAGTGAAGTCCTCCAAATTCAATCTTATTAACAGCTTAAAAACAAGCCTTGAAAGGATCTGGCTTATTTGCCTGCCAAAATAAAATTCAACACTTTTTAGGGGAAAACAACCAAGTCCAAACACTCAACTATGTACAATTCTTATTGTCCAGAATCCAGTAAAACTTTATTGACATATAAAGCAGAATGAAATTTTTTTAAGTAGTATCTATGCCCAACGTGGGGCTCGAACTCACAATGCCAAGATCAGGAGTCACATGCTCTACTGACTGAGTCAGCCAGGTGCCCCCGGCAAATGGACCCATAACCAGTGAATATCAATCAGTAGATGGGGCACCTTGGTGGCTCAGTTGGTTAAGCGTCCGACTCTTGATTTCGGCTCAGGTCATGATCTCACAAATCGTGAGATTGAGCCCCACATTGGGCTTTGCGGTGACAGCATGAAGCCTGCTTGGGATTCTCCCTCACTCTCTGTCGCTGCCAGTCCCCCATGCACCCTTTCTCTCTCTCCAACCCACCCCCACTTGTCATGCACTCTCTCTCTCTCTCTCTCAAAATAAATAAACATTTAAAAAAATCAGTCAGTAGAAGCAGACCCAGAAATGTCAGCAATGATAAATTTAGTAGATAAAGACTTTAAAACAGCTATTATACCAAGTGCAGTGGTAACCTATGTTTGCACAAAAACATGTATACAGATGTTTACAGTGGCTTTATTTGTAATCTTCGAAAACTGGACAGTTCAAATGTTTCTTAATGGGGTAATGGATAAACTTAAAAGGAAACAAGCTGCGAATACATGCACCAACGTGGATCAATTGCAAATGCATTATGCTGAGTGGAAGAAGCCAGAATCAAGACTGCATATTGTATGATTCTGTTTACACATTTTTCTCTTTTTAAAAAATATTTATTTATTTTAAGAGAGAGAGAGAGAGAATGCTTATAAGTGGGGAAGGGGCAAAGAAAGAGGGAGAGAGAGAATCCCAAGCAGTCTTTGCACTGACAGAGTGCATGCAACTCAGGACTCAATCTCACAACCATGAGATTATGACCTGAGCCAAAATCAGAAGTCAGATGCTTAACTGACTGAGACAACCAGGGACCCCTACAACATTTTTCTTTCTTTAACAACTTTATTGACATATAATTCATATACTATGCCATTTGCCCATTTAAAGTGTATGATTGAATGGTCTTTAGTATTTACACAAAATTGTGCAACCATTGCCACAATCTTAGAACATTTTCATCACCTTAAAAAGAAACCCCAAACCCTTTAGTTATCACCTCCATATTTCCCCATTTCTCCTTTCCCTCAAGTCTTGAGCAACCAGTAATATAGTTTCTGACTTTATAGATTTGCCTATTCTGGATATTTCATATAAATGGAGTTGTACAATGTGTAGTATTTTGTGACTGGCTTCTTTCACTTAGCATTATGTCTTCCAGTTTCATCTATGTTGTAGCATGTATAAGTACAATAAAACCTTGGTTTGTGAGCATAATTTGTTCCAGAAACATGCTTAGAATCCAAAGCAGTTGTATATCAAAGCAAATTTACCCATAAGAAATAATGGAAACTCAGATGATTCATTTCACAACCCAAAAATATTCATGTAAAAATGATTACAATACTATACTATAATACAAAATAATAAATAAAATACAAAATATAAATAAAAACAAATTAACCTGCACTTACCTTTGAAAACCTTTGTGGTTAGTGTGAGGGAGACAAGAAGAGAGGAGAGTTATTGTGTAAGGCGACTTTTACTATCACTAATGGAATCACTGCTGTCTATTGGCTCAATGGAATCTTTTTCTTTTAGTTCAACTTTATTAAGGAACCTATCCAATGATATTTACTTTTGCCTCCTTTTGAAGATTTTGTGGAAATGTGACACTGCATTGATGATCATCCACAATCCCGTAGCAAGAGAGAGAAGGACCGTTGATTCAATTGTGATCATATGATGTCGGCATCATGTACTGCTCATATTGCAAGACATCACTCATTTTTCAAGTTAAAATGTATCATTAATGTTTGCTTGTCTTGCGGAACACTCACAGAACAAGTTACTTGCAACCCAAGGTTTTACTGTACTTCATTCCTTTTTTGTGGCTGAATACTATTCCATTGTAGGGATATACCACATATTGTTTATCCATTCATTATTGATGGACATTGGGTTGTTTATACCTTTTGACTGTTATGAATTATGCCACTATAGACATTAATGTACAAGTTCTTTTTGAACACCTATTTTCAATTCTCTTGGGTATGTACCTAAGAGTGCCACTCCTGGGTCATATGGTAACTCTGTGTTTAATTATTTGAACTCCAAAACTGCCTCGTAAAGTGTCTGCATCATTTTACAATCCCACCAGCAGTGTATAAGAGTTCCAGTTTTCCCTTTTTTCACCAACCCTTATCATCTTACTTTTTGATTCTAGCCATTCTAACGGGTGTGAAGTAAGTGGTATATTATTGTGGTTTTGATTTGCATTTTTTAAAGTTTATTTGTTTATTTTGAGAGAGAGAAAAAGCCAGTGAGGGAGGCACAGAGAGAGAGGGAGCCAGTGTAGAACCTGATGTGGGGCTCGAACTCATGAACTGTGAGATCATGACCTGAACCAAAATCAAGAGTCAGATGCTCAACCAGCTGAACCAGCCAGGTGCCCTTGATTTGCAGTTTTTAGTGACAGATGTCAAGCATATTTTCATGTGCTTATTGCTCATTTATATATCTTCCATGGAGAAATGTTTATTCAGATTTTTGCTCACTTTAAAGTTAGATTGCTTGTCTTTTTATTGTTGAGGTGTAAGAATTATTTATTTTTTTCTGGGTCTAATTTCTTATCAGATATGTGACCTGCAAATATTTTCTCCCATTCTATGGGTTGTCTTTTCATTTTCTTGATGATGTCCTTTGAAACACAAATAGGTTTTAATTTTGATCTAGTCCAAATTATCCATTTTTATTTTGTTGCTTATGCTCATGCTTCGTGTGTGTGTGTGTGTGTGTGTGTGAGAGAGAGAGAGAGAGAGAGAGAGACAGAGAGAGACAGAGACAGAGACAGACAGAGAGAGAGAGAGAGAGAGACAGAGAGATCTAAGAATTCTTTAACAAATCCTAAGTCATGACGATTTACATCTGTATATTTACTTCTTAGAGTTTATGGTTTTAGTTTTTACATTTAGATCTTTGATTCATTTCAACTTAATTTTTTATATATGGTATGAAGTAAGGATCTAACCTTCTTTTGTATGTGGATATCTGGTTGTCCCAACACCATTATTCAAAAAGACTACTCTTTCCTTCTGAAATGGCCCTAATTGCTCTTGTCAAAAATCAGTTTGACCATAGATACATGGCTTTATTTTTGGATTCTCAACTATATTCCATTAGTCTGTACAGCTGTCTTTGTGCCATTACCACACTGTCTTAATAACCATTATTTTGTAGTAAGTTTTCAATCAGGTATTAGTTCTCCTAATTCATTCTTTTTTCAAGATTGTTTTGGCTAATCTGAGTCCTTTGCAATTTCATATGAATTTTAGAATCATTTAAATTTTCAAATCAGAAATTTGTCAATTTCCACAAAGAAGTCAGTTGGGATTCACATAGAGAATTCATTGATCTCTAGATCAATTTGGGGATTATTGACAACAATACTAACTAAACCTTTTGCTCCATGAACATGGAATATTTTCCATTTATTTAGATTTTCTTTAATTTCTTTCAGGAATGTTTGTAGTTTTCAGAGGATAAGTTTTATATTTGTTTTGTTAAATTTATTCCTAAGTATTTTATTCTTTTTATGCTATTGTGTGTATAATTGGTTTTTCTTCATTTTTTGTATTGTTCATTGCAAGTATATAGAAATGCAGTTGAATTTTGTATTTGTATCCTGCAACATTGCTATGATGGTTAATTTTATGTGTCAAGGGTATTTGGAGGGTGTTTTATGACGAAATTAGCATTTAAATCAGGGAACTTTGAGTAAGCAGACTGACCTTCATAATGTGAGTTGGCCTCATCCAATCAGTTGAAGGCCTGAATAGAACAAAAATATCCTCCCCAAGCAAGAGAGAATTCTCCGACAGACTGCCTTCAGACTTCATTTGTACTATAGGCTCTCCTGGGTCTGCAAGTTGCTGGCCTTTTGACTAAAATTGCTTCATTGGCTTTGCTGGGTCTCAAGACTGCCAGCCCATAGGGCAGATTTTAGACTTGCCAGACAGACTCCATAGTCGTATGAGCCAACTTCTTATAATAAATCTCTCTATATATGTATACACATCCTATTCTACATTTTTCTGGAGAAGTCCTAATATAGTTGCTGAACTTGTTAGATTTAATAGTAGTGGATTCCTTAAGAGTTTCTCTGTATAAGATCAAGTCATACAAATAGATAACACTTTACTTCATTCTTTCTAACTTGGATGCCTTTTCTATCTTTTCGTTATCTAATTGCTCTGGCTAGAATTTCCATTACAGTGTTGAATACAAGTGGTGAGTGTGGACATCTTTGGTTTGTTCCTGATCTTAAGGGTAAAGCATCCAATCTTTCACCATTAGGTATGTTATGGACTATGATTTTTTTTGTAGATGGCTCTATATTGAATGAGTTCCCTTCTATTCCTAATTTCTTGAGTGTTGTTGTTGTTGTTTTTAAAGTTTTATTTATTTAAGTAATCTCTACACCCAAAGTGGGGCTTAAACTCAACAACCCCAAGATCAAGAGTCACATGCTCTTCCCACTGAGCCAGCCAGGTGCCCCATAGGGTTTTTTTGTTTGTTTGTTTTAATCATGAAAAGGTGTTAGATTTTGTTAAATGCTTTTTCTGCATCTATTGAGATGATCGTGTGATTTTTGTTTTTTATTCTTTTGATATGATGTATTACATTAGTTGATTTTCAGACATTAAACTAAGCTTGCATTTCTGAGATAAATTCCACTTGATCATGGGTAAATATATATTTTATGTTCTTAGGTTTGGTTTGCTAATATTTTGTTGATGATTTTTATGTTCATATGTATAAGAGATATTAATCTGTAGTTTTCTTCTTTTTAAAAATATTTTTTTAATGTTTATTTATTTTTGAGACAGATAGAGACAGAGCATGAGCAGAGGAGGGGTAGAGAGAGAGGGAGACACAGAATCCAAAGCAGGTTCTAGGCTCTGAGCTGTCAGCACAGATCCCAATGCAGGGCTCGAACTCACAAACTGTGAGATCATGACCTGAGCATAAGTCAGATGCTTAACCGACTGAGCCACCCAGGTGCCCCTAGTTTTCTTCTTTTTTAGAAAAAAATTAATGTTTATTTATTTTTAAGAGAGAGACAGAGACAGAGTGTGAGTGGGGGAGGGGCAGAGAGAGAGGGTGACACAGAATCTGAAGCAGGCTCCAGGCTCTGAGCTGTCAGCACAGAGCCCACTGTGGGGGCTTAAATTCGTGAACCATGAGATCATGACTGGAGCCGAAGTCGGACGCTCAACTGACTGAGCCATCAGTCGCCCCTGTAATTTTCTTTTCTCATGATGTCTTTCTCTGTTTTGGTATCAGGGTAACACTGGCCTCATAAAATGAGTTGGGAAGTGTTCACTCCTGCTTTTTAAAGTTTGTGAAGAGCTGGTATTCTTTAAATGTTTGGTAGAATTATGTGGTGAGACTATCTGGGGCTGAGCTTTCCTTTGTAGGTTCCTTCCTTCCTTCCTTCCTTCTTTCCTTCCTTCTTTCTTTCCTCCTTTCCTTTCCTTTCCTTTCCTTTCCTTTCCTTTCCTTTCCTTTC
>NW_024412645.1:1833199-1853593 GCF_014898765.1 Herpailurus yagouaroundi | reverse complement strand
TCCTTTCCTTTCCTTTCCTTTCCTTTCCTTTCCTTTCCTTTCCTTTCCTTTCCTTTCCTTTCCTTTCTTCCATTAATTTAATCTCTTCACTTGTCATAGATCTATTCAGATCTTCTATTTCTTCTTGAGTCAGTTTTGGTAGTTTTTGTCTAGGAATTTTCCTTTTAATCTAAGTTATCTAATTGATATCTAACTGTTCCTAATATTCCTTTATAATGCTTTTTATATTTTGATAAAGTCTGTAGCAATGTTTCCTCTTTCATTTCAGACTCTAGTAATTTGAGTCTTCTGTTTTGTTTTCTTGGTCAATCTGGATAAAATTTTGTTAAATATGTTGATCTTTCAAAGAACTAGTTTGTGGAGTCATCAATTTTCTCTACTGTTTTTGTATTCTCTATTTAATAATTTTCCAATATAATTTTTATTATTTTCTTTCTTCTCCTTGTTTAAATTTAGTTTACACTTATTCCAGTGTCAAATTTAGGTTATTTGAGATCTTTCTTCTTTCTTAATATAGGCATTTACACTTATACAATTCCTTCTAAGCTCTGCTCTAGCAGTGTTTTGTTTTGTTATGTTGTGTCTTCATTTTTATTCATCTTAAAGTATTTTCTGATTTCTCTTTTGATTTCTTCTTTGACCCACTGTTTTTTTTTTTAGGAGTGTGTTGTTTAATTTCCACATATTTGTGAGTTTCTTCAATTCTATTCTGTTCTTGATTTCTAATTTTATTCTATTGTGGTAAAGAGAGCATAATTTCAATTACTTTTATTCTTTTAAATGTATTGAGGTTTATTTTATGCTTTAATATATGGTCTCTGCTGGAGAATGTTCCATGTGCACCTGGGAAGAATGTATATTCTGCTAATGGGTGTAGTGTTCTATAGGTATCTGTTAGGTCTACTTGGTTTATACTGTTGTTCAGATCTTTTATTTCCTTGTTAACCTTCTGCCTAGTTTTCCTCTTCATTAGTGAAATTGGGGTATTGAAGTCTCCAACTGTTATCGTTGAATTGCCTGCTTCTCTCTTCATTTCTATCAGTTTCTGCTTCATGTAATTTTGTGTTATATTATTAGACATATATATGTTTATAATTATTTTATATTCTTGATGGATTGACCCTTTTATCATTATAAAATGTCTCTCATTATCTCTAGTAACAAGTTTAATACATTCACATTAAAGTTATTGATAGAGTTGGATTTATGCCTGCCATTTTACTTTTTCTTTTCCACGTTTCATTCTTTTTGTTCCTCTATTCCTCCTTTATTGCTTTCTTTTGCATTGAGTGAATATTTTTAATGAGGCATTTAAATTTCTTTAGTTTTTGTTTTTTTTTTTTACTATATATGTATATTTTATTGGTTGCTTTGGGGCTTATGATATACATCTTAACTTATCAAAATAAATTTCAGGTTTTTGCTAGTTTAATTCCAGGGAAATGTAGCAATGTTACTCCTATATGGCTCTATTGTCTACCTTCCCCCTTTATATGGTATTATTGTTATACATCTATTAATGTTACAAATCCAACAATACATTGTTATAATTATTACTTTATCATCTGTAGTCATTTCCTTAGCCCAATGCAGCTTTGCTCCCACTCATCTTCTTTGTGTTGATGTTGGTAAATATATTTCTTTATGTTATAGGTTGAAGAATACATTACCTACATATTTTACACAATGCTTTTTACTTTATTTTTAAGCTTTATTTATTTTGAGAGAGAAAGAGTACACACAAGTGGGGGACGGGCAGAGAGAGGGGGAGAGAGAGAGTCCTCAGCAGGCTCTGCACTGACAGTATGGAGCCTAATGTGGGGCTCCAACTCATGAACCGCTAGATCATGACCTAAGCTGAAACTGGACACACAACCAATTGAGCCACCCAGGCATCCCTGTATAATTGCTTTTTAAATATGCCTTTGTAGGGGCACCTGGATGGCGCAGTCGGTTAAGTGTCTGACTTCAGCCAGGTCAGGATCTCGCGGTCCGTGAGTTCGAGCCCCGCGTCGGGCTCTGGGCTGATGGCTCAGAGCCTGGAGCCTGTTTCCGATTCTGTGTCTCCCTCTCTCTCTGCCCCTCCCCCGTTCATGCTCTGTCTCTCTCTGTCCCAAAAATAAATAAACGTTGAAAAAAAAAATTTAAATATGCCTTTGTAGTGCCTTTTATTTATTATTTTTTACACTGCCGTTTATTTATTTATTTGTTTGTTTTTTAAGATTTTATTCTTTTAAGTAATCTTTACATCCAACATGGGGCTCAAACCCTACAACCCCAAGATCAAGAGCTGCATGGTCCACTGACTGAGCCAGCCAGGTGCCCCTACACTGCCTTTTATAATTGCATAATTACCAATACCATTTCATTGTCCTTTGTTTTATTATGGCAATTTAAATTACCATCTGGAGTCACTTGGAGTTGCTTTTAATCTGAAGCATATTCTTTAGTATTCCTTGTAAGATGGGTCTGCTGGCAACAAATTCTCTCAGTTTTTGCTAATCTAGGGATGTTTTTATTTAATGTATATATAAATCTACACATATATGGATTTGCTTGATATAGGATATAGAGGATATAGAATATAGGACAGTTTTTCTTTGAGCACTTCGATGATGTTATCCTATTGCCTAACTGGCTTCCATTGTTTCTGCTGAGAAGTCAGCTGTTAGCCTTATTGGGTTCCCTTGTAAGTGATGAGTTGTTTTCTTTTGTTGCTTTTATGATTTTTTTTTTTTTTTTAAGTAGACTTCAGGCCCAGTGTGGAGCCCAGTGTGGGGCTTGAACTCATGGCTCAGGTCATGATCTCACGGTTTGTGCACTGTGGTGCAGAGCCTGCTTGGGATTCCCTCTCTCCCTCTCTCTCTCTCTCTCTCTACCCCTCCCCCACTTTCACTTTCTTTCTCTCTCAAAAATAAATAAATAAAACTTTAAAAAAAGTAAGATGTCTGAACACTTCAATTAAAAGGCAGATGTTGTCAAATGAATTGACATATGCTATTTAGAAGAAGCACACTTTAAATATGGAGAGTCAGATAAGTTAAAAGTAAAATGATGGAAAAAGATATACCACACAAAGACTACTTGTAATAAAGCTGGAATGACAATATTAATATCAGACAAGGAAGATTTTAGGATAAGGAATATTATCAGAGCTAGAGATATCACAAAATAATGAGTCAATCTTAAAGGTATATACAGTTAATAACAGAGTTTCAAAATACATGAATCAAAACCTGACAGAACTTGGGGCGCCTGGGTGGCTCAGTCGGTTGAGTGTCCGACTTCAGCTCAGGTCATGATCTCGTACTTCGTGAGTTTGAGCCCCGCCTCAGGCTCTGTGCTGACATCTCAGAGCCTGGAGCCTGCTTTGTATTCTCTGTCTTCCTCTCTCTCTACCCCTTCCCTGCTTGTGCTCTCTCTCTCAAAAATAAATAAACGTTAAAAAAATTAATAAAAAAGTATTTCACAAAATTAAACATTCATTTGTAATTTTTATTTTATTTTAATTTTTTAATGTTTACTTTTGTCCCTCGTGTGTAATTTTTTAAAAAGAAACTTCTAGAAGCACCTGGGTGGCTCAGTCAGTTGAGCATCCGACTTTGGCTCAGGTCATGATCTCACGGTTTGTGAGTTAAGAGCCCTGCTTTGGGCTCTGCGTTGACAGCTCAGAGCCTGGAGCTTGCTTCAGATTCTGTCTCTGTCTCTGTCTCTGTCTCTGTCTCTGTCTCTCTCTCTCTCTCTCTGCCCCTCCCCCATTCATGCTGTCTCTCTCAAAAATAGATAAACATTAAAAAAAATTTTTTTTAATGAAACTAGTAGAAAACAAGGAATAGAAAGGAACATCCTCAACCTTTTAAAAGATATTTACAAAGAACCTAAAAGTAACATCATACTTAATAGTGAAAGACTAAACACTTTGCACCTAAGGTAGAGCATGAAACAAGATATCAACTCTTACCATTTCTATTGTACATTATACTAGAGGTCCTAGTCAGTGAATTAAGGTAAGCATAAGAAATAAAAGGTATACACATTGGAAAGGAAGAAATAAAACTGAATTTCTTTGAAAATGACATGATTACATACATAGAAAATTTCAGGAAATATGTAAGAAAGATACTACCAGGATTGCAGGGGCACCTGGGTGGTTCAGTTGGTCGAACATCGGACTCTTGATCTCAGGTTCAAGAAGAGTTCAAGCCCTACACTTGGTGTGGAGCCTACTTAAAAAGAAAGACTAGTGTCTTTCAGGATTAATAACATGAATTTAACAAGGTCACAGGATATAGGCTCAATACATAGAAATCTATTTTATTTCTCTATTCTATCAATGATAAATTAGAAGTGAAATTTACAATGCCATTTACAGTAGTATAAAAATTCAAAATACTTAGAGCTGAAATAATAAGACATATGCCAAGACCTGTACAATAAAAACCATAAAACACTGCTGAGAAAAATTAAAGAAGACCTAAATAAATAAAGAAATTTACCATATTCATGGATTGGAAAACTTGATTAAGATGTCACTTTTACCTCAACTGATCCATACATTCAATGAAGTCCCAGTCAAAATTCCACAGGTCACTTTTGTAGAAATTGACCTGAGTCTAAAATTAGCTGAGTCTAAAATTTAAATGGAAATGCAAAGGACCTAGAAAAGCCATAAAACTTATGAAGAAGAACAAAGTTGGAGAACTTACTCTATCAGATATCAAGACTGTAAAAATACACTAAACAAAGTAGGGTGGCATTGTAGTGAAGATAAACATATAAATCAATGGACTAGAATGCAGAGTTCAGAAATATACCCACACATATGTAATCAGGTGATATTTTTACAAAGGTACTTTATTAAAACATCTCTTCCAAAGACATTGTTAACAAAATGATAAAGCAAGCCAATACTGGGAGATAATATTCTGAATACATACATCTGACAACTTGTATTCAGAATATATAATTTTTATATATACAGATTCATTACTTGTGTTCGTCACTCAAACACAAATGTGGCCCATTTAAATATGGTAACTTGGGTACTCCTTCAGTTTTGGGAAATTTTCTTGAATTATTTTCTTGATGAAAATTATGTCGTCTTCTCAAATTCCTCTGTTTCTTTCTAGATCTCCTAATAGATAGTGGACCTTCTACGCAGGTACCCTATTTTTTAAAAAATCTTTTCTCTCCAATTTTTTGTATCTTTTGCTTTTGTTTTACTCGTACTCTTTTGTCCTACTCTTCTTTTGAGTTTTCATTTATATTGCTGTTCATTTCTAAGAGCCTTTTGTTATTGTTTTCTGAATGTTCTTTTTTATACTATCCTGTTTTTGTTCATGCTCAAAGAATTGTCTCTTGTCTCAGAAGATACTAATTATTTCTAAGTAGATTTCCTCTCAGTGTATGTCCGTTTCCTCTGTTTGTTTGCCATTTCCACCTCTACCTCCGTGCATCTCCTCTGCCTCTCTCTCCTCAGAAGTCTGAAAATGGCTGTTAGTTCTCGGTTGTCTGCTCATATTTAAGAGTGGAGAGACTAGAAAGCCCTGAGCTTATAGATGGTTATGATTGTGGCCTTCGCTGTAGAATGAACTTCAGGCCTTTGGGAGAATTCTTAATGTCTGTATTTTAAAATTTTTCCTCTAGGGGCGCCTGGGTGGCTCAGTCGGTTAAGCGTCCGACTTCAGCTCAGGTCACGATCTCACCATCTGTGAGTTCAAGCCCCGCGTGGGGCTCTGGGCTGATGGCTCAGAGCCTGGAGCCTGCTTCAGATTCTGTGTCTCCCTCTCTCTCTCCCCCTCCCCCATTCATGCTCTGTCTCTCTCTGTCTCAAAAATAAATAAACGTTAAAAAAAAATTTTTTTTTTTAATAAAAAAAATAAAATTTTTCCTCTTGGTCAGAGGAACCTGTGCTCATTATCTGTGTTCATCCCCAGTGTTTTAGCAGCCAAATAGAGATGGAAGCGTAAGGGTCTCTGTACTTAGTATGTATAATTTTACTTAATTCCCCATAACCTTTCCTGGAGGGTGCTTTGTATATCCCACTATCCAAAGACTATCACCCTCTCTAGAGAATAAACTTACGATATTATACCTTGGTGAGCAAGGGGCAACTGTTTGGTTTGCAAAATTGAGGAAGGGATCTGAGGATTTCAACTTCATAAATGTCTTTAAGTTGATCTTATTTTAGCTCTTCTACCCATCCTCTTTATCTCCTCTTCCAAAACTACATGATGCTGGAAATCCCTTAGACTGATGTTCATTTGGGTGGTCTTTGCTTCACGTCACTGCTGGTTTAAATTTCCAGCTATGTTAGTTATCTTTCATGTATCTGCTTTCCAGCTCCCAAAATTTCAATGCTTTTGTCTTCCTTTTTTATTCTTTCTGTAATTTGGGGTTTCTGATCTTTAAATATATCTCTTTACCAGCATTCTGGTGGGATTTGGAGAGGAAACTAAATAAATGTATGTGTCAATCTACCATCTCTACCCAGAAGTCAGTGAACATGTTTCTAAAAAAATAAATATGTCAAGGATTTGTTTAAAGGAGATGCAGTGCATTTAAACATGAAAAACATGGAATGTTTTTCCATTTGTGTCTTCTTCAATTTCTTTCATAAGTTTTCTATAGTGTTCAGCATACAGATCTTTTACCTCTTTGGGTAGGTTTATTCCTAGGTATTTTATGGTTCTTGGTGCAATTGTGAAGGGGATCGATTTTTTTTTTTAATTTTTTTTTCAACGTTTATTTATTTTTGGGACAGAGAGAGACAGAGCATGAACGGGGGAGGGGCAGAGAGAGAGGGAGACACAGAATCAGAAACAGGCTCCAGGCTCCGAGCCATCAGCCCAGAGCCCGACGCGGGGCTCGAACTCACGGACCGCGAGATCGTGACCTGGCTGAAGTCGGACGCTTAACCGACTGCGCCACCCAGGCGCCCCTGATTTTTTTATTTCTCTTTCTGTTGCTTCATTGTTGATGTATGGAAATGCAACTGATTTCTGCTCATTGATTTTGTATCCTGCGACTTTGCTGAATTCATGTATCAGTTCTAGCAGCTTTTTGGTAGAATCTTCCATGTAGAGTAGACTCATGTCATCTGAGAAAAGTGAAAGTTTGACTTCTTCTTTGCCAATTTGGATGCCTTTTATTTCATTTTGTTGTCTGATTGCTGAAGCTAAGACTTCAAACACTATGTTAAAAACAGTGATGAGAGTGGACATCCCTGTCATGTTCCTGATCTCAGGGACAAAGCTCTCAGTTTTTCCCCTTGAGGATGATTTTAGCTGTGGGCTTTACATATATTGCTTTTATGATGTTAAGGTGTGTTCCTTCTATCCTGGCTTTCTTGAGGATTTTTATTAAGAAAGGATGCTGTATTTTGTCAAATGCTTTTTCTGCATCTATTGATGGGATCATATGGTGAAATAAGTCAATCAGAGAAAGATATCATATGTTTTCACTCATATGTGGAACTTGAGAAACTTAACAGGAGGCCATGGGGGAAGGGAAGGAGGAAAAATAGTTTCAAACACAGAGGGAGGCAAACCATAAGAGCTCTTAAATACAAAGAACAAACTGAGGGTTGATGGTGGGGGTGGGGGAGAGGGGAAAATGGGTGATGGGCACTGAGGAGGGCACTTGTTGGGATGAGCACTGGGTGTTATATGTAAGCGATGAATCAAGGGAATCTACCCCTGAAACCAAGAGCATACAGTATACACTGTATATTAGCTAACTTGACAGTAAGTTATATTAAAAAAATAAATAAATGTTAGATAGAATTCACCTATGGGGGAAAAATAAACATGAAAAACACTTCATAATACCAAAAAACTACTACAAAATTATATTTTAAAGATTTAAGTCTAAGTAGTCTCAGGAAGAGAATATAAACTCATAATTTTCCACTTGGAAATAAATACATCAGCTGGGTAGGCTGCTGGGTATAATAATGACATCTGAAAATATTTGCATGTTTTAAAACTTCTCACTCATACTCTATCTTCAGAATATTGTAGTCTCAATTTAGGAAAAAAGTGTTGGTAGAGGATAGTTTGAAAGTCCAAAAGATACTTCCTGTTAGTTTACAGGAACACAACAGAGAAATCAAATTCCTCCACTTGGGTTTGGATGCTTTGTGTCATAATCTCTGACTTTGTTCAAAAGCAAGATTTTAAACTTCTCAGTTAGGAGGGGAGGAAAATTTAAGTGAAGTTGGTGTAACCATTAAGTAGAAAAAAACCTTTACATGATCCTAATTATCCCCCTAGTTAAAAGGCTTTTTCCTTCCTCTCCTTACCAAAATTTTCACAAGATGCTTCCATTTACTGCACCCTCCTTACCTGTTCTTTGGCTCAGAAAGCTGGTCACTTCACTCATCTTCACTTTCCTAACTACTCTCTTCAGAATAAATAATGACTTTTTAATTAATAGCTCTCACAGTCTTTACTCCTTTTTTTCATTCTTCTTGATCTATTTTACCATATTACCTATTTATTTTTTTTAAATACTCTTCTTATTTCTGTGATATTATACTGTTCTCATTCTTTGCATCTGTCTGACCTGTCATCCATTTCTCTGTCACTTTGTTCCTCCCCCCACCCCTAATTGCAAGCAAACTCCAACATCTCCAGTGTCTTTGACCATATACTTTTCAAGCTCTACATACTTTCCTTTGGAGGATTTATCCCATCTCTGGCTTCAAGCAACACATGCATGCTATTAACTCCCAAATGTCTTATCTAGGGTCCTCTTGCCCCAGAACTTTAACTTTCTATTGGGAATTTCCACTTTGATGTCCCACCATTGTGTCAAATCCAGTGTGCTAGTCTTTTTTTTTTTTAATGTTTATTTTTATTTTTGAGGGGGGGGGGCAGGACAGAGGATCCAAAGCGGGCTCTGAACTAACAGCAGCAAGCTGGATGTGGGGCTCAAACCCATGAACCGCAAGATCATGACCTGAGCCAAAGTGGGACACTCAACGCTCAACCCTCAACTGACTGAGCAACCCAGGTGCCCCCAGTATGCTTGTCTTTTTATTCACCACTGCCCTCCTGTTTTCACATCTAGAATGAATTTTCCTACCCAGGTTCCCTGCCTCTCTGCATCAACTCTATTCTTTCAATGTCTTAAGTTCAGAATTTTGAAATCACTTTCCTTATTTAGTCAGGTATCAAAATTCCCCCAAGCCTTCCCTTTCTGGTCTGATTTTACTGCCAAAACTTGAGTCTCTTGCATTTGAATTGCTGCCACAGCCTCCTGCACTTTCCTGCATACCACTGCCAGTCTAATCTTCTTTATAACTTTCATCATATCACTTCCCTAATTAAAATATCTCCTGACTTCTGTTTCCTACTACATCAATTTAACACACCTCTACCTGGCTTTCAGGTTGCTCGTGATCTGGTTCCACTTTACATCTTGTTTCCCACTGTTACCCAATATGTTCCCCTTCCTTGAGTTGGATCAGTTTTCTCACTGTCACAAACAAACCAAGTTCATTTTTTTTAAAATTTTTTAATGTTTATTTTTGACAGAGAGAGACACAGACAGAACGTGAGCAGGGGAGGGGCAGAGAGAGAGAGAGAGAGGGAGACACAGAATCAAAGCAGGCTCCAGGCTCCGAGCTGTCAGCACAGAGCCCAATGTGGGGCTCGAACCCACGAACTGCGAGATCATGACCTGAGCCGAAGTCGGATGCTTAACCAGCTGAGCCACCCAGGCGCCCCAAACCAAGTTCATTTCTGCCTCCAAATCTTAACAAATATACTTTTCTCCTACCTGGCATGCCTTTCTTCTTTCCATTGACCAAATCCTATCTATCTTGCAAGAGAACTGTCCATGTTTGCTCTGTCCACTTCTCTGCCTTCTGTTCTCTTTAATCAGGCATTTAATGCACTTTAATCAGGCATTCTTCCCCACTATTCCACTGTCCAATACACAATTCATATTATTTTCCCATCATTAGTCCATCTTCAGTATTTCCAATCTTAGTAAATGAAACCATCATTTACCCAGTTGCTCTAATAAGACCTTAGCAGCCATCCTTGGCTCATCTCCTGTATAACCCACATCTAGTCCATCAGCAAGTTCAGTGAGCTCTCTTTTCAATATATATTTCAAATCTGACCAGTTCTCACTATCTCAAGTCTACCACTCTAGTTCAAGTAAATAGTACCCTGCAGTGCTCTCTCTGCTTTCATTTTTGCCTTTGCACTGTTTGACACAAGACATCTAGAATCTTCTTATATTTAAAAAAAATATTCATTTATTGTGTGTGTGTGTGTGTGTGTGTGTGTGTGAGAGAGAGAGAGAGAGAGAGAGAGAGAGAGAGACAGAAAATGCTCTCACAAGCAGGGGAGGGACAGAAAGAGAGGGAGAAGGAGAATCCCAAGCAGGCTCTGCTTTGTCAGCACAGAGCCTTATGCAGGGCTCAAACCCATCAACTGTGAGATCATGACCTGAGCTGAAATAAAAAGTTGGACGCTTAACCAATTGAGTCACCCAGGTGCACCCAGAATCTTCTTTTAAAGATATATATCTGTTTATGTCACCTCAATTTCGACGGTCTTCTAGGTCATACCTGATCTGCTCTAGCCCAAGGCTCCCAATTTTAGCTCCTGTCAGTTTCCCTTCACTCCTTCATCCCACTTCTCTGGCTTTCTTTCTGTTTCAAGAACAAGCCAAATTTACTGACACCTCATTTGCATGTGGACACATTTCAAAATAATCACTAGATAAGTTTGAACAGAATAAATGTGAGTTTCCACAATATTTGTCTCTGTATAATTTATATAAATAATTCTGTTTATATGTGTAAAACATATATCAACAGGAAAAAACAAGAAAATATACAATTTTTTCTCTAAAATAATCTTTTTTGGGGTACCTGAGTGGTATAGTAGGTTAAGCGATTGACTTTGGCTCAAGTCATGATCTCCCAGTTTGTGAGTTTGAGCCCCGCATCGGGCTCACTGCTGTCAGCATAGAACCTGCTTCGGATCCTGTCCCCTACTCTCACGACCCCTCCCCTGCTTGCACTCTGTCTCTCTCAAAAATAAGTAAACATTTAAAAAAATAAATAGAATAAATAATCTTTTTGTATAAATTTATGTTTATTTTGAAACAATCTCTTACAGAAAAGCTGCAAGTACAACACAAATGATTTTCTGAACCAGTTGCTTTATCACTCCTGAAATATTGCATGCAATTCCTAGAAACATGGACATTCTCCTACATAATCACAATACAACCATGAAAATCAGGAAATTAATTCTGATACATTACTATTATCCAACCCTCAAACTCCATTCAAGTTTTGCCAATTGTCCTAATAATGTCCATGATAGCAAAAGGATCCAGGTTACATCACATGTTGTATGTAATTGTTAAATTTCTGTAACTTCCTTTAGCTTGGAACTGTTCCTCAATCTTTCCTTGATTTTCATGACCTTGACATGCTTTTGTGTATGTGTTTTTTTATAAGTTTATTTATTTTGAGAGAGAGAGTGTATGCACGTGAGTGTGGGGGAGGAGCAGAGAGAGAGAGAGAGAGAGAGAGAGAGAGAGAGAGAGAGAGAATCCCAAGCAGACTCCTCACTGTCAGTATAGAGCCCGTTTTGGGGTTAGAACTCACAAACCATGAGATTATGACCTGAGCTGAAATCAAGAGTAAGATGCTTAACCGACTGAGCCACCCAGGTGCCCCATAATTGTTTTGTGTTTATTAAAGTATAGTTGACACACAATGTTACATTAGTTTCAGGTGTACAACATAGTGATTCAACAAGTCTATACATTGTGCTACTTGATAAGTTCTTATAGAATGGGCCAGTTATTTTGTAGAATGTCCAGTGTCGGTTTGTCTGAGGTTTCCTCGTGATTAGATTCAGGGTCTTTGCATCTTTTTCAAAAATACCAGTGAAATGGTGCTGAGTACATATTGCTTCTTGTCAAATGGCATATGGTTTTGATCTGTCCATTACTGATAGATGTTTATTTTGGTCACTTACTAAAGTGGTTTCTACCAGCCTTCTCTACCGTAGAGTTATTCTCCTCCTTTTGTAATTTAAAGTAGTTTTGTAGGGAAGTTCTTTGAAATTGTGTAAATTATCCTGTTTCTCATCAGACTTCTCATTCATTAGTTATATCAGTATAGACTCATGGGTGCCTATTTTTATCCATTACTATTATTATTTATTTTGATGCTCTCATTGTGTCAGATTTTGCCAGTGGGAGCCCCTTCAAGCTTGCTTCTGTGTTCTTATCTTCTTTAATGTTTATTTATATATTTATTTTTTTAAGAGGGAGAGAGAGAGAGAGTGTGTGTGTGTGTGCATGTGCATGGGGGAGGGGCAGAGAGAGGGGGGGACAGAGAATCCAGAGCAGGCTCTGTGCTGACAACAGAGAACCCCATGCAGGGCTCAAACCCACAAACTGTGAGATCATGACCTGAACCAAAGTTGGTCGCTTAACTGACTGGGCCATCCAGGCACCCCTGGCTTCTGTGTTCTTTGACATGTCCCCTCAATTCTTTGAGTACTTCCTTAACATTCTGATACATCATGCTGTTTCAGGCTCATCTTGTACCTTCCTTGTTCCAGTCCTGGAATCAGCTATTTCTCCAAGGACATGTATTTGTTTCTTTGTTTTTTAAAATTTTTGTTTGTTTATTTATTTAGAAAGAGCACGTGTATGTAAGTATAGAGAGAGGAAGAAAGAGAATCCCAAGCAGGCTTTGCACTGTCAGCGCAGAGCCCAATGCAAGGCTTGATCTCCTGAATCATGAGATCATGACCTAAGCCAAAATCAAGAGTCAGATGCTTAACCGACTGAGCCATCCAGGTACCGCAGGACACCTGTCTTTTTTATTAGTTTATTTTAGGAGCCAAGACATGGGCTCCCTCAGTGGACAGAGCTGGAAATTATGTGTATGAACCTGTGCATGCACACACACATACATCTATATTTATGTCTCTATATGGAAATCCACGAGTTCACACCTATACTGCCAATTCCAATCCAATACTATAGAAATCATTCTAGTTTTCTCACTTTCCATATTTGTAATTTTTCTCCACTAGTGAGAAACCTGGCTCCCATTATGTTTAACATACTTAATTAGTCCCCTCCAATGTAACCAAACTCCCATCCTCGTTACCTTCCCCACACACATATAGATACCCAACTTACTGCTGTAGGGCTCTGACCCTCCTGCCCTGGGCCTTTGCCCCTTACCCTGTTCAGGGTGCTTATCTTGATCTGCTACACCTAACACTGGTGTTTGGTGTTAAGACAGTACTGTTCATCAAGGGATGGGAAGAAGAAGAACTAAAGTCAATATTTTATTTAGAAAGTGCATTCTAGTTAGCATAAATTTGACTACAAGTTGAGAAGGCTATAACATTTTTGTTCCCTTTCCCCTAACAAAGCATATGTTATCAATATTAATCAGTTTGTAAGACCATAGAAATCAGTGGACAAGAAGCCAAATTCATTTTTTAAATTTTAATTAAAAAAATGTTTATTTATTGTGAGAGTGTGTGAGAGAGTGAGGGAGGGGCAGAGAGAGGAGAGAAAGAACCCCAAGCAGGGTTCAATCCCATGAACCCTGAGTTCACGACCCAAGCCAAAACCAAGAGTAGGATGCTCAACTGACTGATCCACACAGGCACTGTGCCAAATTCATTTCTTAAAGAACATCCAACCTAGATCAATGTAAAACAAAACATCCACCAAAAAAAAAAAAAAAATTCCCTCACATTGTTTTCATCTTTTGTTCAGATGTTTTGGTATATGGACACAGCCTCAGAATCGCTATTAACCACTAATGATTATAATAAGTTCATGAACCTCACATTTTGAAGATGGTGGTTTCTGATGCCTAAGGCCCTTGAATAAAAATTAATTTTATCTTTTAAAACTGAGAAATGCAAATATTTCATCACAATAAGATTTCTGTCATTCAGTTATACCACAAGACTTTGCAAGGCAATGTCTACATTGAATTGATTGTCCTTTGAAACTTCAGAACTGAAACTTCTGCAAGATTGCCCTTGATAACCATTTCAGAGACGAAGCCGTGATGAGGAGTCAGGATATTGCCATCAAAGAGGCTACAACCCCTGGAGACTACAATGTTCCCAGGACAAAAATACCCAAGTTTGCCTACAAATCCTTTACAGATATAAACTAACCATTCCACAAAGTAGCTTTCTCATTCCTACTCTTATTCCAAATTTTCGTTGTCTGAGAAAGGCGAATTTAGCCTTTCTTCTAAATCAAGATATGATATGACTAAACTTTTGTTTAATTCTAAGTCAAAACATTCCCAAACTCCCACTGCATTCCTGAGAAGCCCTAAATGCTGTTGAAGTGCTCTCATGGCCATGTCTCATTCCTTTAGAGAGCCCAGCACTCTATCTGTAGCTTCCCGGAGGCCATGGAAAGGAAACACAGGCTCCGTGACTGCTTTGACCAGGTGGGTCAGATTAGCTTTACAGTTCACTTAGGAGGAAGCTAACAAAGCTCCTCTGTGAGTGTTTAAGCACACCTTACAAAACTGCTGATGACCTCATGAGCCAAAGAAAGCAGGTCTCACATTGTGGACTAAGCCTAAATATTAATACTACTTTATATTTATGTAGTGTCTTTTTTCCAAGGAGCTCCAACCTCTTTACAGACATTATGTCATTAATCCTCAAAGCATCACTGTTTGGTACATGGCAAATATTATCCCCCTCCTTTTTCTTTTTTTTTTTTTTTTTTTTTTACTGTGATGGAAACTTGCAAGTCAGTGATGGAACCCAGCCCCCTAGTTCTGAGTCTTTGCACTATACCATGAAAAAAACCAGATGAATAATTTTTCAAGCTTATTCATTGCTTCTTGGGTGGGATTTGAAAAGATGTCTGTTTATATGCATTTCAATTTTCAGTGTCTCTAGGTTCCGTGTTCCTCTTTTCCTTTTTCATTTAAGTTAAGCACTTTCAAGCGTATGTAGTTCATCCTCCACTGTTGGATTTACAGGAACACCAGAAGTTTGTAGTTAAAATTTGAAATGAAAGACTTTGTTATTGAATATGTAATCTGGCTTATCTGTCAGAGATACTTCATACATTTCATACCCCAAGATTAGTTAGATTTTTTAAAAATCCCTTGACCAGCTCAGGATACATTTCTTTATAGCAACCACATATTCACCAAAATCAACTAGATACATCCAGTTTGTCATGAGTGATTAACATATACCAGATAGGGGTGCCAAACATTTTTAAATACATGATCTTATTTTACATATGTAATATTCCATGAGAACCTGTTAGATTAAGTCTTGTGTATGTGGAAACACTCTCTTAGTGTAGGGCAAGAAAAAAAAGGCACTAATAGAAATATGGCCTTAGCTGCTTTATCCCCCAGAAAAGAGCTCAATTAATTCTAATTCCCTTAGTGGAAATCCCCAGAATAAATATTTCCACAAAAAGGGAACATGTGGCTAAATTCTAAAAACCACCAGGCGTTAGCTCAATACTCACAAACTAAAACACACACACACACACACACACACACACACACACCTTAAAAAATCAGTTCCTGCATACTCAACAATTAATTGCAAAACACAAGAAGAACAAAACACAGTCATATCTAATGACAATAAATATTTCTTGATTTCACGTAGACACTTCCTAATCAGGAATATTAGAATCAGGAATTAGGAACAATAGTGGCATAACTTTAAGCACTCACAAAAATCAGTTTCATATCTCATTTTTTAATTCTTTTATATGACCCAACAATCATGTTGTTTTCCAAATTGGTGGTTGTCTATACATCACTGAATTAGACAATAGCTGTGGAAAGAGAGATACTGGGGAAAAATCAGAAAAATTCTTCTAAAATAAAGAGAAACTTTCAATTTTTACTCATTAAATTCAAAATGCCTCAGAGTAAAAGTGTGCCAGATGCCCTGCAACAATAATACTATTCCACTCAAAATAATATTCTAAATAAATGTTGTTTAATTTGAAACTGAGCAGCCCTAACCCCTCATGGAAAATCTTTATAGGTTGGAAAATATGTATAGTATGTCATACTTTAGGTATATAATTTAGCCAAATTCTGTAGCATAGCTACACTGCAGTTTATACTCAACAACCTTGGGTTTTTAAGAAAATATATTCATAATATTCTAAATGTTTGTTTTTTCTTGTCATAGGAATGTTAGCTAAAGGGAATACCTTGTAACTCAAGTAAAAGTTTAGTGATGGCTTAGAAAGTTTAGAAAGTGGTAGTCAAAAAACTGGTGTTTTCCCTAGCAGGTTGCCATGCATAGTTGTATTGATTGTGCACTGTGTAATTCCAAGGACACCTAAAACATAGACAACAGTGTAAATGGCAACCCCTGGAGGTGAGCAATTTCTGGCATCCTTGATTAGGAAAGCTTTTGAAAATGCTCATGTTTTTTCCTCTGATTCACAACTGAAGACCAGTTTGTGAGCTTCAGTGGGACTTTTGTTATTATTCCTTAACATTTTTGTTCGTGTGCCAAGTTCTTCCTCTCCATATTGGTTCCGAAAGACTTCCCTACTGACTGAGCTGCAGCACACTGGTCTGGCATTCTCCCAGTTCTAGGTTTTCATGAGTCAGGGAAAACGTGTGCAGTTTGAGAAGCTTGTCAGACATGCTCAACCAGCCCTGGGCTAATTTATGAAGTCGTTCCCCCTATTCTTCTTTTCCCTCTACATTCCTACAGTATGCTGCTTATACCTTTATTTAGCCCTTACTTCATCCTACCTGTGTTAGAAGTTGGTTAGAGTTCATCGTTTACACATCTGTGTTCCCCACTACCTTGAAACACTACTGTCCATTCCTGTCATGCCTTCCTATTGCTCCCATCACCACAGCAGCACTTAGCACAGCACCTTGAATTTCTGCTTTCCTTACTCTCCTCTTTTACCCCTCCACTCTTTGATCCTCTTTCGTTTCCTTTAGTCAGGAGGAAAACTTGTGGTGTCTAGATGGGGAAGATAATTGGAGGCCATAAGAAGAAAGCCCACCTTCATGTGATAGTAGACCAGGAGTGACCTTGTAGATACGTCTATTACTTGGTCACAACCCTCCACTTCCTCATGTACTCTTACTGTCGCCAGGACTTGGTCCAGTTTTAGTAAAACAAATGGAAGATAATGACATTGGGAATTTTACAACAGTTGAGTGATTTCAAAATGAAAACAGAACAGTTTCTGGAAGGGTATACAAGAAACTGTTAACAATGGTTGCCGTCTAGGAGGAATTGAGTGGTTCAGGGGTAGTAGGGAGAGTCTCACTATATACCCTTATTTTTACCTTTCAAACTTTGTACTATGTGACTGTATTAGTTATTGAAATAGAGAAACAAAACAAAATACGTGGAAGCAGGAAATTAAATAACTATATGTTAACTAAACTAATGCCATTGAAAATTCTGAAAGGATTCAACTATATTAAAAAAAATAAAAGTAGATCAGAAAGAGAGGTATGATTCTTTTTATTTTGTGTTAGAAACTGAAAATGTTTCACCATTTGCTGGAAAAGTAAAATAAAAATTAAGTTTAGGGGGCACCTGGCAGGCTCAGTCGGTAGAGCATGCAACTCTTGATCTCAGGGCCATGAGTTTGAGCCCTACATTGGGGGCAGAGATTACTTAAAAATTAAAAAAAAAAAATTAAGGTTAGGTGTCTGCCCCTCATATAAAACTTATCCTCCCTGTCAACATCCAGCTACTTCTCTTTTGAGGTATTCTTTTTTCTTTTTCTCTTCAAGTGAACTCAGGGCCAATTTAAAGTGGAAATCTGACTTCTGAGTGAATGTTATCTTTGCCATTCTGCCTCCACCTTGTATGAAAGAGCTTTTGTAGGTAGGGGATAGAGTCCCTAAGTGCTGTCAACTTTATTCTTTCCTTCCTGCCAATGAGATTAGGCAGTTATAAACCGAGATTTGGATATCACACCTATAGAGACCTTCCATTTCAGACAGTCTTCATACCAGAGTGGTCTTTTTCTGTACATTCGATGAGACCTATCTCTACAGTCATTTCTGTACTTTCAACACCTGCTAAAGCACTTTATAGACACTCAGATTCAAGCAAATGACCTACATAGCAAATCTATAAGAAGCAAGGTATCACATTTCCAATTCTGTATCTATTATCTCTTCATCTCTTTTTTGAAGAATCAGCAAACCCATGTCAAATTTAGTACATCTAATAACACCATCATGTCATTGCCTGTAGGTTTCCTCCTACATGCCACAAACCAAGAAACAACTTCTTCATTTTTATAATTACTTCAAGTATGTGCTTGAGTGTGTTTATATGTGTTGTGTTTTTTTAAAAGCACTCTACCCCCAAAGTGGGGCTCAAATTTGTGACCCCAAGTTCAAGAGTCCCATGCCCTGCTGACTGAGCCATCCAGACATCCCTGTTTGTGTGTTTTAAACGTCTACCTTTAGCTACCACAGAATTAATAGCTAATTACTCAGACATTTGGAAGTAAGAAAGTAACTGATATTCTTCTATTGAAAAGTATCTAATAAAATTTTAGAATATTTTGTAATTTATAAAGGTAAATCAAATAAACTGGAAGATTTTTTGTTCTTTTTTAAATTTAATAATACACTATTAATATATCCAAAATATTATGATTATACCATGTAATATAAAAAATTGTGAAGGTTATGCTTATATTCTTTATTTTGTAGTCTATTTTATGTTCCTTTATTACCTTTCTAGTTTACAAACAAAAATAGTTTCATAATGAAACTTTCATCATATTGAAATAAAGGAAAGCAAAAGAGAAAATAATAAGCATGTTGATTATAAACATATCAAGTAATTAAAAAGACATATTTTAACAAAATTAATAAGGAAATTAATATGAAACTTTTTTTTAAATTTATTTTTAACGTTTATTTACTTTTGAGACAGAGAGAGACAGAGCATGAACGGGGGAGGGTCAGAGAGAGAGAGACACAGAATCTGAAACAGGCTCCAGGCTCTAAGCTGTCAGCACAGAGCCCGACACGGGGCTCAAACTCACAAACCGCGAGATCAAGACCTGAGCAGAAGTCAGCCGCTTAACCGACTGAGCCACCCAGGCGCCCCCGAAACTTCTTATTTTTAATATAACTTTATATAAGTCACACATGAATACATTCTCATAGATAATTCAAAAACTACTCATAAAGATATTCCATGCCTTTGACTTTGTATTTAAAATACACACATGCACACACACACATACACACACACACAGACATAAGATGTGCTGTCCAATATGGTAGCTATTAGCTACATTATTTGAATTGAGATGTGCTGTAAGTGTAAAGTATATACTGGATTGTGATGACAGTATAAAATGAAAAGAATGTAAAATATCCCAATAATTTTTCATTGATTACATATTGAAATGATAGTATTTTCAATATGTTGGATTAAGTAAAAACAATTCAAATTTAATTTCATCGGGGTGCCTGTGTGGCTCAGTTGGTTAAATGTCCAACTTCAGCTCAGGTCATGATCTCAGAGTGAGTCCGAGCCCTGCTGCTAACAGCTCATAGCCTGGAGCCTGCTCCAATTCTCGTCTCCCTCTTTCTCTGCCTCTCTTTCTCTCTCTCTGCCTCTCTCAAAAAAAATAAATAAATAAACATTAAATAATAATAAAATAAAATTTAATTTCATCTGTTTCTTTTTACTTTTTGTTTTTTGTTTTGTTTTGTTTTTCTTTTTACTTTTTAAAATATATCTACTAGGGGCGCCTGGGTGGCGCAGTCGGTTAAGTATCTGACTTCAGCCAGGTCAAGATCTCACGGTCCGTGAGTTCGAGCCCCGCGTCGGGCTCTGGGCTGATGGCTCAGAGCCTGGAGCCTGTTTCCGATTCTGTGTCTCCCTCTCTCTCTGCCCCTCCCCCGTTCATGCTCTGTCTCTCTCTGTCCCAAAAATAAATAAACGTTGAAAAAAATTTTTTTTAAATATATCTACTAGAAAATTTAAAGTTATGTATGTGGCTTGTAATAGTTTCTTACATTCTTTTTATTTTTTTTAAGTTTTTTTTTTTTTTTTATAATAATCTCTATACCCAACATGGGGCTCGAACTCAAAACCCTCAGATCAAGAGTTGCATGCTCCTCTTACTGAGCCAGCCAGGTGCCCCCATTCTTTTTCTATTGGACATCACTTCATAAATGTATAGAAATATATGTGTATATATAGTGTATATACATATACACACATATAAATGTGCATATATTTGATTTGTGGACATTTAAAAAGCATAAATGGGATAATACTGTCTTTTTCTAAAGCTTGATTTTTTTCACTTCTTAGAGATTTTTCCTTTTCTTTTTTTAAAAAAAAA
>NW_024412645.1:1608529-1832799 GCF_014898765.1 Herpailurus yagouaroundi | reverse complement strand
TTGTTTTTACTTTTCCTTAGGAACATTGTTTCAGGGAATGTCTCTCTGTATGGGCATATTGGAAATGTTTCTCTAGAGTAGTTTCCTAGGGTTCAGAGGATATGTCATCTGAAGTTTTCATAGATCTTTCAGATTGTTATCTTTTTTAAAAAATTCTTTTCAATGTTTATTTATTTAGAGAGACAGGGAGAGAGAGAGAGAGAGAGAGAGAGAGAGAGAGAGAGAGAGAGAGAGCATGTGAGTGGGGGAGGGGCACAGAGAGGGAGACACAGAATCCAAAGCAGGCTCCAGTCTCTGAGCTGTTGGTACAGAGTGCAACATGGAGCTTGAACTCATGGACTGTGAGATCATGACCTGAGCTGATGTCGGATGCTTAACCGACTGAGCCATCCAGGTGCCCCTGTCCTCTTTAATTTAAATCATCTTGAATTTAAGAGAAGTGCCACTTTTAAAAATTGTGGAAAAATATATATAACATAAAATTTATTTATCATTTTAACTATTTTATTTTATTTTATTTTATTTTATTTTATTTTATTTTAGAGAGTGTGCACATGAATGGGAGAGAGGGGCAGAGGGAGAAAGAGAGAGAATCTTAAGCAGACTCCATGCTCAGCATGGAGCCCAATGTGGGGCTTGATCCCACAGCCCTGGCATCATGACCTGAGCTGAAATCAAGAGTCAGATGCTCAACCAACTGAGCAACCCATTTTTAATGTACAATTGAGTGGCATTAAGTTCTTTCCCATTGTTGTGCAACCATCACCACTGTCAATCTCCAGAACTGTTTTATCTTCCCCAACTGAAGCTCTATACCTATTAAATAATAACTCTCTATATCTCTCCTTAGCCCTTGGTGACCGCATTCTACTTTCTGCCTCTTTAAATTTGACTAGGTACCTCATATAAGTGAAATCATACAATAGTTATCCTTTTGTGACTGGCTTATTTATTCACTTAACATCATGTCCTCAAGGTTCATCCATGTTGTCGCATGTGTCAGAATTTTCTTTGATTTTATGACATTAATATTCCATTGCATGTGTATATTACATTTTGTTTTTATATTCATCCATTGATGGACATTTGGGTTGCTTCTACATTTTGGCTGTTGTGAATTATGCTCCTATTGACATGGGTATACAAATATCTGTTCAAGTTCCTGCTTCCAGTTCTTTTGGGTATACACCTAAAAGTGAAATTGCTGGATCATATATTAATTCTATCTTAAATTTTATGAGAAACTGCCATACTATTTTCCGTAGCAGCTATACCATTCTACATTCCCCACCAATGCACAAGAGTTCCAATTTCTCCATGTCATCCCTAAAAACTTTACTTTCTGTTTGGTTTTTCAAAAAATAATAGCCATCCTAATGGGTATGAAGTAATATCTCATTGTGGTTTTGATTTGCATTTCTCTAATAATTAGTGATGTTGAAAATCTTTTCATTTGCTTATTGGCCATTTGCATATCTTTTTTGGAGAAATGCCGATTCAAGTCCTTCACCTGGTTTTTAATCAGGTTGTTTGTTGTTGAATTATAGAAGTTCTTTATATATTCTGTATATTAATCTCTTATCAGATATAATGATTTACAAATACGTTCTCTTATTCCACGGGTTGTCTAGTCACTCTCTTGGTAGTATTCTTTGAGGCACAATTTAAATTTGATAAAGCCAATTTATCTATTTTTTCTTCTTTTTAAATTTTTTTTTAAGTTTATTTATTTTTGAGAGAGAGACAGCATGAGTTGGGAGGAGCAGAGAGAGAGAGGGAGACACACAATCCAAAGCAGGCTCCAGGCTGTAAGCTGTCAGCGCAGAGCCCAATGCGGGGCTTGAACTCAAGGAACCGTGAGGTTATGACCTGAGCTGAAGTCAGACGCTTAACCAACTGAGCCACTCAGGCACTGCTGTTTTTTCTTCTGTTGTCTCTGTTTTGGTGTCTAAAAAATATCTTAAGAGAATTTTGCCAAATATAATGATATGAGCTTCCCTCTATGTTTTCTTCTGTGAGTTTTGTGGTTTTAACTTTTATGTTTAGATCTTCAATCCTCTTTTTTTAGCTTTTCTTTTTTTTAAAAAAATTATTTATTATTTTTTGAGTAAACTGTACCTCCATTGTGGAATTTGAACTCACAAACTCGAGACCAAGAGCCACATACTTTACTGATTGAGCCAGCCAGGTGCCCCTCTTCACTCCATTTTGAGTAATTTTTGTACGTGGTGTAAGGATCCAGCTGCATTCTTCTGCATGCAGATATTCAGTTTTCTCAACACCATTTGTTGAAAGACTTTATTTTCCCCATTGAATGCTCTTGACGCCCTTGTTGAAAATCATTTGGTCATATAGGTGAAGATTGATTTCTAGGCTTTCCATTCTATTCCTTGGCTGATACATCTGTCTTTATGCCAGTACATGTTTTGATTGCTGCAGTTTTGTAATAAGTTTTGAAATCTGAAGTATGAGGCCTCCAACTTTGTTTTTCTTTTTCAAGATTGTTTTGGCATTTTGGGAGCCTTTGAAATTCCATATGAATTTATGAGTGGATTTTCTATTTCCACACACACGCAAAAATGTCATTAGGATTTTCACAGAGATTGTACAGAATCTGTAGATGTCTTTGGGTAGTATTGACATCTTAACAGTATTACATCTTCCAATTTAGAAACATGGGATGTCTTTCCATGGTTTTGTCATTTTGTATCTTGATTGAGAAGGCCTTTCCAGTGCTAAAGTTATAAGCTAATAAGTTTATGGTTTTGCTTTTTCATCAGGCTTCTTAAACTAGCTGGAATTTTTTTTTCTGATATGAGAACATTTTCCCATTGTGTTGGCATTACTTGAATTGTCTTTCCTTTCCTGCTAATTTGAATGCCACTTTTATCATAGATTAAAGCCCCATACATACATAGGTTTGTTTTTAGACTTCTTATTCAATATCACTGATCCATATGCCTACTTCTAAGTTATTACCATTATGTTTTAATTACTCTTTGTATTATGTTTTGCTATCTGGAAGGGCAACTCCTTTCCTCCCATAGTTCTTTTTTTAAAGATTTTTCTGTACATTTTCTCTTCTAGGTGACTATTAGAATCAGTTTACTAAGTTCCAACAGACATACTATTGGAATTTTGATTGGGATTACACTAACTTGATAAAATAATCTTGGGAAAATTGTCATTTTTACATTTTGAAGAAATGTCTTTGCATTTTGAAGAAAAACTATTTTTAGTTTCTGTATTTCCATTATCACCATGGTCCCTAGGAAACTTTCTATTTACTTGGATTATATCCAGATTGCCACTGCAAAGAGGTTTGTCTTACAGAACTTTTTGTGAAAGTTGATGAAAATGTTCTTTATCTGTGACGTCTAATATGTGAACTTGAAGTGTGGCTAATACAACTGAGGAAGTGAATTTTAAATTTTATTTAATATTGATTGATTTAAACTTAATTAATTTAAATGGTTACATTTGACTAATGGCTACTGTAACAGTGCGGCTTTAGGATGTATGAATAACTGTGTAATTGAACAGTTATTCTCTAACAGTAGAGGTAGGTAGCAAATCCCCAAATTATGTTTTTGTAATTGTGTTTTTCTGACAGCATAAATGTTTGTAAACAATTTGTCCTTTATGTGGGTCTGGGTTTAATTTCTTTGGGAATTCTTTTACATTAATATTACGGTTTTATACTCTCTGCAGTGCAATGCCTTACTCAATGTCTTTCACACAGTAGGTATCAATAATTCTTTTGCTACCTACCTCTACCATTAGAGATTAACAGTTAGAGATTAACCTTGAAGGAATTATTCAAAATTTAACAGAAAATAAGTCATAGAAGATTTCCATTTTCTGAAATTCAGGAAATAGTGAAGAGGGAAAAGAATGAGGTATGTTTGGAGAATATAACTGTATTAGTTTTAGAAGGCTGCTGTAACAAATTACCACAAATTTGGTGGCTTAAAACATTAGAAATCTATTCTTCCACTAGAGGCCAGAAGTCCAAAATCAGTGTCATTGGGCTGACATCAAGGTGTAGGCAGATCCAAATTCCCTCTGGAGGCTCTAGGGGAAATTCTGTTCTTTGCCTCTTCTAGCTTCTGGTGGCTGCTGGCATTCGTTGGCTTATGGCCACATCACTCCAGTCTCTGCTTAGGTGGTCATGTTGTCTTCTTTGTCTGTGTTCAAATTTCCCTCTGCTTCTCTCTTATAAGGATACATGTGATTAGGGGGCCTGGGTGACTCAGTGAGTTGAGTGTCCAGCTTTCGCTCAGGTCATGATTTTGTGGCTTGTGAGTTCGAGCCCCACGTCATGCTCTGTGCTGACAGCTCAGAGCCTAGAGCCTGCTTTGGATTCTGTGGCTCCCTCTCTCTCTGTCCCTCCCCCGCTCACACTCTGTCTCGCTCTTCTTCAAAAATAAGTACACATTAAAAAAATAAAAACATAAAAAGGATACATGTGATTATATGCAGGGTCTACCCAGGTAATCCAGGATAACCTCTCCATCTCACAATCATTAATCATACCTGCAAAGATCCCTGCCCCCCCACATTTTGCCATATAAGGTAACATTCATGGGTTCTAGGGATTAGGACATGGAATATCTTTTGGCAGCTCATTTTTCAGCTGACTACAACAATCCAGTTTGGCTGGAGTAGAGGATGCCTGTGGCAGTAGAAATGGTAACAGCTGTCAGTCACTGAATGACTTGTGCATATGCCTTGCTATATCAGGTGCTCTATCTGTGCTATTCCATTTACTCATTACAAGAATTCTGTGTAGGCATTAGATGAGAGAAGAATGTAAGGTGACTATGTTTTCCACCTTTGATGACTGGGAAATGGTGATTAATAGAAATTGAAAAGTCATGAGGAAAAATTGGTTACAAAGGAAAAATAGTGAACTCAGCTTTGGCTGTGTTTAGTTTGAGGTCCTGTTAGGTTATGACCCAAAATAGAAGGATTTGAACCCTACATAGAAATCTCCTGCAATTTCCTACTTTCACTTTCCCCTTTGGGATGAAAACATAAATTATAAGGAGCACTAAATTTGAAATCAGGAGACCTGGGTTCAAGACTTCCACTTACTGTGTGAACTGAACAAGTCATTTTGCTTCTCTGAGCTCAGTTTCCACATCTGTAAAAGAGGAATAAAAACCCCTCCCTGCACTCATACAGTTATCATAAGGAATAAATGAGATCATATTTGTGATGCTTTTAGCACAGTATATGGTCTATGGTAAGCATTCAAATGTTTGTAAAAAAAGCAAAAATTTAATATGTTAAACTTACATATTTTAATTTTAAGGTGATGTAGCTTAAAACCGCCCAGAACCTAAGCAACAATTAACATTAGTTTTAAATGTCTATCATTGGCTGCCTTTCTCATTGTTCAGACTTTCACCACCTAAGTGTCTTAAGCACCACCCAAAATCAATTCCTTCCCTTTGTAAGTGGATAACCTAAATTCAACTCTGTAAAAATAATTATGGCCATCAAATATGGATAATTCAACTTCCTTCCCCTATATTAAAAAATGTACACATATCTATATCTACTTTTACCTCCTTCCTTTCAGACCTCAAGTAATATCCCATCTTTTTGTTTGTTTGTTTTAAGTAGGTTCCATGCCCAGCATGTAGCCCAATGTGGGGCTTGAACTCATGACCCTCAGATCAAGACCCTGAGATCAAGATCTGAGCTGAGATCAAATGTCTGATGCTTAACCAACTGAGCTACCCAGACAACCCAAGTAATATCCCATCTTTTGTCCATAGTGAATACATCTTTCTGTATGTGCTCTTAATGCAGTTTCCTCCATCCTGAGCTCCAGATCACATCATCAATGGCCTGGTGGACATCTTCATTTGGATATCTCACTTCCAATTTCAGAATCTTGAAAACAGAGTCAATTATTTCTCCATCCATCCTCCCCACCATGGTCCCACCACTTACCCCCTGAGCTTCCTCTATTTCCTATCTTGGTCAATGCCATTACCAGAAACTTATGTAATTTTTGTCATTTTTTACTCCTTTATTTGCCTTCCCTGTGTTTGTTTCAGTGAATGATTAAGTCATATTAAGGTTTGGGTTCAGGCATTTGTTCTCTCTCCTCAGCCCTCTGCCTTATTAGTCCTCTCCTCTCTAACTTCCTTGTTGCTCTTGTTTTTGCCCAGATCAGTTCTCTTCTGAAGTAGCCTCATTGCTCCTTGTCTTATTCCTCTCCAGTCTACCATTCACACTACTGCCACAGGAATCTTTCTAAAACAAATCTGCTTTTAGAAACTTTTGATGGTGGTCCATTACAGTACAAAGTCCAGACTTCAGAGAAGGACGTTGTCTGACCCAGCCCACCACACTATCCCCTTTATATTAGTTGTACTGAACTATCCCAGTTCTCCAAAATATTCTGCTTTATATACCTGGACTTGGGCTCCTTTTGTCTAGAATAGTTTCCCTGCAAACTCAATTTCTAATGCCATTTGCCTGGTGAATTTCTCTTCATCTTGCACTATTTAGTGCAAGCTCTGCATCCTTTTTGAAGCCTTGCCAAGCTTCCTCAGGAAGAGCTAATAAGATCTTTTTGGAACATCTGCTGTACCCTACACATGACTATCATTTCATCTGTAGCCAGTTTGTTTCCCCCTACCAGACCTACACACATGTAGTATGTCTTGAGCAGCTTTGTACTGTTAGTGCTTAGCACATTATATCTGGCACAGAGAAGGTACCCCAAAATGTTTATTGAATAACTGAATTAATCCTAGAGCTCTTAAAGCCATATGATGCTTTAGAAAATATGGAGAAAGGGAGAACTAATATAATAACTTTTGGATATTAATGGAAATATGTGGTTATGACTCTATGGATAATACATATTTACCTCCTAAATAAAGACATCTGTGGTCCAGAACCCTGGTCATAAATTTTAGAAAATCAAGAAAGTAAATGAATTCACAAATTCCAATAAAACATGAGACACTTCCCAACATATAAGAGAGCTCACAGCTCTGCTGGAGTTGGAGGTATGTGTTCTCTTTAAGCATTCAATTTCTTACTGCTCATTCATCAATGTTAACTTGACCTACATTTGAGCTAATAGCATTTATTTTATACTTGTTGTTGATTTACCTTTAATTGTGAAAAAAAAAAAAAGGATAAATGTTAAGAGAGAGGAACCAAAACTAACATCACTGCTATAACTTACTTATAGGAGCACACACCCTCTCTGAACCATAAAATTTCTTGATCTGGGAACTTCCAAATCCAAAGATTCCATGCTTAACACTTGATTATAAATCTATACTGGTAAGGACTGGTTTTCTAAAGAGAAAACATTTTGTGAGATCTGACCTGACAAATAATTTTGAAGTAAGCAAAATTCACTGCATTCTCATCTCACCCCAGGCACATAAAGTACTCATGATATTTCCTGGTTGCCTGGGGCTGCCCCCTCCCCCCTTGGCTCCCCACGCAGATCCAGCTCCTAATGCAAAGTAAGTACTGTACCCTGAACTGCTGTTTCTATATTGAAACTTATGTCTGCTTTCCAAGGCCTGTGAGGCCCTGCTTTCAGCAGGCTGCCACTTGGAGACCATTTGATGAGTTAATTTACACTAACATCATATTGAGTAATAATCCCAGGAGTATTTATATTTTTAACAGGAGTGTATTGGATACATAGCATTTAACCCTAAGAGCCAATAAAGGGACATTTCTCACTTTCCCATATACCTTCCATGTGTTTTCATGATTCAGTGTCTTTAAATGTACTGAATCTTCTGCCTAGAATGACTTTCTTACCTCACCTCCTCACTGTCTCCAGTCTGGTGAACTCCTACTCATTATTTAAGACCCCACTCAATGTCCCCCTTTTGCTAAGAAGACTTTTCTAAATTTCCCAGGGTGAGTTGGTTACTCCCTCTTGACTTTTATAAAATTTTGTGTATTTGCCGTCTCAATTTTTTTTTTACTTTTTATATACTCTTCAACTGACTTCAAGGTGACTTCTGTCCCCACAAATCCTATGCACCTAGTAATTTCCATATGGCTAAATTAATTATATATATTTCTGTCTTCATCTTTCTTGACCTCCCAGCAACTGACACTACTTACCACCACCATTGTCTCTTTTATTTTCTCCAGTCTTTCTTAGAACTCTCTTCCCTTGGCTTTCTTTACATGACAGCCTGCTAGTCTTCTTTTATCTCTCTCTTTCTCAATCTCCTTTCTTGGCTTATCTTCCACCTAATCTGTAAATGTTGGAGTTCCTTAAGGCTATGTCCTGGCCCCTTTCCCTTCTCACGCTCAGATCTCTCAATAAACAAACTCTTCCACACCCATGTCATTAATTAGCCTCCATGTGCTGATGACTCTCAAGTTTTCATCCTTATCCTAGACCTCTCTCCCGAGCTCCAGACTTCCATATACCACTGCCTATTCAATGTGTCGACTTGGGGGTTTCACATGTTCTCCAAACTCAGCAAGTTCAAAACTGCCATTGTTCTCTACCTGAAAGAACAGTACCTTCATCCATAAAGTTAGTTAAACCAGAAACTGGGAGTCACTATTGACCTACCTACCTGCTCTTTACTGTCATATCCATTTGGGCATCCTTCTAACTCTATCTTCTAAATATTTCTCTCACTGTTGACTTCTTTTCATCTGGACTGTCACCCAAGTTATCCCCTTACTACTACCACAGTATGACTCATCACCCTGCATCCACTTGATGCCTCAAGTACCTTTCTACACTGCAGGCAGAGTACTCTTTGAAGATTCATTCACTTATTTATTCATCAAGAGATATATATTGAGCCCCTACTATGTACAAGTTGTGACCAAGACAGACAGGCATGTCCCTGATCTCCTGGAACTCTATTGAGAGCATATGATTAGGGGACCTAACTTAATTGGAATTAAGGTAGGGAATGTTTCTTTGAGGAAATAATTTTTCATCTGAGATCTAAAGAATGAATATGAACTAACTAGACAAAGAAGTAGAGGGGAAAGAACATTTTAGGCAGGAAGAACATCATATGCAAAGGTCTAGAATCAGGAAGAAGTACGCTCTGAGAAAACTGAGGGCAGAGAGTGAGAGGTCAAGTGGGGAGGTGAGGTTGGTACTGCTGGGCAGAGCCAGGTCCTGGGGGGTAGTGATTATAACTGAGAGATATTCGGGGGTGCCCCCTCAAATGGCCTGCCACAGTGGATGAGTGTGTGAGTTGCAGGTGTGAGCATTCTGAGGAGAGAGGGGATAGCTTTCATCAGGGTCTTATAGCCAGCCTGTGACCCCTCTCACTCCCTAGAAATGTAAAGAATCACTGGTGGTGTGTGGAAAAAAGCCAAGATATTAACTTTGGTCTATTTCCTAAAAACAGTGAGATGTCCTTGGAAAATAGGAAGCCAAAAAGTAACACAGCTAGATTGTAAAATCCATAGGGCAGGGATTTTTATCTCTTTTGTTCACTGATGTGTCCCAAGCACCTAGAACAGTACCATGCACAGAGCTGGAACTCAATAAATAATTGCTGAATTAATTAATGGATGTCTATTGTGGCTATTGAATGGATTTTTTATTATATTGTATTGCATTATATTATAATCATGCACTTAATGCCTCTTCCTTATAAGACCCGATCCTTGATAATGTCTGTGTCTTCATCTTTTTATTGCTAGAGATATTGTCCTAGTGCCCAGCACAGGGCTTGTCTTACATTCATCTTAAAAATGCATTCATTCTTTCAGCCAGTAATTTAAGAGCACCTGCCAGGTATCAGGAACTGGGAATAAAAAGATAACTAAGATACTGTCACTAACCTCAAGGAGTTTATCCTCTGGATGAGCAGACTGATACATAGGCCTGATAACACTATGTAGTAAATGCCACAAAAGGGGTAAGAACAGAATGCAACCATAGAGATATCTCAGAAGGCCAGTAGGCAGAAGAAACTCCAGGGCTGACCCTGGGCCTGGTGATGAAGGGGGAAGCAGGGCATGGGAGTGGGCATTAAAGGCAAAATGCAGAGCGAAGTGAGCAGGGCCCTTTTGGGGAACTGCAAGTAGCTCTCAGTAAGTCTGGACAAGATGAAGCTGCGGAGGTAGGCAAGGGCCACACAGAGTCTGGACTTTATCCTGAGGACAGTGAGAAGTCATTAGTGGATGGATGACAGCAACTGACATGGTCAGATTTCATATAAGACAAATTAGGCTCCAGAGTGGAGAATGGATTGGAGAAGCAGTAGTAGTGGGAGTTCAAGACTTAGTACTTGGGAGAGATGATGTTGGCCTGGGCTAAAGTAGAGGCAGTAGCAGTAGAGAAAAATGGATGGATTTGAGAGCTGTTAAGGAGGTAGGATCAATAGGAATTAGCGGTTAGTTAGATGGTAGTGTGAGAATGATGGAGTAGCCATGGATGAGTCTTGGGTTTTCAATGGAACACCCCTAGGGGAATCACAGAGAGTGGGAACAAAGATTCGGAGTTGGCTTTGAGAGGCAGATGATGAATTCCAATTTGGACACATTGCATTTGAGTTTTCTTTGGAACATCCATGTGGAGATTATTAGTAGGCATTAGTTGATTACATTACATTAGTTGATTACACACACGGATCTGGAGTTCAAAAGGAAGATCTAGGCTGAATATATAAATGTGGAGGTCTTTGCTTATAATTGGTGACTGATTCCCAGGAGACATATGCAGAATGTGAAGAATAAGGAGAAAAGATGGCCAAATACAGAACTCTGGGAGAACATTCAAGTAAACATTTGTTTTTCAGTAAATGAATAAAGGAATAAATGATAAATGGAATCATTTAGAAGAAAGGACCCTTTCCAGTGCTGTTCAAATACTGCCACCAAGTCAGCTAGCTATCCTATCTGTGCTTAAGGCAAAACCTGTTCTCTGGCTTCTCAAATGGAGAACATGTTACCAAGCCAAAAATGGAAAGTAGGGAAATCTCCTATAGCACAAAGCATATCTTCAGGGCTTTTTTCAGACATATATGTAGATACTCTACTCCTGAGGCCCTATTGGTAAGTGTATCATAGTAGCCCCTTGTTAGTCTGTATAAAAGAAACACTTTAAAAGCTAACTGTTTAGGGGCACCTGGGTGACTCAGTCGGTTAAGCATCCGACTTTGACTCAGGTCACGATCTCGCGGTCCGTGAGTTCGAGCCCTGCATCGGGCTCTGGGCTGATGGCTCGGAGCCTGGAGCCTGCAGCCTGCTTCCGATTCTGTGTCTCCCTCTCTCTCTGCCCCTCCCCCGTTCATGCTCTGTCTCTCTCTGTCTCAAAAATAAATAAACGTTAAAAAAAATTTTAAAGCTAACTGTTTAAATATATTTTTTTATTTTTTTTCAACGTTTATTTATTTTTGGGACAGAGAGAGACAGAGCATGAACAAGGGAGGGGCAGAGAGAGAGGGAGACACCGAATCGGAAACAGGCTCCAGGCTCTGAGCCATCAGCCCAGAGCCTGACGCGGGGCTCGAACTCACAGACCGCAAGATCATGACCTGGCTGAAGTCGGACGCTTAACCGACTGCGCCACCCAGGCGCCCCAACTAACTGTTTAAATATAATATGATGTGCATTAGACATCATTTGATGATCATCCATTGTTGCTCAGATCACCCAGATAATCTGTCTAGGCTGCCTGATCACTGGCCCTTTGCTTGCCTGGTTGGCTTTGGCATCATATATGCAAACTCAGCCAGTTGAAATACACTCAGAAAAATGTATGGATAAATTGTTGGTTTATATACAGTTAATATAGATTATTCGTCTATGTTAGAAAGTGTCCCCTGACCGATCACATACTTGCTTTTGAATGCACTAGTTTTCCATAAACCCATTGAGAGTTCCCAGGCCTCACTGGTTGCCTTGAAATTGTATACATTATTAAAGATGTTTTGATTAACTCACTGCAATAAACATACAGTTCTGAAACTTGTAGTAAAACTGGTTTACTTTTGAGTAAAGAAGAAAAAGAAAACAATACTATTAAACCATCAGGCCAACTTGTCATTTGAGGATTTGTATATCCATCTTCCTTTCTTCTCAGTATACTCAGACTTGATAGAAGTGAGGAAATTTTCATTGGAATGGAAAGCATACCCAAGCAACATTTCTAGAAAAGCTGAATTTTACTGAGTGCTTTTTTTGTTTTGTTTTTTTTTTTTTTACAGCCACACTGTAACAAATTCATCTCCTGGATAAAGAAATTGGTTGTTGTGCTTTATGTTGCTATTTCTTTCCCTTTAGTGCAGACCATTTCATGCTTTTACATATCTAAACAAACCAGTTATTTGATGAGCTGCTCATTTTATTTTTTCAGAATTTTACAATCGATGTCTTAGTTTAAGCCAAAGAGAATTTGTGGTTTCTGAGATCAGAAATTCAAATGCTTTCTAAAACTAAAGAAAAACAGTGATTAAAGTAGCCATTTGTAGACCCAATCTTTGGTTCTAAATGGTACCTAAGTGCTTTCTTGACACTCCTACTATTTTATAGTAGTAACATACCAATAATAACAAAAACTTACATCTATAACAGAAAACAGGATGGTGTTAGAAACCTCTATTAGATATTCTGACAAATCTTGCTTAAAAATATGTTTTATTCCATTTTCCTACCAAAGAAAGAAGAGAGGATATTGAAAAACCTTTCCTCCCATCTAGTGGCTGGAAAATATAAAAACTCTGTGTTTCTTGGAATTACAGTCATTAGGGATTGTTTGCAAGATTATAACACATCCAGTTCTTCTCTCAGTTAAGCAAAAATAAGCTTTAAAATCTTTACTAAATCCGAGCCCAATGGGAAAATATATATCCATGATGGTTCACTAATTAACTTCCCTCTAATCAATAATATACACTTCTCTTCCAGCAGAAAGAAGGGTCATGTCCTCCCCAATTGATTAATCTGAACATATGATAGGAAAGATAAGGCTGTATGTTGCTGCTAACTGAAATTGGGACTTCAATTATATTTGCTTCTAAAGTAATCAGTGCCCTAGATCTCTCCTGACCCTTAATTGCTCCTTGTTGGCCCCACACCTTGACAACTCTTCCCTTAAGAGTTGGATGTGCTGAATTCACTGAAGGGAGCCAAGAAACTGTCCCTGAAACTGGCTGCCTCCAGGGGACCTCAGCTCCTGAAATTTGGAATACCAGACTCTGATACTGGCAGCAGGGCCTCTGTGCAGGGCCAAACCAGTCCACAGGAAAGCAGGTTTGGATCCGTTATGCAGCTAGAGGGATTAATGCTTGGTCTACCTGTCTTGTATATGCCTTGTGCAGACGTCAAAATCTCTGCTGAATTGTGCCTCTCTGGTGATTCTCACAGATTCAAAGAATGAATTTTGTGTGCAGTCAGCAAAGTTCTCAGAGCTCCAGGAAGAAGAGGAAGGTCAGCGAACCAGTGAAAGTCTTCATCCCTGACAGAAAATGAAAGTTAGATACCTTCACTGCATTTATTCTAAAATAATTTTATTTTACAACAAACATGCATGAAGTGTCTTAATAGGAAAGTAAGTTCCTGTCACCAAAATCTTTTACTAAATTTGTTGCTCAACTGTTTTAGTCAATTTACTAAGTGCTAACTTACTGAGTAGAGCATGGGTTCACTTTGTCACAAGAAAACAAGGTTACTGGGGCTGCCTTGGGATAGCATTACTTTAAGGCTGAGTTAGAGACAAGACAGCCTTTATATTTGTAAAAGAACCACAGCAGCTATTTTGAAAAGACATAAGCTGTTGTTCTCAAAGGAAGGAGGGTTTTCTTTGCATAACTAAACTCCCCAGGTATTTAGACTACTGTGAAATGTTGTAACTTGTTGTAACCTGTGTACTGGAACCCTCTATAGCTTTATTAGAATTCCCACAGACTTGCATGGATGTATGCGGTGGTGCTTATGCAGGTGTGATTTTTATGTTAACTTCAATCACGAGATTGATCAGCCAAGTGTTGGACCAAAGTGTACTCTCCCTGTAAAGTTCCTCAAATCTGGCCTGATGCCCTGCTCTGTTGGCCAACCTGAGACAGGCAATAGGCTGCAATGCAGAAGACTGGCTCCCTTCTTAAGGCCCACGTTGAATGCTTCCCAACAAACACTTCAGTTTATCAGTCTGTAACCTGCAGACTCTTCATTCCCTCATTCTGAGGGAATTTTGACAGACTTAATGATTAGTATTAGATGAATAATAAGTGACTGAAAGTGTTTTTATTATTTAGTAACATGCAATTTAATAACTTAATTTAAATGGATAGGACTTCAATAAGCTAAATGTTGAATATGTGTGCTTTCCAGTTAAATAAAACCAAAATGCACAGTATTTTTTTTACTTCTCTTTCTTCACTTAGTTTGATGTTTCTTCAAATGTAGTAAGGACATCTGCACCTGGAGCGCTTGTTAAAATACGGAATTACCGGGCCTGTTTCATTTCTACTAAATCAAAATCTTGGAGGGTGGGGCCCTGCAGAGAACTCCCAGGATTCTATTGCACACGTAAGAACCCTGGACCTCTGACCCAGACTAAGAGGAGAATCTCTGGGGCCAGACATGTACTTTAGCCAGCAGAAGGCTGCGGGTTATCATAACAGAGAGGAAAATCTGAGAAAGCCTGTCTGTCCAGCACTACCCTTTGCCAGACTCTCATCCAAGGCCTGCCAGGGAGGAGCATTTTCCCCTCTCCCAGCATGATAAGTATACTCACTAGGCTTACTCTGCCACTGCAGGGAGGAGGGAAAGGTATTGGGTTTATTATATCCTTCATAGGATTGTAGCCTGAGTCACCACAATTTCTTTTAAGAGAATCATATAAAGAGATTAGCTGTCTAGTAGAGGGATTAAGTTTATTTTGTGTCCCTCCAGAGGGTAGATATAAGACCAAATTGGTGAAAACTATGGGAGGTCAATCTTGCTCAGTTTAAGGAGGAACTTTTTAACTCTATAGGTTGCCAAAATTTTGAAATGGGCTGCCTTCTGAGGTAGTGAGCATACCTCCATTATAAGTGAACGCAAGGGAGCTTTACAAAGACCCTAGGAGTCCTTGACTCAAAACAAATTAGTTATATGGAGTAATTAGTCAATCTGGATTTCAGGAGAAACCATTTTGTCTAAAAGGGGAATTTGGCTCTCGATCTGTTTTTACGATTTTCATTATTTGGCCTAAGATCAAAGTCTAGAATATGAATTTGTCTAGAAAATTTCTATAGTGATTTTATTGTCTCTGTTAACAACCCTCCTTCCCCAAAGGAACGGTCTTTTATTGAGGCCACTAGGTGGAATGTGTATGCCCAATGTGTGTGTGTATATGTGCATGTGCGCATGTGTGTTTGGCAGCAGAGAGAAGCTTCCGGGCCTATGCCCTTGGCTGAGCACAGGCACACAGGGAAGGAGATCTATTATAAGAGGATCTGAGGTATGAATGGCTGGCTCAGTCGGAAGAGCATGCAACTCTTGATCTCAGGGTTGTGAGTACGAGCCTCATGCTGGGTATAGAGGTCACTTAAAAATAAAATCTTAAAAAAAAAAAAAAGGATCCTAGAACCATGAAAATGTGAACTAGCTGATTATACACACCAGAGCTCATATGTGCAACCAGCTGTCAAGATTGGAGGGTTTCAATTCTATTTACTGAATGATTTATTGGTAGGGGGAAAAAATCTTTTCTCTAGTCTATTCATTTCTGGCCTTGATAGTAATGGAATGGGTGAACAAGTTCATCAAGGAGCTAGAACTTCAGTGAAAAGAATGAAAACTTAGACCCCAAGCTGGAGAGTCTGAGGTGTACACTCTAGCCATTCCCTCCCCCTGCCTGTGCTTGGTTCATCAGTGTACTTACAAAGACTAGATGACGACAGCTTGGAAACTGGGACATTGTTAAATTAAAAATGATGCAGGGGAAATTTGACATCGGCCGTTTGGGGTTTTTCTGTCTTTACAGAAAATTGGTTTAGCTGGAAAGTGATGGGGTTAGACCCATGATTGCCGCTAGCCTTTGAAGCCAAGCACCGAAACCACACCTTCATTTCCCCTCTTGCAGGTCCCTCTGGTGTCTGGTTCTTTCATTCTCCAGCTCACTTCTGCCAGGAAGAGGCTGGAAATGTTCATCAGTGTCAAAGTTGCATTCACACAAGTTCAAAGTTGTATATGGTTTTAAAATGACACTATTAGAGCCAATTTCAATGTATCTTAGCATTTGTTAATTTGTGGTTGCAAATCCAATAGTATTGGATCTTTGGAGATTTCCACAGATTCTTAAAGTACAAATAATTCTCAGTTATAATCATCATCATTCAGAAGGAATATCCAGATGATAAAATGAGGTTTAACAAACTGCTTGTAAGAGTTAAGGCAAGGTTCTCCACACTGAATGAACCTAGATTCTATACAAATGAGAAAATGCCTTTGTTTATCCGAAATGTATCCTCTTTAGAAAGAATTGGTTTGTATTTTTTTAAAGGCGATATTTTAACTGTGATTGTATGTTGTGTAATGAGGCCCTGGCTGAGACTTGCTATGCAGTTTTCAGTTTCTGCAGAGGATGAGGGCACCCTTTAGGGCCTTAATTAACGGACTCTTTGGTTATGCAATGGTAAAGCCAAGATCCTATCCAGAAACAGAGAGGCTTGAGATACTAATCTGTTCGTGTAACTTCCCCTTGGGTGCACTACAATTTTGCAAATAAGGTTTTACCTTCTGGAAGTGTCACAGTTGTTGAGTCTGACTTTTGTAGGAGGTGGTGGGCTCACAAAGTCTATTGGTTGACTGTGTGGGAGGTGGTGGGTAAACCTATAGTGATTTTAGGTTGATCCCTGCAACCTGGCTGGAAACTGCACGTGAGACTTGCTCCATAAGGCATCCTCGGGGAAAGCCTCATTAAACATTTCAGTCTGGTCTTAATTGTTCATGAGGTTCAGCAGTACAGGGGTTTCATCATGACAGAAGTGGAGAGGCAGGCTCACTGAGATAGTCAAAAACATCCAAGACAGACCGATGGAGCATGGAACACTCCTCGAGGACTCAAATACTTAGGACAGAAACCTGGTGTAAGAGTGGACTTTTGGGGGTCATTATTTGGATATTGCGGAACTCCTTAAGACTGTGGAAGTCTCAGGCATCTGAGTTCCATTTGGATAATTACTAATCAGCTTTGGGGTAAGCTGGCAAAGTTAGGTTTTCATCATCCTTTCATCAAAGTAGTTAAGGAAAAGTTTAGGCTGCTGACTTCAAAACTGGACTGCCTTTTTCTAAACAAGTTATTTCCCCTTCCAGCCCTCATATTACTCAATCTGTAACATGTGGATAATAATGGCACCTACCTGGTGACCCTGTTGTGAGGATTAAAGCAAGGTGATGAAAGCTAACTGCCCTAAGCATGCATAAAGCCAGTGCTCAACAGGTGTTCATCAGTATTGCTGTTTTTTAACTCTTGGCATGTCTCCTTCCTTAGTCTTGGGAGCCCACGATCACTGTGATGCTTTTTGCCCACCTGGAGATCCTGTATCAACACCCACTCCAAACCTGTGCTAGCAGTCGAACCATGCTCCGAGTCACCTCTCTTCTCAACACCCTCCCTGCTCCTTTCCCCAGATGGAAACTCCTTTTCTCTCAAGACAGTTCAGTGGCAGGGAGGCATCAGATTAGGTTTAATATGCTACTGTCCCACATTTGCATTTTCAAACAGAAGCTTGTTAATAAGAAAAATGAATCTCACCTAGGGAATGTGATCTGAGAACAGATTGAATAAACAGGGAAAAATAAAATCTAAGGAGAACTTTGTAGCTGTCTTCAAATATATATGGGGATGTCATGACATGCAGGGAACCACAGACACAATCTGTGTTGTTCCAAAGAGCAGACCACAGACCCAGTGGGAAGCAGTTGCAGGGAGGCAGATTTGGGCCCAGTATATTGAAGAATTTCTACCCCATGCTCTAGCAAAATGTCTGGTACAAAAGGCAATCAACATTTTACAGTTTTTATTAATAATTAGAGCTGTCAGCTGGTGACTGCTTCTGGACGTAATGAGTTCCTCATCGTGAGAGGTGTTCAAGCTAAGTTGTCCAGGATGTTGTTCCTTTGGATAAAAATTGAATCCAATGCATACTGAGGCCTCTGCTAGCTGTAAAATTCTATGACACTTTTATTAATGATAGAATTTCAACAGATATTTTGGAGCAAAGGGAGATTTATAAATCCATTTCCCAAAAAGCAGTAAAGAGGTTAAAACTAGGGGGTTCTGGAGTTAGGCATCACCTGGGTTCAAACCCTGGTCATCCTACTTACTAGTTGTGTGACTCTGGTCAGGTCATTTGTTCTCTCTGTACTTCAATTTACTCATCTGTGAAATGGGGGCAATAATAGTGTCTTCCTTACAAAGTTATTATGAGACCTAAGTGAGTTAATACAGGTAAAGTACTCAGAAGAATGTTTGGCACACAGAAAATTAATGCTCAGTACATGTTAGTTATGAGGTATTATCTGATATCCTTGCTACTCTATACCTTTTTGTGTCTTTTCAGTATATGGAAGGAGATCCTTTGTAGCATAATTGACCCTGACCTTGTTTTTTCCTAAATCATATGCCAGCCATGACCACTGTAATTAACCAGTGCACATTCTATCTCCTATAAGCAAGCTTTAAAACTAACCAAGCAGACAGGGCTTGTGACGCACTGTTTATGAAGGATCCTGCTGATGAAACACAATCATGGCTATGGACACGTTAACTCTGCTATATGCCTGGTAAGTGGTAGGTGCCCAGTAAATATTTGTTGAATGAATAGATGAACTTGGCAGGGTTCTTATTATTTCCTACATTTTATTTATTTATTTCTGATTAGGTAATACATCCACATGATGTAAAATTCAAAAGGAACAAAAGGCTATATAATGAAAAACATCTCTTCCACCCTGTCCCCAGCCACCCAGTTCCCTTCCTCTTAGAGTAACTAATGTAACCACTTTCTCATATATCCTTCCAGACCTATTTTAGGCACAAATAAGTAAACATACTAGCATATGCACATTCATTTCTTTCCCTCTTTATTAAACAAATGGCAACATACACTGTTCTAGGCCTGTTTACTGAAGGGGTCCCAGAGGGGGTGAGCATGGGCACATTAAGGAGGAATTAGAGAAGAGCTCAGAGACAGAAAATCAACCAGGAGACTTTTGCATTAACCCAGAAACAAAGTGATTAGGGCCTGGACTAGTACATTAAGGAGGGTTTGTCAGGGAAAGAAGTATTTGAGTGGGTTTTTTTTTTTTTTTTAACCTTACCCTAGAGTAACCACCACCACAATCAAGATCTAGAGCATTTTTTGTCCCTTCTAGACATTCTCTCATGTCCCTTTGTAGCCAGTGCCCCTCCCAGGGCCCACACACCCACTCCTCTGCTTTGTCAGAGTTTTTCAGCTTCTGTGTTTCAGGCCTACATGGCAGGCGGTGTGGTGAGACCTCCACTCAGCAGAGCTAATCACCATATTAGTCAACATCGGTGGCGCTAACACTGGGCCAGGCACTCTACTTAAGCACCTACATGTGCCCATCCATTTAATCCTCCCCAAATCAAATGTGGTAGGTGCTGCTGTTATCTCCATTTCAGAGGAGATATCTAAGATACAGAGAAGTTAAACCACTTGCCCCAGGTCGCACAGCTAGCAGAAGCAGGATTTTGAACCCAAAGTCATCTTGCTTCCAGAGACCATATGTGAAAATAATCAAGAAAATACTCAAAGTCCAACAGAAGGACTTCATTACTATTTAACAAGATCAAAGGAGGGAAAAAAATCCTTAGTAGGTTAATATAAAATGGATTTGTCAGGGCACCTGGGTGGCTCAGCCCATTAAGTGTCAGACTTCAGCTCAGGTCATGATCTTGGGGTTCGTGAGTTGGAATCTCGCATCAGGCTCTGTGCTGACACCTCAGAGCCTACAGCCTGCTTCAGTTTCTGTGTCTCCCTCTCTCTCTGCTCCTCCCCTGCTTGCATTCTCCCTCTCTCAAAAATGTTATTATTATTATGTATAATTAATAAACATTAAAAAATAATAACATAAAAAATAATAAAATAAAACGGATTTGTCTAGCAGCCTTCAAGTGTGCTTTAAATAGCTAGTAGCCTTTCTTGATAGGCATAGTCTGTCAGTGAGCAGAGTTTCATTCCCTGCCTTCAGTGTGCACACCAGCCATGCTGCTTTCTTCTAAGAAATTATAACCTTTAGAACTACCTCTTTATGTTAAAGAACTGGTGTGGTCAGGGCATTACTGAGAATGACAACTATCTCTGCCTATCTGTGGGTCCCAGAATATGCATGTCACTCTGAAACCACAAGGAATTGTGGTGAAGTCCCCTGGCCACATCTCTCAACAAAGATTTATCTGTTTCACTGTTGCCTCCAAAGAGCTTTTCTTCTGGACTAAGATGTTAATTCCTAGTGATGTCTACTAATGGGCCTTCCCTAAGGAGGAGCCTATTAAAGGAATTAATTATACTGCAGGTTCAGAAACTTGCCAGCATAATGAAATGGCTCCCCAGCTGTAATAGTGTGAGAAAGAAGCCACTCAACTAAATTGTAATGCAGACAGGTTCCTATAAAGTGAGAGGCAAGTTTGCTAAGATAACTATAGACCCTAGGAGAAACAGGATAGTGGAAATCTTAATAATGAAGCCAATTTCCACTCACTGATTGGGTTTTATTAAATATGGATCATATTTTTCCAAACATTTCCAAATGTTTATTACCACTTCGATCTCTTATTTGAGACCTATGTTTGCCACTTATTAACATTGCCAGTTAACCTTACAATGCAACGTTAATGTGTTTATTTTAATAAGAAAATACTTATCAGGGTGCTGGTTGGCTCAATTAGTTGAGCGTCGGACTTTGGCTCAGGGCATGATCTCACGGTTCATGAGTTCGAGCCCCCGTTGGGCTCTGCGCTGACAGGTCAGAGTCTGGAGCCTGCTTTGGATTCTGTGTCTTCCCCTCTTTCTCTGCCCCTCCCCCACTTGCTCTCTGTGTCTCTCTCTCAAAAATAAATATAAAAAATAAGAAGAAGAAGAAGAAGAAAATAATTATCTCCAGTCAACACAGAATAAAAGAGAATGGGCTTAGGATGCAGTCAGTGTGATTTGAATCTGAGAGAAGGTGGTAGAATTATCTTTTCTGGAAGTCTAGATTGGTTTCAGTGCAGTATGCCTAAAGTTTGGGGAGTAGCTCAGATGACTTTCTGGTCTTTTATTCCTCTGTATGGTCCATCTTGCACTGTCCAAATCTCCAGAAATAACAACTGCAGAAGAAAAAGATAGTGGCAGATTAATCATAGTGCTAGGAATTGTGCTTGTTACTGGTAAACCACCAATTCATTGGTTTCTAGGTTGATTGGGGTGGGGGTGGTGGTGCAGGGTAGGATAATGTGGGGAATTTACTAGAGATTTGTTAGTCAAATTCTGAATTTTAGTCTTTATCTTGGTTCTCCCTTTATTTCTGGACAAGAAATTTATCTTCCCATTTCTTCTGTTTCATTAGCTGCAAAACATGGATGGTGACCCACCTAGGGTTTTTAACAACCATGAGGCAGAAGCAGTGGGTGGGGACAGTCTACTCTAAATCTGGTGTGGTGCCTGGAATCCCTCTGCTTGGACTCTGGGTTAGTTGGGAGGAGGGATGGAGAGCTCCCTTGGAGGGCAAGCCCGTTCATCAATAGTTCTAGACAGAGCCTAAATCCCAGGAGCCAAGGGAGACCAGAACAGTTCTCTGGCCCCTCCTCCCGACATGGAGATTATTGTGGAGCAAAAGCGAGATTCATCTGAACCTAGTCTATGGTTAACTGAAACATGGGCTTTTGTCAGAATGAACTCAGCTTAAGGATGGGGCAAGTTTTTTTTGTTTTTAATTAATGAAACTCATTTATGATTACAGAATGCATAGAACAGCCGTTTGCATGCTATGAACTCTACACTTGATCTTAGCCAAAAGGCCGAGAAGCGATGCTATGAACTCTTTAAGAAGGTATGGTGATGACACACTGTATAAACTAACTTTGAAAAGTTAGAGGTTGCAAGATGATAAGACACCTTTCACTACCTTGCTATTGCTTGGGTTTTAAGTGTTTCTTAGAATGGACAAGCTACATAAAATCTAACCTAGTTCTAGCTAAAGGGCTAACAGTTCTGATGGAAACTGTTAAACCAATTCTGTAACCAAAATGATAAACAGCTTAAAACTGCCAGGTATCAGTATTATTGTAATATTCCCTTTATCAAAAACCTATAACTGAAATTTATAGGTAAGAATTTACAGTAAGCAGCAGATACTTGGAAACTTGTCAGTTAAGGTTTCCCATTATAGAAGAACTTCTGCTGTAAGCCTTTTTAACCCTCCAAAGTCAGAAAATTAAAAAAAAAAAAAACTTTCACAATTAGTTTCTAAGGAAATTATATAAATGTCATGATACTAAGAGAAAAGCTTTAGATTGTCATTTCCAATAGGACATAGCCTCCTAAAGAAAAAAAAAACACCTTTTTTACTGGTGTTGGGAGGGAAATATATAAATAACAGTCAAAATCTATATTCTTGATATGTTTCTAAAGAAAATAGTTAACTAAATTACTCTAAAGTGACTTCATTTCCCGCTACTCCCCAACCTCCTCAAAATTGAGAATACAACAAATATTTGCATAGGTTTATTATTCACATTTAATCATGAATAATTCACTTTGTACAGACAGCTGGGTAAACAAGAGATTTGGAGTTTCCTTTTTCTAGACTGTTTTTCCCTTGGCTGAAAGGAAACAGCATCAGTGTGGTTTTATAGGATTTTCAGTACCATCTTGTCCTCCTGCCCCAGGCAGGAGGCACCGTCCGTTTTGTGCTTCTTTCTTTCCAGTTTCTTTATTTCTGTCTGTTCCTGGGTTACACCTCACCAACACATGTTTTTTTATCACAAAACAAAAATGAGCTCTATCATTCAGTTCTTTGGTCTGTAAGACATGTATAAGTTTATGGATTTGCTTTTGTGTAGATACTCTCCTGTTGCTGGGAAAAGATCCTTCTGAACTCATTCTGCCTCATCATTATACCCTTCATCTTCTATCAGTCATTAACAATTTCACAACTATTTGACTATCTACCACAAAGCCGGTTCTCATTTCCCTCTGCTCCTCCCAGGCCTACGTGAGGAAGTGAGGCACGTATCACTGAACCAGGTTTACCCAGGGCATTTCAACCTGGGCAAGGGGGCAGAATTTACCAAAGGTCAAGGATCCTTCCGGTTCTGTGAATGTCATGAATCAAATTGTGATAGTATAGCTTGTGGTTTAGGAGAGAATTAGGCTTGCCGTAATTCAGCTATGACCAAATGAGGGAGTGGGGGATGGTTATAGTATACCCCTGGGAAATCCCTGCTCTTTGTCATGACCTGGCAAATAACTTTAAGAATTTGAGCTACCCATCAAATGTCATGCATCCACGCTAACTATATTCGGTGAGGACAAACAGAAGCATAGGGATATAAGTGTCCTCAATTCAGCAACACTTACAAAATATGAACCCCATAGAAATATGGCCAATGACATTCCAGAGAAAATGAACCATGATTTGACTAAATTAAAAAGTCCTTTCTTCTTCATTTAGCAAATCCTTGGCTAGTGCTTACTATGTGCGAGACATCTTCTAAGAACTTTCTACATATTAACTCTTTAATTCTCGTAACAGCCCTATGTGAGGAATATGAGGCACAGAGAAATTAAGTCATTTGCTTAATGTCACTGAAAGAAGTGGGAGAACCAGAATTTGAACCATGCAGTCTGGCTCCAAAGGCTGTGCTTTTAATAAAACACCATGCTTTACTATGAATATAATACCTGCTTATGGTAGAAAGTTTGAAAAATAAGAAAAGTATGAAGAAGAAGAGAAAATTACCTCATAGTCCCACCACTCATTATAGCATAATTGTGTATTTCCTGTGTGTGTGTGTGTGTGTGTGTGTGTGTGTGTACAAAAGCATTTAATTTAGTGGTATCTCTCTCTTTCTCTCTCTTTTCAGTTAGCTATACCTTGTGAACATTCTCCCACAGAAAGATATTAATTTGATTGAACATTCAGATAATTTTCATAGTCTGCTTTGTAAATACTGGCTCAGCCAAGTCTGGAAGCATTTACCATGATTGGTGGGGTGGGGGCTACTGATTTAGTAGATGTCTTATTTCTCCAGGGTCCAAGAGCTTCCCTGAAAATGGACTCAGCGTGATTTCTTTTAAGAGACTTGAAAAAAGTACTGTAGCCTAGAAACATAGCGTGACTTTTCCCATCAAAACATTTATGTTGTCTCTACTTTGCATTGTTCAGTTTTCTTAGGGGCGGGGCAGGGGGTGGTGAGTCTTGGTGCAAAGAAAAATGTAGGCTAGTCAACAGGAAACCTGAAGTCCTTGATACGGCACAGTGGCCTCTAATCATACCCTGGCATGGCTGCTTTCTCTTTCTTTGATAGGTGTTCCAGTAATAATAATAATAATAGTAATAGTAAATGTTCAAAAAAACCCATTTACCTGGTAAACAAAACTGTTATTATATGCCAAGACGTTAAAGGGCAGGCTCTGAAGCCAAGACCGTAGTGGTCGTTGCCATGACCAGCGACAGCTTTTGGCCAGGTCACATGCCATCCTGTTAATAGCCAGAGAGGTAACCAGCATGAATATGTGCGACCTAACCTCAAAACCTCTCAGGAACACAGAGAAATTGGCTTGAAAAGACTGTTTCTCTTTTTCCCTCCTTAATTGAATTTCTAGTTCTAATTAAAGAGGCAGCAGCAGAAAAACGTATTCAAAAGGGAAAGTCAAAGAATGACTCCCATCTCTGAAGAAAACCAGTCATGGCATTAGAAACACAGTCACATCAATCCTCACTCTTCCCTTGAGCTGTGTCACCCATTTACAGGGGAGGAAGGGGAGAGGGGGACCAGGGACCAACCTTTACAATGAGGTTGAAGTTCCGTCTCTGGGAATTACTTTTGTATGCGCATAAATTTCCACAATAAGTACCTTCTGGAGTTTGCATGCAGCTGAGTTGCTCTGTCAAGCTTCCTGTCCAATGTTCTAACTTGAGTTGTGCTACCAGAAAATCAGGTGTATCTCAACTGCTAAGTCAAACTTGGCTTTTTTGGAAACCAGAACTCACTAGCTTGAGCCCCTAAATCCACCTCACCACCTTTTTTCCCTTTAGATTACCTTTTACTCACAGTCACTGGTCCTATGTCCCCTGGGAGCTATTGCAGGTAGGAGCTGTTTGAAATTTAAGATGCAATACCCGGCAGACAAATGGATAAAATGATTTTTTTCTTTGACCTAAAACTAAGGTCAAATCTGTATTCTCTTCCTTTAAGCTCTTGCAAGTATTTTGAAAACTAATTCTACTCCTTTCTGTCAGAGTCTTCTAGTCCTGGGAAGGCATCGGGTCAGGTAGCCAATCAGCTCTTCCAACCAACAGCCTGTCACTGCTTCTCTCAGATTCACAGAGACTTCTTCGAAGGAGGGGTTGAAGATGTGGGGGAAAATGGGTGGGGAGGGCTACACTATAATAACTATGACTCAGGACAATATAGAAGTCACCTTTACATAGGATTTACAAAGCGCTTCTAATGTATATCATTTCACAGAAGTTTTACAGTTGTGTCGTGGGGGTGGGTTGGACCATTCAGCTCAGCTCAGAGAAGTTGTGTTGACTGCCCCAGATCACACAGTTAAGAACCTGAGTCTGAGTGCTGTGATGTGTGCACTGTGACCTTGCTCTCACCTTTAGTGTCCCTGGTCCACACCTTGTCTGGCTTTCCTGTAACACCATAGGCCACATTCAAAGGCTATCTCTCCAAGGCGTACTACCTGTTAAATAGCATTGGGTTTTGGTGTCCCTCTACCCCTGTCTGAAGGCTCCTCTCCTGAAACCCCCATTGCCTGCTGTCCCCATACGTCACATTCTCCCAGGACTTCCCAAGGCAACACCACACCCAGGCCTTTTCTCCTGGATAACCACTCATGCCTTGAACCTAGACCTCTTCTTCCACAATTAGGCTCACTTACTCTGTGTCTTATCTCTCTGAGTCCTGTGAGGGGAGCAGTTTGTGCTGAGATGCTAAAAGCTGGCACTGGCCTTCTCAAAAAATTAAAAATAGAACTACCCTACGACCCAGCAATTGCACTACTAGGCATTTATCCAAGGGATACAGGTATGCTGTTTCGAAGGGGCACGTGCACCCCAATGTTTATTGCAGCTCTATTGACAATAGCCAAAGTGTGGAAAGAGCCCAAATGTCCATCAATGTATGAATGGATAAAGAAGATGTGGTATATATATACAATGGAGTATTACTTGGCAATAAAAAGGAATGAAATCTTGCCATTTGCAACTATGTGGATGGAACTAGAGGGTATTATGCTAAGCGAAATTAGTCAGAGAAAGACAAATGTCATATGACTTCACTCATATGAGGACCTTAAGATATAAAACAGATGAACATAAGGGAAGGGAAGCAAAAAGAATGTAAAAACAGGGAGGGGGACAAAACATAAGAGACTCTTAAATACGGAGAACAAACAGAGGGTTACTGGAGGGGTTGTCGGGGGGATGGGCTAAATGGGTAAGGGGCTTAAGGAATCATTGTTGCACCAAATGCTAACTAACTTGGATGTAAATTTAAAAAATAAATTAAATTAAAAATAAACAAGTAATAAATAAAAGCTGGAACTAGCCTAATATTCTATTACCCCACATCCCTCAGGACCATTTGATGGCTCTGTGAGCTTGGGCAAGTGTGTGAGTTGAGCTTTACATGTACAATGGAGACAATAATTTGTTACAAGTGAGGAACAAGTGAAATCATCTGGGTGTTATATACATCAACTGAATAAACCCATCTTTCTCTCCTAAAGCGGATTTCAGGACACCTTCCCCTCTCACCTTGGGTTCCTGTAGCGGCCTTACTTTCCTCCAGACCTGGTCCCTGCCAAACATACATTCGCCACCCTGGCGGAAGGTATCTTTTCCAGAGTACAAGTATGACCAGAATTATCCCCTGCCTAAACCCTCCAGCAGCTCTGCAGGGCCTCAGAGTCAAGTCCAGACTCCCTGGGGTGGTCTTCAAGCCCTGCATGCTCTGGCCCTGCTCCCCTCACCAGTGCTCAGTGCTCACCTCTTGAACTCAGCGCCAGGTATATATCACTCCCTCCTCTACCTCTAGGCCACTGAGCAGGCTGTTCTCTCTTCTCCAACTCTCCGTCTCTCCCCTTTCTAATTTCTATTCATCCTCTTCATTCTTTAGCTTAAGTATCATTTCCTCCAAGAAGTCTTCCTGAGTTGGGTTAGATGTGGCCTTCTCCCGTCCTTCCTCCCTCCTAGCACCTAGAACACACCTTAACTCCCTGGCTTGCCCATAAGCTCCTTCAGGGCCTGAACTACACAGGTTCCCAGACCCACTCCTGACTCAGGGCAGGCAAGAAGGCAGTGAATGAATGAATATTCCTGGCACCTTTCCTGAAACACATAAAGCTCAATTATTTTTTTCAGGCATTTGACTCTTACTTGAAAATATTTGCATTTCAAAGTCCCCACCCTCTTTGCATTTGAAAATTCCTCCTGCTTTCAGTGTCTTGCTCCAAAGAAAAGAATAACTTTGGGATATTAAGTCTTACCAACAAATATAGTATTTTTAATCCAAAGGGGAAAAGGGAGACTCAGATAACAATAATACCATGAGATAAATTAGAATTTATACTTCTATGGCATATTCATATGATTATCTCAATTGATTCTTATAATTCTCCTATTCATTGTATTGGACTCCTGTTTTACAGGGCATATTAATGACATAGAATTGCAAGTGGCAGAAACCATCCTGTGTTAACTTAAGCAAAGAAAAAAAAAAGCAGAAGGGAACTTATAAGTGAGCAGGGGTGTCTCATGGAACCCAAGGCACAGAGTCAGTCATTATAAAGCCTTCAGGGTTTTTGTTTCTGCTTCTTTCTACACATGCAACTCATTCTTCTCTCTCTTCATAATGCCTTTTTGGTACCCAGTCCATTGGCCGAGATGGCTGCCCATGACTCCAAGGTCACCAGTCACAGGCCCAGCCACATGAGGGGGCTGACAGACTGTCCTTGAACCCAGGCACAGGCCCCCAAGGGGGATACTCTGATGGTCCAGCTGAGTCAGGTCAATGACTGCAGTGAAAGAGCAGGGTGACAGTTGCACTGCACAGGTGCCCATTCTCCTGACCCTGTGGCAATGGTGGGAGGGTCTGGGAAGGGAGGGAAGTTTCCAGAGAAAGGGGTCCCCTCCAAGGAGGTTAAGGGACTTGGCTGAGAGCAAAGGAGGCCCAGGTGAAGCCACGATGAGAGTAGGAATCAGATACTGATCTTGCCCAAAAGTCTCCAATCATGTTTTACAATTAAGAACTAGAAATATTGAGATTAGGTACAGTTATGACATATGGACCAAAATATGCATTCTACAGTGCCCATGTACTACAAAAATGGCCTGCTGGCAGCTTGGCAGGAAGAACATGCAGATCTATATAGGAACCTTTTGCCAGAGCTTAAAATTAAATTAAAACAACCTTATGTTAAATCCCAAACAAGAGAATCCCAAACCAATTAAGTTTGTAAAACAATCATGTATAAAACTCAATGATAATTTCAAAAATAAATGTAGTGATTTTGAGATTCATTGAATTTCAGTAGAAGTGGTTTTTAATATAGAGTCTGTTGGTTTTACATTTGCTTTTACGAATTCGGTAGACTCTAGGAGCACTTGAGTGGCTCAGTGGATTAAGCTTGGTTTTGGCTCAGGTTGTGATCTCATGGTTCGTGAGTTGGAGCCCCTGCATCGGGCTCTGCACTGACAGTGCAGAATCTGCTTGGGATTCTGTCTCTCCCTCTTTCTGCTCCTCTCTCTCTCTCTCTCTCTCTCTCTCTCTCTCTCTCTCTCAAAACAAATAAGCAAACTTAAAAAAATTTTTTTAAGATTTCTGTAGATTCTTAGAGGCAAAAGAGGTAAAGCAAGTAGGAACAGGGACCCAGGTCCTGCCTCTGAAGATCTCCTTCACTCTGGGCCTCACACCCATCTACCTGAGTGTCCCTGTAGTCCCTCTACAGAACCCTGGCATTCTTCTGAGCAAGGGCACAGCCTGGTTTGAAAAATCTCTGATCTAGCCTAGATGAGAGAATGATACCCAGAGCAGTGGTTCTCAAACTTGAATATATGAAAACACCCAGGAGCTTTTTAGAGATGCATATTCCCAGGCTCCACTCTCAGAGGCAGAGTCAAGGACTCTACAACCCTCCCAGGTGGCCCAGCCAATTCTTATGCAGGGGGTCCTCTGCATGGCGGGAGCCATCTGTCCTAAGTCACTAGTGAGAGAGCTGAATCCAAGACCCAGGCTTCCTGATGTCCAGTTCAACGCTTTTCCTACCAGATTTCACTGACTGCAACTGTTTCTAACTGTTAAAATACAAACTTCACTACTTTAAAAAATCTAAATCAAATCAATGACAAATGGAGAAACAAAATGTGGTGTGTACACACAATGGAATATTATTCAACCTTAAAAAGGAAGAAAATTCTGACACCTACTACAATATGGATGAACTCAGAGGACACGATGCTCAGTGAAATAAGCCAGTCACAAAAGGACAAATAGTGTATGTCCACTTGCATAAGGTACTTGCAGTAGTCAAATCATAGAGGCAGACAGCAGACTGGGGGCTACCAGGAGTTGAGGGAACGGGGAATGAAGAGTTGTTGTTTAATGGATACAAAGTTTTAGTTCAGGAAGATGAGAAAGTTCTGGAGGATGGTAGTCACGGTTGCACAACAATGCCAATGTACTTATTGCCACAGAACTGCACACTTAAAAATAGTTACAAATAGTAAATTTTATGTTATGTGTATTTTACCACAATAAAAAAAACCACAATCAAATTTTTGTCTGCACTTCAAGGAGACTTCATTTACCATTTTGTAGATGGGAAGATACATTTAGAAATCAGCTGGCCTCTAGGGACGCCTGAGTGGTTCAGTCAGTTAAGCATCTGACTCTTGATCTCACCTCAGGTCTTGAGCTCAGGGTTGTGAGTTCAAGCCTTGCGTTGGGCTCCATGCTGGGTGTGAAGCCTGCTGAAAGAAAGAAAGAAAGAAAGAAAGAAAGAAAGAAAGAAAGAAAGAAAGAAAGAAAGAAAGAAAGAAAAACAAAGAAGAAAGAGAAATCAGCTGGCTTCTGGATGTGGGTTCTAGACACTAAACTTACTCAACTGCTCTAACTGCGTGGCTTTATGCCTCACCCCCCACCTCCAGAATGGTTCTCTCTCGTGGTCATTCCCATGGTGCTGCCTTTTTAGCGCCTGCATCAGTGCCAGTTCACGGCTCAGCCTAACACCTGCTAAGAGAGTAACAGAGGCAACATGCTCTAGTAAGGCCTGAGGCACTCACCCTGGAGGGAAAGAAGAGCAGAAAGAAATGAGAAAAGGAAAAGTGAGGCTGGAAAGAAACTCTGGAAATGGTGAACATGGACCTAAGAACACATGGAGTAAGAGCTGGGAAACTATTAAGATGGGAAACTTTAATATGCCCCCCACTTTGTTTTTGAAGTTTATTTACCTATTTTGAGGCAAGGGGCACAGAGAGAAGGAGAGAGAGAATCCCAAGCAGGCTCCTTGCCATCAGTGCAGAACCTGATGTGGGGCTTGATCTCACAAACCGTGAGATCATGACCTGAGCCGAGATCAAGAGTCGGACGCTTAACTGACTGAGATGTTTGTGGCCCCTTTTCAAGAACAGCTGTAGCATTGGAATTTCCTAGAAAAATGGATAGACACATTTGAAAACAGTGAAGCACTGCATGGAAGTAACTGGAAACCAGGCTTCCTCCTGATCTCTGAGATGTCCCATCACTGAACAGTTATAAGAAAGAGAAAGCAAAGACAAGCTGAGAAGCCACATGTTGTAAGTTCTTGGTCATAACACAAATTCCATTCTTAGTTGATAAAAGGGGCATGAATTGCCACGAGCAAGAAAGGGGAGTGAAGAGAGAGCAAAAAAGAAATAAGAGAGAGGTCAGTGCTAGCTTTCTGAGACTGACGTTGTGATGAGTTTTCTTTCCCTGCTCAGCAAAGTTTATCTGGTAGTCGTAAGTTCATGGCGTTGGGCAATTGTCCAAACATTTGGGGAAGTTACTCATGAAGAAGAAGCCAACTCCAGACAGCTCGTTGGGAAATATGGAGAGTCAGTGCCTGGGTGGTTTTCATAGTAATCCAGGATTTATTAAAGCTCAGAAAGCAAGCAGCAGAGAGGATTTTTATAATGAGCCAGAGTCATCATTTCGATAGAAAGGAAAGTTTTTCTCTGGTCTGAAGGAGGTGGCAGGCCCCAGGAGGCTAAGAGGAGGGGGTCTTGTTTTGTAAGTGCTGTGACAGATCCTGGGGACTCCAGCAGTGGTAGAACGGTTTCCTTCTGAAACCCCTCCCCTCCAGGGTACAAAGTTTTCAATTGCAATTGGGAGAAATTAGACTCCATGATCTAATAGAGCTAAGTTTTTCCTCTCAAATATGGTATGATGTGACATCAGCATCTCTGCCAGATTCTGTTGCTACCCAGGGGAAGTGAAACGCAGGTGGACCGCGTTTGTAACATTGATTTAGTCTTCCAAAGTTATATGAAAATGAAGTAATTTTAAATTGACCAAGGTAGTTAAAGAAGCCCTGCTTGCAATCTTTTGTAAATCTAGATATGCTTCTGCAAAGAAGGTAAACAATTTTCAAAATATTTTGCTTGTAGCTCTGAATTTTGATTTGTCTCCTTTGCTGCTAGAACATTCAGAATGTTGTAAATGTTGCAGTTCAGATGAATCATCTGTCGCTATCCATCTTGATTTCCCAGAATGTTTTATCAAACAGATTGGTTCTCTGAGTGTGAAAAATCTAATAATTCTATGGGGCACCTGGGTGGCTCAGTCAGTTAAGCATCATACTCTTGATTCTGGCTCAGGTCATGATCTCATGGTCGTGGGATTGAGCCCCACATCGGGCTCTGCCCTGACAGGTTGGGATTCTCTCTCTCTCCCTCTCTCTGCCCCTCCCCCACTCAAGCTCTCTCACTCAAAATAAATAAAGTTTTTAAAAAAGAAAAATCTAATAATTCTACAGCTTCCTTGGAACTTTATAATACTTTACCAAATTTTTCTTAAAAAAAAAAAAAAAACTTAAAAAACACATTCCGAACACACAGGAAGACCACACCATCTGGCCCTTGAACACAGCTTAGGTTGACTTTTTAATGAAGAGCTAGTTCCTAGGTGTAACTAGATGGTGATTATCAGTGCTCAGTTCAATCTACATACCTTGTTTGGAGAGGGTTCCATGCAAGGCACAGGCTGGAGAGGAGGGACAAACACCACAGGGACTCAGGGCACTGCAGGCCTGCAGTGAGGTGAGGGACAGCTTCATAGAGGGGGTGACTTTCAAGCTACATCTTGAGGGGAGAGGTTAGGATACTCAGAGTCAGGAAGAACATTTCCTACCAGGAGGAACAAAGGAGAAACTGCTCAGAAGCGTGAGGATGGAGAAGTGTTTGAGGACAGAGGATGCACCAATGTGGTATGGTTTCCAGAAAGGAGAGGAGGGTAGATCCTGGAAAAGTTTCAGAAGAAATTATGAAATAAAGGTTTGTAAACATTTATGAGAGAACAATAATTGTTAGGAGTCACTAAGCACGGATTCATTAAGAACTAGTCATTTCCTGTTTTTTATAAGGTTACTAGACTGGTAAACTGGAGGATATTGTCAAGGGGATTCTTGTGATTGTCTGGAAGTTTCTATGGTCCTGTTCAGGAGTGGAATGGAAGGCCCCGAGTTCTACCATGCATCTCACTTCAGTGGGGCATCTGACCTCGCCAGGTGCAGTGAGATTCTTGTTAAGAGTGTGGTTTGTATGACTAAACATTCATCCCCAAAGAGGCCTGAGGATGGACTGATGACAGGACGGAGGGCGGGCTCCAGTACTGACTGGGGCTCCACATTAGGCCCCTTTCTTTTTTCTGTCTTCATCCCTGTTTGCCAGTGACATAAAGAAACTTACAGGATGCATCTATTAGAATTTCAGATAACATAAAATTGGAAGGGAAAAATAAATGTATCTATGGGTGTATTGGAAAAGATCTCTTGGGGCTAGAATAGTGAACCCAAACAAGCAGCTAAAATACAATAGATATAAATGTAAAAGACTGTAAGTAAGATACAAAAAATCAACAACTCCAGAAGCACATGGAGAAATGTCTCAGTAACAGTTGCTGTCAAAAGAGACATTTTAGTTTACCATAATATGACCTAACAGAGTGATGCGTTTGGCAAAAAAGACTATTTAGTCAACATACGGTGTCTATATATTCTTTAATTCAACAAATCCTTATTTAGCCCCCCAATATGCGTCAGGCACTGGGTTGGGCAGCAAAAACACTGGAGAAAAGACAGGCAGAGTGCCTGCCCTCAGGCAGCCTGTAGTTTCCTAGAGGAAGGACACAAAGACACAAGAAATCACTACAACTTGTGACAGAGGCCTGGAGAGACACAAATGAAGGTCAGAAAGAGGGTGAGAATGAGGGACCCATTTTTCTTGGGGTGGCCATGGCAGGCCTCTTTGAAGAAGTGGCAGTCAAGCTGAGGCCAGGTGCAGGGAAGGAGAGGCAGAGAGGCAGAACACACCGGAGTGCATGGGCTTTGAGTACAGAAGGAGCTTGATGTGTTCCGTGAACTGAAAGACCAATGAGGCTTGTCCATATTTGAGGTCACCAACATCCATTGTCCCATTCTTCCATGGTGAGGGGGTGCTGACACTGGGCAGTCCTGTTGTACTACATTTCCCAGCATGTGGCCATGGGATTGCATCCTCGTTGTTAGTGGAATGGTAACAAACGGTCTGTGTTGAAAGCTGGCCCCCATAAGAGGTATATACACCACCCCTCATCCCACCATGCTCTTTTTGTTTCTTGCTGCCTGCATCCAGGACATGGCAGCAACCTAGCTTGGACAGGAACACCCCATGGAATAGCAGACAGAGCTCCAGCTGGAAAGGGGTCTGGGTCCCTCAATGCCTGCAGAGAGCAGAGCACTTGCTAACCTGGATCTTTCACCTTGAGAGAGATCTTTAAGCCACTGAATAGTACCACATCTCTTACTTAAACCTGTTACAGAAACAAAGGAGTACTAGCTCCACCAACCCGTCCACATTTAGACACTGCATGTAGCTCAAAGGGTCACTTTTTAAAAAAGAGACGTTGACTGTTGGAAGCATATCCAGGGAAAAGTAAGAACCATGACATTTAGGAATCAGAAAACCAAGTCAATAAAAATCTGCTGAAGATGCCGTAGTTGTTTAGTCTGGAAAAGGGATTTCTCGGGGTGACATGATTGATGGCCATCTTCAAATACCAAGGAAGAAGAATGAGGCTGAATTGGGGTGGCTTCTGTGGGACCTACAGGCACTTGGGTTTTATGATGAGGCAGATTCTAACTCAATACAAGCGAGAAGCTTCTAATGATGAGGGATTATTAGAAAATTCCAGATTAAGGGGCACCTGGGTGGCTCAGCTGGTCAAGCGTCTGACTTCGGTTCAGGTCATGATCTCATAGTGAGTTCGAGCCCCACATCAGGCTCTATGCGGATAGTTGAGAGCATGGAGCCTGCTTCGAATTCTGCATCTCCCTCTCTTTCTGTTCCTCCCCTGCTCACACTCTGTTTCTCTCTGTCCCTCTCAAAAACAAATAAACATTAAAAAAATTAAAAAAAACAACAACAACAAAGAAAATTCCGGGTTGCTTTGAGTATCAACAGCTTCTCCCCCAACCGTGTCCAAGCAGAGCCTGGCTGGCCACTTGTGAGGAGACATTTACAGAGGCATTTGTGGCATCACTGTGGAGATTCTAACTAATTCTAAGATTTGGGGTAAGGAAGGTGGTAAATAATGCAGGTTGAAGACAGGTCATAATGGGATTGAATGTCAGTTTGGATTGAACACCGGAGGCAAGGGGACTCTTGGAGGTTTCTGAGTACGGTAACGATACGATAAAAGCAAGGAACGTTGCTTTGGCCAACATCAGGGGAGAAATCCTGATTTTCACAGCCTGTGCTGGTGCTAGCCTTGCCTGAACCATGAGCGATTTAAGGAAAGCCAAGAGTAAAGAATATTGATTTTCATTACTTTATTCTTGAGATAATCCAAAAAATATTTTGGGGCTAGCATTTTTTTTTTTTTTAACTTATCTTCCAAGATGAGTGATCTCTTTAGTCCAAGGAACTCAAAGTACTTTTCACCCTAGTCTCATTCAGTCTTGTCACATATCTGAACTACTATGTCAGGGGCAAGAATGTCAAACCTCCTCTCTCAGATAAGGAGAAGGCCTCACAAAGAAGGGCAGTGAGTTGTTCAAGGTCAAGGCAGTGAGTGAGTCAGGGGCAGGGCGGGCTTTTTGACTGAAGTCTGCCACACTGCCTGGAGCCCGGGCAAAGGGTGCCTCAACTAGGAATGTCTTCCACCTACCAGAAAAACCAGCTTGAACCAACAGTCTCTCCAGAGTGGGAAATTAGTTGAGATGTTTCAGTGTCAACCAGTTTTGCTTTGCAGGACAGATGAGGAAAGTGAGGCTCAGCAAGGCCACGCAGGCCAAGGCCTAGCTATGACTTGAACGCAGTTCTTGGGTTCCTGGCACTAGATCTTACCAGCCCACCTACCCGGACAATGGTAGGCTCAGGAACACCCCATACTCCAGTTACCTGGAATCAACGGGGCCATCAGCATTAGCTCCACTGTCTGGAAATATAAAGGCTCATATTGGCTTTGGCCACCAAAGAGAGGAAACATTCTGCAATCCTTGAAAACTCGCAGCTGAGGGGGGGGGCGGTGGGGAGAATTGTTTGAGCCTTGTAACTACAAAGTCAAAAGGGAAAACATGTGTTTCACATTTGTCTTGGGATGGGAAAGAAAAACTTTTTCTTTCACTTAATCTCGGTTTAAACAAACAGAGAGACAGCCCTTTTTGTAAACTCACCGAACGTCAAATATCGTTCCCTTCGCATGGCATCGGTTTACTAAGCCACTACAGAGCCACTTTCCTCACGTAATCCCCTCGATTAGAAGGCACTTCAGCTTGAAGAGGGGCAACCAAAATAATACACATTGCCTCTGATGAATTGGACGAGAGTGAGCCAATGGAGTCAGGTTTCCAAATCTATAACCTCTTGGTTTCAGCCAGAGACCCGAGGCAATACGGCTTTAGTCATGACTCAGGATTTTGGGAGTGAAGGCAAGCACGTCAAGTGATGTAAGAAAATTCCCCCACTCCCCCATCCCACTGGCTTCCTCACCTCCCCACCCCCACCCCCCAGGGAATTCAGCCAGAGCGCACTGTGGGGGAGGGGTTGCAGAGTCACCGGGTGCTGAGTTGCCCGGCACACCTCCCATCACGGAGGCAGTGGCCAGCGTCAGCGCCTGACAAAGGAAGTACTCAGTTACAATTACTTTCCTGTTGGCCTGCAAGCTCCGATAATTGCTTTGCAATGTGTGTGTGTGTGAGAACCTCATAAAGTAAACCAAGAAACAGAAGGCCAGGTCTGGGCTAAAGGGAAGTGTCAAGTGGGGGAGGCTCGTGATGCAAGCCTACCTTTGAAGTCACTTTGTTTGTGAAAAGTCTGCTGGGCTCTCTCTTAAGGAAACTCCACTGGAATGAGGTTTCTGTGCATGTGGGGTTTAAGGCTATTGTTTTTGGCTACGGTTTTCACCTCAAGCCCTAGCTAGGACATGTATAAATCCCATAACAACAGCCTGACATGAAATTGCTCACCCTCTCACAGCATCAGGGGACTTTTACTCAGGCGGATTTTGAATGCTTCATTGTTCAATAGGACAGGAAGTTTACTCTCAATGTAAATGAGGAATCTTTTTTTTTTCCCTCCTTACCTCCTTGGAAGATTTTCACTGAGACCTGCCTTGTCATCCCCAGTCCAGCTTCTTCCATGTCAGCAGCTGCAGCCTGGCCGTGCTGTCCGGGTTCCTTTTCAGAGTCAGGGTTTTCTTAGGACTAGATTTTTAGCCTTTTCCCTGGAAGTGACACTGGGTGGTGGTCTAAGGGAGACCTAGGGACAGGGAAGAGTTGTGTCTTCTGAAAGGGTTGGATTTCTTTTTTCAGTTTCTTCAACTCTGACCTTGACCTAGGTTTGTTTCTTACACACACACAGAGCCCCGCTGCCAAACTTTATGATGATCTTTTTCTTAGGATACATCACATGGTGGGCCTGTATCACATCAGTTCACATTTGGAACATTGAACTAGGACTCTAATGTCAGAATGTGTCCAACTAACTGGCATCAGCAAGTAGGTGCTTAATTCAGAACCATGACCCTACCTTCCATTGGAGCAAATCCCTGAGAACGATAGAAAACTTCTAGAAAAAGCATTGCAGGTTCCGCCATCTCATGACACACTCTGTAGACAAACTCTTAAAAAGGCACAAGAAAACTCTTCTTAACCTTTTGCTGATGCCCACCCCGCCCCCTCCAGGAGACTGGCCAAGAGAGACCGTCAAAAAAAGAAGGGGTTCATAGACACAACTACTTTTAATCAGAGGAAACCACATAAGGATCATGAAGAGGTAAATGACAGGGACACTGACCTTATAGGATGAGTAAGCCCTAGTCTGCTTTGTTCTCTTATCTCCGGAATCTTTTTTTTTTTTTTCCTATATATCTGAAAAAAATCAGTAATAAGCTTTTAAAAAGAAAAAGAAAAAAGTCAAGCACCGTGCATAAGCCCTAGAGATCATTCTGAAGTCAAAATATCATTGCAACTGTCTTCCGCTCATGGCTTCATCATCAACACCGCCAGTGTCATGATAATCCTAAACAGCATACATGCTAAAGACTTTTTTGTTGTTTAAAATTGTAGTATTCACCAGGGCTTTTATGTGTGTGTATGTGTCTGTGTGTGTGTGTGTGCATGTGTGTGTGTACGTGTGCATTTTCATTTGTACCAGGTCAAGTACAATTAAGCAAGAAACAGCAACCTCATTTCTGGCCGAGGCTCTGTTCTCAGACCTGCTTTCATATGACAAACACCTGCAGAGATCTGTCTACAACACAGGGAAGCCTGAGTGTCTCCCCCAGAGGTTCTGAATTCATGGAGCTGCTCTGGGGTCTGGACACATTCCTACATTCATTACAGTGCACATCCAAGGTCACCATGCACTAAACTAGTCCAGCCCTTAATAAAGTCTCCCTCCCCTGGTCCACAAGACCCACAGTCACCAGCCCCTGGGACAACATCTCTCTTCTCTGGCATTTGTCTCCTCTCTCTGCTTCTAACCCTGGCTTCACCCTAGGTTTCAGCATCTGGGATCTGGCCTCCTCTGTGACCATCACTGTGGCAAAACAGTTCTCCCCAAAATGCCCTCAAGTATAACTAAACATTCTAAGTTACTCCTTCACACTCAGTAAAAATGACTGCATTTATGGAGATCCCGGGTGTCTCAGTTGGTTAAGCTTTTGACTCTTGGTTTTGGCTCAGGTCAGGATCTCACAGTTTGTGGGTTCAAGTCCCACGTTGAACTCTGCATGGCAGCGTGGATCCTGCTTGGGATTCTCTGTCTCCTTCTCTCTGTCTCCCCTGCCCAAGCTCTCTCTCTCTCTCAAAATAAATAAATAAACATTTTCCAAAAAAAAAAATGACTGTATTTGTAACGCATCCAGTCATCCTTATGTAATGAGGTGAGGAGCACCAAGCTGTAGTTTAGTGACACCTGACGGCAAGGGCCCAGGGCAAATCCATCCTATGCAAGGCACCAATAACGACAAGTCGACAAGTCGTAAACTTTCAGGGCTCGGGGCCCATACCAGAGCTTGGCACCTCATAGATGCTCAGCAAACTTCTGATAAAACTGAATGTGTCAAGTCTGTCAATAGAGGGTGCTTCCCCAACCTAATCTGGTTCTTGAAATTCAAATGATTAGATTGAGAAAAGATGTCTGGTGATTACAAAACTCCCTCTCTGAGAACTCAGTAGTGGCAGAATTAGCCAAGGACATGCAGCAGCTCTCAGCAGATGGGCACACACACCTTACCCTGCCTGCTCCCGCTCACAGCTCTAGACTTGAAACAGCGTTTCATGCCATTGCAGAAACAGGACTCAAGAGTTTCCTTTCCACCAAGAAAGCAACTGAGTTGTTGGGGTTATAAACCACTCCTCTGGGATGACACTCCACGTTGGAGATTGTCGATGGTAGACATGGGAATGTTCTTCAATCTGCATAAACACTCAAGTGCCTCAAATCCTCCAACGTGGCCATTTTGTCTTCTTTGGCCCTGTCTTGCCCATCACACCCCACTCTGAACCCATTTCTGGAAGGGGGTGCTAGACATTGAGGCAGCACCTCATCTACGTGGTGCTGAGTCACACTCATATTTTAGTTAATAATATGTTCAAGGTCTGCTAGGACAGGCCTCTCCCAACTCCACCTCACCCTTCTTTTCCAGAATTGTCTTTGCCATTTTCTCTCATTCATTAAATGTGGATTTATTTATTAAAAAATCAATGAATCCTTTGAGGTTTTGATTGGAATTGCAATGAATCAGCAAATTCATTTGAGGCTAAAGAATTGTTCTAAATTGAATTTCCCCATTTAGCAACACCTATTTTATTCACATCTCTTTTAAAATTTCCCAGTACAGGGGCACCTGCATGGCTCAGTAGGTTAAGCATCTGACTTAGGCTCAGGCCATGATCTCATGGTTCATGGGTTTGAGCCCCACATCAGGCTCTGTGCTGACAGCTCAGAGCCTGAAGCCTGTTTTGGATTCTGTGTCTCCCTCTTTCTCTGCACCACCGCCCCCCCCCCAGCCCCACACCACACCCCTGCCACTCACACTCTGTCTCTCTTTCTCAGAAATAAAGGTTAAAAAATTTGTAAAAAATAAAATAAAATTTCCCAGTACAATTGTGTAGTGTTCTTTATCAGGATCCCATGCGGGTTTATCAAGAAGTGGTTTATGGCTTCAGGTAATACTATGACTAGGGTTCTCAGTAGCTTACTGGCATATAAGAATGCCTTGACTGTGGCGTGTTTATCTTGTGCCCAGTCATTTTTCTAAATATTTTTCTTATTAATTCCAGTAGTTCTTATCCGGTCCCTTAAATTTGTTAAGGGTACAACCACAGGGTTACAAAGAATGATGTGTGGTATTTTTTTTTTAAGTTTATTTATTTTTGAGAGTGAGAGAGACAGAGAGCAAGCAGGGGAGGGGCAGAGAGAGAGGGAGATACAGAATCCCAAGCAGGCTCCAGGCTCTGAGCTGTCAGCACAGAGCCTGATGTGGGGCTTAAACGCACGAACCATGAGTTCATGACCTGAGCTGAAGTTGGACGCCCACCTGACCGAGCCACCCAGGTGCCCCTGAGGTTTTGTACTGATACATGAGTCAGGGGGGTAGTAGTCTAGTGTATTAGTGTCCTGGGCTGCTGTAACAAATGGGATGGCTTCAAACAACAGAAACGTCTCACAGTTCTGATAGCCAGAAGGCTGAAATCAAGGTGTCAGTAGGGTGGGCTTCTCCTGGAGGTTCTGAGGGGGAATCTGTTCCAGGCCTCTCTCTTAGCTTTCCCTACTTGTCAGAGATCCCTGGAGATTCTTGTATCACTCCCTCTCTACTTCTATTTTCACATGGCCTGCTTCCTCATGAGTGTGTCTGTATATGTGCAAATGACTTACTTTGTAAGGTTATCAGCCAATGGACTTAGGACCTGCTCTAATCCAATATGGCCTCATCTTAACAAATAGCAAAAACACTATTTCCAAATATTCATGGGTCCTAGGGATTAGGACTTCAACATATCTTTTTGTGGGGGACACTATCCTGCAGCATCCAGTGTGCTTGTCTCTGACCAGTTTGCTTCTAGAGCTTTGGGGCCAGTTCATGAACCATGTTTCAAGATGTCCACTGAAATATTGCTCACGTCTGTGTGAGGAATGGTCACGGTAACTATAGTCAGCTTGGATCTAGGAGGCCCTGAGACGAGCATAATTTCTGCCTTCACTTAGCTACAGGGCTTTCGTGGTACCCATAATCTGTGTTGTTCCGGGGGGTGACATTCTGAAGGAAGCAAATTCTGGCTCAATCTAATTTGACTCAAAGATCCAAGGGATCTTTGGATTAAGGCCATCTGCCAAGGGGCATCTCTCTGCAGCAGTTACAAGTTACATCATCCTTCACCCATCTGACAAATACGTACGGAGGCCTACTAGACCTGGTACTTTGCGCCAGGCAGCTGGCCCTGGGTCAGGTGCTGGGGCAGTGACAGGTTCCAGAGACACACAGGTGTTGCCCTCAGGAGGCTCACAGTCTAGTGGCCCCAGAAGAGCCCAAGCAGCCTGGGTGTGCATAGTGCTCAAGATGTTAGGAATGAGATTCTCTTTGGAGAGAGTATGGCCAGATGACCACCATGTTCCCTCAGAGCTAAGACACTGTGGCCTTTATGATCCCTAAGGCAAACTGTAGAGGAAAGCAGAGGTTTGGGCAGGAGCATGGGGTAAAGTGAATTTATAAACAAAAGAATAAAGGGTTGAGGCGCCTGGGTGGCTCAGTTGTTAAGCTTCCGACTTCAGCTCAGGTCATTATCTCATGGTTCATGAGTTCGAGCCCCGCTTCGGGCTCTGTGCTGAGAGCTCAGAGCCTGGAGCCTACTTCGCATTATGCATCTCCCTCTCTCTCTGCCCCTCCCTCACTCGCACTCTCTCTCTCTCAAAAATAAATAAACATTAAAAACAAAAAAATTTAAAAAGGACTTAAAAAAAAAAGAAAGAAAGAAAGAAAGAAAGAAAGAAAGAAAGAAAAGGAAAAAAGGGTTTACATGAACCCAGAGGGGCTTCCCAGGCAGGATGCACGAAGGAACGCAGGCCCCCTTGCACCATCACGAAGGTCCACCCGCTCTCCCGCCTCCCATTACAGTGTCCTCAGCCTTACCCCGCCCACCCTCAGGAGCAGACGCTCAACAAACAAACAATCCAGACCCACCGTGGCTGCTCAGGCTGGGGCCACCTCAGTGGGGAAACCAAATCCCTTTCCCCAATCTCAGCAGACAAAACAGCCTGGGCCCTAGGTGTTTCCCCTTCTGCCTGGGACACCCAGCCAGGGAAAGCAAAGCAAGAAGCCCTAAATCAAGTGTTTTCAGCAGAACCAGGCCCCGGGGGGGTGGAAGGGAGAGGCCTCCACTCTCAGCGGCTGCTCCTCCTTGATGATCCAAAACAAAGCCGGTGCCAGGGAAGTTAATCTGCCCTGAGATAGGGGGAGCCACGCCTTGAGGTGGAGAGGGAGCCAGCCCAGGGCACTGCGGGCCCAGGAAGCTGAGCCTGTGCATCGGTACCCTGCCAAGGTAAACCTTGGTCTTCGATGCCCAGGAGGGGGCAAGTCCGGTCCTTCAAGAAAAGAAACCCCGTCTTTGCTTGATTGCTGCCCTTTGACCACGTGAGAAGATAAATACATTTTTTTAATAGATCTGTCATCAGTGCTGGGAAACGCCTGGTACTCTACCCCAGAGAGGTCTCACAAAACAAAGAATCCATCTGGTGGTGATCACAGCGTTCCCGCCCCACCATCCATCCTCTTCCTGCTTCCCCACGCGTGCTCACATGTCTTCACGTGTGAATGCACACGCACATGTGTGCCTGGACCCTTACATGTATGCACACAGGGTCACATACATGCCCACATTCATACGTCCGCCCTAAGCTTCACCCTTCCACACACGCATCCCCACACATAGCCTCACACAAGTGCACGTACGTGAGTGTACCTGCATCCACCCTCACGGACAAGGATACATATATGCATCCTTGTATACAAATACGCTCATGTACACACCTCCTCATGCAAAGTACACACGTCCTCACATGTATTCTCATGCATACGTGCATCTCACACAAACATCCTCACACACAAACACACCGCGTGCCTACACATCAGTACACAAACACATATCCTCAATCCCTTTTCATGTATGCACATATGCATGTACACACACCCCCTTACTCGTAAGTGCACCTCGTACATGAAACCACATGCGGGCACACATTTTCACATCACATGTCCTCACACACATGCACCCATAGGTTCATCCTCACACACACCTCCCTTCACAAGCACATTCCCTCACACCCTCACACATGGATGAATAGCCTTACACACACACATACCCCTGTTTTGCTGATGCTTCTCCAGGAGTTGATTTAACTGTCCGGTCTGTGAAGAGGCAAAGCCAATGACTTCCTTATTGGGGCAGGTTTCAGTTTGAAACCCATGGCCTGGGACCCAGGTCACAGACAACCGGTCACAGAGCCTGGGCCATGGACAGGCCAGGTAGGCATGTTCCTGCCATCCGTCTGCCATGGAAAGAGCTAGGGCTTTGGAACTGGGGCAACATGGTTCTCTCAGTGACCTTGGACAAGTTACATAGCCTCTCTGAGTCTTAGAGTCTCATAAAAATAGGAAGCGAATAGCACCTACTTCATGGGATTGGAGAGATGGACATGATCTCAGTGCAGTGGTCATGCAGTGTAGGCGTTCAGAAGAAAGCTCCGTCCATTTTGCTGCCCTGGGTTGTGGCCACCATTTCCCAGGTCTTTGGGCACGTGCAAGATGGGGACTAGTGAAGTCCAAGTGCAGAATATGAAAGGCAATTCACATCGTTGCTAGCAAAGGAACATTTTATAAGGTATCCAGCTGTCTGGCCAAAACATGTCCAGGGATCTCCTGGAAAGGGACTGTGGGCAGACAATTTTGAAGGCGGTGAGAAAGCTGTCGTCTTTTGTCTCTAAAGCTACAGTAGCCAGCTGGGGAAAAGCAGAGGAAAGAGAAGCCACAGGAAAGGAGATCCAAAGAAACAGAACCTGAAAGAACTCCACGAGCTGCTGCCCGAAACATCTGGAAACACGCTAACGGGCATAAAGGAAAACACGGCGCCAAGCCATCTCTTGGCACGAGCTCTGAGAGCCGCCTGAGGGAGCTGGAGCAGACACTGTGGGACTTTTTTCCTGAGTTGTTGCCGCTTCCTCCTCAAGCCGGCCTGGTGTGGCGGCTGAAACACGGAAACGTGGCCCGACTTCTCTTCCCACCAACCAACACCAGGCCTCAGGTTTTCACTCAGTAAGATACACAAATCAGTGAAGACGACGAGGCTCATGTTTTGGGGGGCGGCGGGGTGGGGGGGACTATAACGTTGTGAGTGTCAGACACCGTGTTGAGTTATGGACATGCACATCATCTCAATCCTTATGCTACGTCTGGAGGTGGCGATGGTATGAAAGTTATGTCCCTTTCACAAATAGGATAACAGCTCAGAGGAGGGTGTGAGCCTTGCCCGAGGTCACAGAGCCAGCAAGGGGTCATGGCGACATTTGAACCCACAGCCCATTGTCTTCTAACTGCTGTGCTCTCTTGCTGAAGAGGAGTAAGTGTTAATCTTTCCGGCTCTCCCCCGCACTCAGGGGCCAGAACCCCTGGGACCCAACTCCCGGAAACGGATGACCTCAGCCAGCCTCCTCAGCTCACAGACAGCAGCGGGGGGGAGCCGGGAGGAGGAGTTGTGAAGAAGCAGGGCTGGCCCAAGGTCGTGTCGCATCCCGGGTCTCATCCTCATTCCCGGACTTCGCTCTCCCCGACAGCCCCAGGACAGAGCTGGGGAAAAACCTTCAGAGACATCTCCCAGGAAGATAGCTGAAAGGCAGGGCCAAGCTGGAGGCTCTAGTGACGTGGTCATGAGGTGATGATGATGGCATTGTATTTCCCACTTTTGAGAAATGCTCTGGCATCGGACGACTCATGGGGGAAAGCAAGAGGAATTTGGCAGCGATCTGGTTCTAAGCCATCTGGAAGCTGGTGTGAGGACCAAAAGAGTGGCTGCCTGTTCAGTGTGGTGTCCTTGCCTGAGTGCAGTCACAGCTCTCTGTGCACAGGAGGTGTGGCCATGACCGGGGAGACTCAGAGAGGGTGTCTCTGCCCTGAATCCCAAAGCAGGGCAGGGACACTCCCGTCATGCCGTTTTGCAGCCTCTGTCCTGTGGGACTGAGCGAGGGCTCACTGCACACTCGGCTGCTCTCATGGAAGCGCCTCGCACGTCATTGTGTCAGAAGTGCCACATTCTAGCACGACTCACCATTGTGAGGCAGCTCCTGTGTGCCAGGAACCGTGCTCAGTATCTTCCCCACATTCTCTTGCTTCATTCTCACCACTGTTGTGGAGTCAGAACAATTACCACCCCCATTTCTAGATTTCCACTCCAGGACACAGAGGCCAAGAGGTTTGATGAGGTTACACAGGTGATAAGGATGGAGCCAGAACTCAAATCCGGGCAACCAAGGTTCCAGCCCCGGTTGCCACCCCTGTGACCCCGTGTCGCACCTGCATCACTTCCTGGCACCTCGGGTCACCCCTAAGTGTCATTCAAGCAGAAACGGCCAGAATCCTGGCCATTGCTACCTCCACCCGCCACTTTCTCCTCTGAAATGGGGACATCGGCAGATATTCTACCCGACTCCTCGTGCTGGCCTTGCTCACCCACGGATGAGTCAGCTGGAATTTCTGGACATCCCAGGCTCACAACCGTGGTACCAGGAGCTGTCAGGAGGCAGGAATGCTTGGAATGCAGCTCTGTGCGCTCCGCCTGCACCCCTCTCCACCCCTGCCCCCCCAGGCCGAATCCACAGAGAGGTTTGGAAGGTGAATGACACAGTGTTTGTCAAGCGTTTGGGACGACAGGTGCATTGGAAGATGAAGACAAAGACTGATTCTTTTCTGGGGCTGCCGGCACAGTTTCCCATCCCTCCCACGCACGTCCGCGTTCCAGGCCCGGATGCTCTGTGCCTCAGGCTCCGGTGAAGGGCAAGCAACCACTGATTAGGAAGCAAGAAGGAAAAAAATGTCCTGGGCTCATAAAAAATGGAACGTTCAACTCCTTTGCCCAACTCTGACCAGGCCTTGCGACTCCACCATCCTGATCTGGTCGCCTGCCTGCTCAGATGCCTTTGTGAATGCCACAGGGACTTTTCCTGCACCTTCTTTGTGTGGGGCTCTGTCTGGGCACCCGTGGAATGGTGAAGAGGGCGGGGACCCTCCTTTCCTCTCAGAACTTTCCCTCTAGACGTGTGGATTCAGATAACAAGTGAAAGTGCAATTACCGAAGGCAGTCAAGGTATTGAAGGAAACTAATCAGGGCTAGGATAGAAACGGGGGGGGGGGGGGGGGGGGGGGTTACTTTAAAATGAAATCCAGGGGCGCCTGGGTGGCTCAGTCGGTTAAGTGTCCGACTTCAGCTCAGGTCATGATCTCGCGGTCCGTGAGTTCGAGCCCCGCGTCGGGCTCTGTGCTGACCGCTCAGAGCCTGGAGCCTGTTTCAGATTCTGTGTTTCCCTCTCTCTCTGACCCTCTCCCATTCATGCTCTGTCTCTCTCTGTCTCAAAAATAAGTAAACATTAAAAAAAAAAATTTTTTTTAATTAAAAAAAAAAATAAAATGAAATCCAGGGCGCCTGGGTGGCTCAGTTGGTTAAGTGCCTGACTTCGGCTCAGGTCATGATCTCGCAGTTCGTGGGTTTGAGCCCCGCATCGGGCTCTGTGCTGACAGCTCAGAGCCTGGAGCCTGCTTCAGATTCTGTGTCTGCCTTTCTCTCTGCCCCTCCCGGGCTCCTGCTCTGTCTCTCCCTCTCTCTCTTTCTCTCTCAATAAATTAACATTAAAAAAAAATTGTTTTTTAATAAAATGAAATCCAACCCTCAGAGCTGTGTACCACCAGATTTGTCACCTGCCCCACCGCCTCAGCTCATGTCATTTCCTCATCCTTTTCGGTCCCACCTTTGCAGGGGGGGAGGGTGTGCTTCTCTGCTTCGCTGAGCCCTTCTCACCCACGTGCCCCTCTGTCCTGTGGGCATTGAATTGCTTTATTTCTCAGGGGCAGGAAGCAGAGTTGTCTCACCCACCGGTTCTGTGTGCACATTCCCTCTGACAGACATGCCCCCAGAACCTTTCATTTTGGGGCCTGGCACTGGGGAGCCACATAATAAATACTTCTTTAGGGAAAGAGCCTCCCCAGACTCTGGCTGCCTGTGAAAGGTTGGGAGGATGTGGGGGTCTGAGCAAAGAAACTATTTCGGAAACGCTCAGTTGCATGAGAGCCAGCCTGGAGCCTCGTGGATTCAGAAAGTCACATCACCCGCATGCCGTTCAGGAAGGAGGAAGGGTTGAGGGTAAAAACTGTTTCATCAGCCCCTCTTCCACAAGTTTGGGCCCACAGATGTTGCCTTGATTACCTATCAAAATGAGTGAATGCCAAAACTCACCCAAGGCCTTGCTGACGCAGGGCACTGGAGAGAGAGAAACCGCTGGGCTGATTATCTTGGCTTTATCCACCACATCTGGTCTAGCTCAGCATCTCTGCTTTCCATCTTTAAAGAGATGGTTACAGAGTTCGAGAATCTCAGAGCTGCAGAGGCCTAAAAAGGCCTCGCATCTGACCTCCTCCCTTCGCAGATAAGGGCCATGCCACTAGGAAAGGCTGTGACTCACCCACGGCCACACAGCTGGTGAGAGGCCCAGCTGGGACCATCCCGTGGCTCTCCCCTCCCAGGCCGGAGCCTTTCCCGGTTTTCCAAGCTGCCTGTCAGACCCCGCCAAATCATTTCCACATTCTCCTCCATTGGCCGTCAGTAAGAGAAGCTGGCCATGGCCCTTTCTCACTCCCTCCCCACCATCTCACCAAAAAGGAAAGAGATTCCAGAACCAAACAGGGATTTTTTTTCTTGTCCTCTTATGTATTGTACTATCCATTCCAGGCTCCCCGCTGGGGGTGCAGCTCTCTGCCCTCACATGATGCCATAAAAGAATGTCATCTAACCCCCCCCCCCCCCCGTCAGTCCTGAGAACAAGAGGCCATTTCTCAGCCAGGCAATCAAGCCACCATGAGCACCAAGATGAAGGAGGGATGTCTGATGCCCCTTAGCCGAAGCCTCCCTTTGGAGAGCAGGTGGTCCCAAGGCAGCACAACCCCCATTTCCCGAGAAATGGGAGTTGAGACTGTCTCCTCTCACCCAGCCTGGGTCAAGAATCTCTCTGGAAGGCCTTCACATCCCTTCTGGAATGAAGGATTGCCCATACCCACTCCATTTTTTTTAAGCTGTTGTAGAAATTGAGACTCAGAGGGGTTAAGTGACCTGCCGATAGTCACCCAGCTAGTGAGTAGCAGGGTCAGAATATGAACTCAGGTCTGATTCCAAAACCCATCTCTTCCTCAGACACCTCTCCATGTGCCTCAAAGGAGCTGTAGACGTCCCAAGACATCCCTGCACACATGCTCAGAAATAGTGCCCCCGGCCTGAGCGTCTGAAGTCCCTCATCGGAGTCATCTCCCAGTGACTCCAGTCATGGGTGGCCAGGAAACGTCAGGGATAGGCAGAAGAAAGCTATAGAAGAAACCCCTCAGCAAAGGTTTGATTATGACAGGACAGACCTAAATGTGACAGCAAAGCCCAGGGGCTCAGGTGTAGGAGGAGGAAAGGGAAAACGGCCAGCAGGGCCCCGTGTTTGGTGGGGCAGGACATGAGGGCAACACCGGCAGGAGAGGGAGAGCTCCCCTCAAAACCCCACAGGGTCGCCCCCGGGGCAGGGATTGGTTTTGGGGTGGAAGGGGCCCAGCGTGACTGGGAGGCATTAGTCAGCAGCAGCGGTTTATGAAAGGAGGGATTGTCCAGAGCCGCCTTACTCACCGGGCCGATTGGGTCGTCCCCAGAGCCCGGGAGCAGGGCCGGTATCAGAGGGGACCGGGAACTCGGCGCCGAGCGCTGCCCAGGTTGAATGGCCAGGGCATCAGGGGCCGAGCGTGGGGGCCTGTGAGTCACAGCCCTGGGCTGGCAGGCTGAGTGTCTTCATTGTCCACTCGGCCGTGGGACAGAGGCCCAGAACCCTGATGGGAGGCCCGACTGCCTCCTCTTATGTTAGAGGAAATCAGGGCTGATTCACGGGGTGCCTGCCCCCGGTTCTCCCCCTGCTGACCTGCTGCCCCCCATCAGAAATTCAGAGAGTCGGAGTCACTCCCGGGTGGCCCCCTGCATTCACCCACCCATGTCTTCTTCAATCATTCACATGCTCTTTTTGGTGTTGGGGTGTTTTCCCCCCAATTTTTATTGTTTCCAATTGTGAAAGTAACCTACTGAATATTATTCAGCCTTAAAAAGGAAGGAGACTCTGACCCATGCTACAACACGGATGAACCTTGGTGACACTATGCCCAGTGAAATAAACCTGCGTTGTATGAGCCCACTCCCAGGAAGCACTTGGGATAGTCTAAATCATAGGGACAGAACATCCTATGCCAGGGGCTGGGGGGATGGCAGACAGAGAAGAGGCAAGGGGAGCTAGAGATTAATGGTGCGGTTTCAACATGGGAAGGTGAAAAATTTCTGGAGATGGATGGAGGTGTGTTGACGGTTGCACAATAATGCGAGTGTATTTAACGCCACTGAACTGTACCCTTAAAAATGGCTAAAATGGGGGAACCTGGGTGGCTCAGTCAGTGAGCATCCAACTTCGGCACAGGTCATGATCTCGCGGTTCGTGAGTTTGAGCCCCGCATCGGGCTGGCTGCTGTCAGCCTGCGAGCACAGAGCCTGCTTCAGATCCTCTGTCCTCCTCCCTTGCCCCTCCCCCACATGTGCTCTCCCCAAAATAAATAAATATTTTTAAAAATGGCTAAAATGGGAAATTCTCTATTTATGTGTATTTTATCATGATAAGCACAGACCAAAAAAGTAATCTGTTGTGCAAGCAGTACATAAAAGTAAAAGATAACCGGTCCATGTCCTCATCCCATCCTCTGTTATTAACGGTTTGGAATATTCCAAACCTTTTTATATTCCTGTATGTGTGTGTGACAAAAGTTGGCCCCCTGAGGTGGCCAACTACCCCAGGCGCCAGCTGCAGATAGCTACCCAGCTGCGCTCCTAGTCTGTCTGTCTCTCTCTCTCTCTCTCTGTCTTTGAAGGACAATGTCACATCTGCATTTCACTCACAAACCCCAGGTGCCCCCTCAGGGCCAGACAACAAGGTCACAAGGTCACAGACAACAAGGCAAGATCTCCGCATTAACCACAACACCATCCAGTAAGAGATTAGCCCCGTCTGGTTTGGTGCTAAGCGCTCGCACACATGAACGCACTTCATACTTGTATCAGCACCATGAGGAAGGTCTGTTTTAGGCCCACCCCAAAACCCATTCCATTAATGAAGATTCAGAGGCATTGAGAGTGAGGGAGGTACCAGATCCCATCACTAGAAGGAAGCAGCAAGGCGGGTTGTATGGCCGGATCCAGAAGTGCCCCAGCTGCCTTGAGTCCCCCTCCTTGAGCGGGCCGATCCTTTATAGGGCCCTTCCTCCCTTTGCAGTAATCCCTTAATTTCTGGCTTCCAGAGGGAAAGGACTCCTGTAGTTTGGTTCACTATTTTGTCCTCCTTGAGCCCTGAAACACAGTAGGTGTTCAACAAATATTTGTGGAGAGAATAGTTCTCATTCATGTCTCTGTTTGATCTTCCCCCCACACCCTGTGAGGTAGCAAGTTAGGAAATATGATTGCTGCCAGTGTTAGTCATCTGGCTAGCGGGCGAGATGGAGTGACTTCCTTCTGGTCACACAGCCAGGCCCGGCTGCTGAGCTGTGGCCCCGGGCTTCTGGCACGCTTCCCAGGCCTTTCCAACTCTGTTGTCAAGACCTGGGCCCCTGCTGTTACGGGACAAAGATATTAATTGGCAGGAGGAATCCTTTGAGTCATTACCAGCAATAATAATAATAATTGCAGTCATAGTCACTGTAATCTTTAACTCATGTAAGCCTCTTATCAATGGCACCAGTGAGGCACAATTATATCAGTTCTACAGTTAGGCCCGGAAAGCTCCAGCAACTTCCTCAACATCACATGACTGAAAAGCGGCAGAGCTGGGATTCAGACCCCATCTGGCTCCACAGCCCACACGCCACAGGCCAGTAACACTTCAGGACAAGTTAGCATCCTCAGCTGGACCACACAAGCCTCACAGCACAGCCAGGCTGCGCTTTGGTGAGGAATGGTGTGGAATGAGATGTCCGCCTTTCCCTCCCTCATTCACTCTGCAAATTGTCCAGCCTTCACTGAGCCCCACTTGTGTGCTCCACTGAGTGGCCCTAGGACACAGCCTGAATAGGATGAGGGCTCTCCCTGTCCCGACTGAGCTTTGGCCTGGCAGGAGAGGTTAATGCCATAATTATGTGGTTAATTGTTTCATTAGAGCCAAGACAGGTGCCACCGAGGAGGGTTAAGGCCCTGTCAGTCTCCGATGGGCACTACCAGGGCTGGGAGCTGGGGAGGGCAGCCCGTGGGGCCGACCTCAGGGCTGGAAGCTGAAGGGTGGATTGGGGTCACACGAACAGAGTGGAAGAACATTCCAAGCAGAGAATACAGCCTGGGAAGCAGCTTGGCGCTGACTAGGATAGGAGACTGGTGTGGCTGGAGCTGGAGCAGGAGGAAGACAGGAGCTGGGGGGTGGGGTGGGGAGGGTGCCAGGGACGAGGGCTGTGCATCCTGCCCAGTGCCTGAGGCCTCCCATACTACAGAACTAGGGCTACTGTAATTTCTCTACTTTCACTATTATCCTTAGAGAACACAGGGGAAAGGGGACTTTCGAAGTTCCCGTTCCCTGCAGCTCACTGGACTTGAATGGATTCTCCGCTAAGCACTTACTCCGACACACCATCAAGTTTGTGCAGCTGTTTGCACTTGACAATGAGCTTGCTGTCCTGTTTGACCCTCACAACCACCTGCAGGGAGGAAAGGAGAGCAGGTGTCAGGCCCCCGTGCAGCGGAGGAAACTGAGGCAGGAAGAGGCAGTGTGCCTTCCCAGTGCCCCACCTCCGGCATGCCTTCCTTTCGCGGTGGTCTTTCCTCCTCTATAAGATGCACTTAACATCTGAGTCTCTGGGTTGCCAGGGGGGTTACGTGACATAAGCCAGGTAAAGGGCTGAGCAGGTAAAGGCTCAAGGTCAGTGTTCCGGAAACGGTGGCTGCCATTATTATCATCGCAACTATAATCATTACTCTTATGGTTCCGGCACTCAGCTTCTCCCTGGACACCTGCTCTGCTGTGTGCGAGGCACTGTGCCAGGTGCGGGGAGGCGGGGAAGTATAGGATGCATCCCCTGCTCCTGAGGAACTTACAGTCTAGTGAGGGAGGCAGTTAATTAGCAATCCAAGGCAGCTAGCAAAGCGCCCAGGAAGGAGCTGGGCACAGGGCAGGCATGGCAGGGGAAGCCCAAAGGAGATGAAATCTGAGATGCACTTTGATAGCAGCGTGGCCCTCGGAAATGGGAGAGTGGGTGAGGACTCCGGAGACACCTCAGGTTAGTGGTGGGTGTCTCTGGAGCTAGAGCAGACAGAGCTGAGGCTGGCGAGTTAGCGCGGGCCACACCGAAGGGCCTTGAATTGCAGTTCCACGTTTGTCCCACGGTGAGCAGCGTGCACGGGGGAGGGAGGGGGTCAAGTGTAAGACCCTCTGCCTGGAGGGTCACTGTCAACACAGCAATGACAAATGCAAGGCTGCATCATTCAATGAAGTATTCAACCAAGTAGAGCACAAGGTTGTTCGACAGACCATTTATTTATGATTCTGTCCTAATTATGTGGCTAATTTATGCACAATGCAGGAAAGAAAGGTTGCAAACACACACACACACACACGCACCAGGGGAAAATATCAAAATCATTTGTGCTTTACTATCCCAGAGAGCCCTGGTTAACCTGGTTAACCACAGCACATCCTTCCAGTCTTCTGGCAGGTTCTACGTGCCGTGGTGCAGAAGCACAGGAAGGTTATGGGGCCCAGGGAGGTCCAGGATGGTGTTGGGGGAATGTGAAGTTTCGACTTGGTCTTAAAGGAGAGGCAGGGTTTGGAAAGACCACAGGAAAGGAGAGAAATTCCAGGCAAGGGGACAGCGTGGCAAAGACACAGAGCCGGGGAAACGGATAAAAAACTTGGCTGTTTGGGCACCTAGTCACGTGTCAGCCTCAGTTCTCATGTGTCTCTCGTGTTACCTCATTTGATCTTCCCCAAACCTCATGGTAGGGAGACAAGAGAACCCTCATGGTAGGGTGAGGAAGCGGAAACACCCATACTCATTGGCTGAGACATGGCCCTGGTCCAGACCCAGGGCCAGCTCAGTCCCAAGCCGAAGGAACCATCAAGAGGGGTAGCTGGGAGTGGGGACCAATTACTGGGACCTGGGCACATCTGGGCCCCTTGTGAGGAAGGGAGAGGCACCGAAGGAGCCTGGGCAGTAGGGAACAGTAGAGGACAGGGCATGAGGGGATGTTCCATGTGTCTGTTTCCGTACCGCAGTGGCTTTATCAGGGCCCCGCAGGTCTTGAAAATCGCCACTGCCCATCTGAAACCCGGCTTCTCAGAGCACGGGTCTTCTGCCCTCCAGGAGATAAGGCGACTCGGTCATGTGGCTCTAACTGTCGGTGACCAAGCAGAAGCCACAGCAAGGCTGATTGCCAGCTCTGTGATCGTGGGCAGGTGACATCACCTCTCTGAGCCTCATTTTCCTCATCTGTCCAGTGAAAGCAGCCACGCTGTTTCTCCTTTCCCTGAGCTTGATGTCCAACCAGACTGTGGCCGCCTTCCTCCTGGCCCTGTTTCCTCTCCTGTGGCTTCCCCCTTTCCCCAGAGGGCACCACCTTTGAACCTCACCAGACACCAGGACTTTGCCAGGCTGGGAGTTGAGTCAGACCTTGGTCCACCAACATGCTGCTGGGGTGGACAGGCCCAGACAGCCAGAGGATTCTTGTCCCAACTCCCAGCTGGCAGCCAGCATTTGCCAGGCCCAGCTGAGGCTGGATGAGAGGGAGGGAGGGGAGGAGGGGAGCCCCGGATGGGGAGGCTCCGATTTTGCCAGCGAAGGCTTTTGTGCTCTGGAATGCCAGGCCACAACAGTCAGCTCTGCCAGAGAGGAGACGGGCCTCCAACAATAATGTTTTTCCCTGGGTTTTCCAGAAGGCACCAGCTGCCTTCTAATTCAAACCATTAGGAGGAGGAGGAGGCTTACATGTGCTGAGTCTCAAAACGCCCATAGAAAGAAAACTCTTCCCCGTGCCAGACAAGAGCCAGCCTGGACAGGGGCTTTGGTCAAGGGGCTTCTGGACAAGAGGTGGTGAGGATCTCCCTGAGCACACTCAAGTCCCACCCGGGCCCTCAGCTGGCACCCTCCCTGGGGCACGTTTGCCCCCGGGAGACCCTCTGCGACTCCAAGGCTTTTGGAGAGATCATCATGGTTGTTATCACAGTTGACATTGACTGACCTTGTATGCCAGCAACCTAAGTACTTTACATTCTCTATTTCTCCACCACCTACTATTTTTCCATTTCACAGAAGAGAATGATGAGGCTCAGCAAGGTGAAAAGACCCTGCCTAAGGTCCCCCAGCAGAAGCGAAGAGGTGGGTTTCCCACCCTGGGTCTGCCTCCAGGGCTTCACTGCTCCAGAGCCTTGATATCCAACAAATAAAAGATATGAGTTCCCCCCGACACACACACACACACACACACACACACACACACTCTGCTCATTATGAACCTTATCAACATCAAATGATGTTCCTCCCATTAAATGTAGTTTCCTTGGGGGCACCTGGGTGGTGCAGTCGGTTGGGCATCCAACTTTAGCTCAGGTCATGATCTCACGGTTTGTGAGTTCGAGCCCCACGTCAGGCTCTGTGCTGACAGCTCAGAGCCTGGAGCTTGCTTCAGATTCTGTGTCTCCCTCTGTCTGTGCCCCTCCCCCACTCACACTCTGTCTCTCTCTCCCAAAAATAAAGATTAAAGAAAATCGTTTTTAAAAATGTAGTTTCCTTGAATTCCTTCCTCCTTGCTAATTGTAATATCATCTTTCCCGTTTAAAATTTTATATTCATCCCCAGGGCACCTGGGTTAAGCATCCAACTCTTTGTTTCAGCTCAGGTTACGATCTCATGGTTTGTGGGTTTGAGCCCTGCATGGAGCTCTGCACCGACAGAGCACAGCCTGCTTGGGATTCTCTCTCTCTCCCACTCTCTCTGCCCCTCCTGTGCTCTCTCTCTCTCTCTCAAAATAAAGAAATAAACTTTAAAAAAAAATAAATAAAATTTATATTTGTCCAATATATTGTTTACAAAAAGCACATCCTCTTGAGGTGTTTTTAAATAACTTCTGGAAAAAAAAAAAAAAAAAAAAACCTCTAGGAAAAAAACATGTCACCTACCAGGATGGCTAGAATCAAAAAGTCAGGTAATAACAAGGGATGGCCAAGATGTGGAGAAATCGGAGCCTCGTACGCTGCCTGTGGGGATGTGAAATGGTGCACCTGTCTTGGAACGCGATCTGGCAGGTCCCCACACGATGAACCATAGAGTTACCGTATGACCCAGCAATTCCACTCCTCAGCATCTACCCAAGAGAAATGAAAACATAGGTCCACACAAAGACTTGTACAGCGATGTTCAGAGCAACGCTGTTCCTGATGGCCAAAATGGGGAGACAATCCACGGGCTAAACAAAATGTGGCCATCCGTACCGCGGAATATTACCCAGCCATCCATGGGAGGGAAGTACTGATACGTGCCGCAATGTGGACAAACCCTGAAAACATTACACTGAGTGCAAGAAGCCAGTCACAAAAGTCATGTATGATTCCATTCATAGCAAATGTCTAGAATAGGGAAATCCATAGGGACAGAAAGGAGGTTAGTGTTTGCTCAGGGTGGGGACCAAGGGATGGGGTGGGGACATGGGGAGTGGTAATAGCCAAAGGGTACAGGCTGTCTTTTCGAGGTTATCAAAATGCTCTAGAAATGACTGTGGTGACAGTTGCGCATGTCTGTGAATACATTAAAAACCATTTAAATGGGTGAATTGTATGGTACGTGAATTTGATCTCAATAAAGGCATTTAAGAAGAAAAGATTGAAGGTGCAGGCTTTAAGGAGCTTACAAGTGAGGGAGGGCAGAGAAGCAAACCGTTTTATTCAAGACCCCAGGCCAGGGGGAGCAGGTCTGGGCTGAGGACAGGCATTTGAGTCCTGGTGTGGAAGTAACAAATTTTCCACATGAATAGAAATGAGTGGTAGGCATAGTACTATGGGAAGAGAGGGAACTTCTCTCAGCCTAGGGAGCTGGGGTGAAAGAAGAGGCAATCCAAGGAGGCTTCCTGGAGTAGGTGACATTGGGCTGCCTCTGAAAGAACAAGTCGGGCAAGAAAGTGAGGGGCAGAAAAAGATGTCACAGGTGGAGGGGACAGAGGCACACTCAGGGAATGTTCTGAGGGGCTGGGTGGGAGTGAAGGAGAGTCTGAGACAGGATTCCTGCCTGGCACAGTAGGAAGGGCAGGGAACTCCCATCTGCCCCTATCCAGCTGTATCCCCTCAGGCAAGCCCTTGCCCCTTTCTGGGCCTGGATTCCAACAACAAACGCTACCACCTCTGACGCTGTGAGTCTCTGAGGTTGAGATTGGAGAAAAGAGGGAAAACCAATGACACATGGGGGGCCGAAGGAGAAGGGGTTTTGGGGTGTCAGGGCCTGGAAACAGAGGGACCGGGGCCTCTCAGACACCAGCTTCCCAGCTTGTCGGAGCCGGATGATGGCCTGCTGCCTATGGGCCGCGTCCCCCACCTTGACCTCCCCAGGAAACACGGTGCCTGAGAAGAAATCGAAACAGAAACACAGGTGTCTCTCCCTGGGCAGATTCCAAGAAAGAAAAGAAAGTGGCTTCTAAAGGAGAGAACCCATGAGCTTTGAAGGGAGGAAGGAAACCCAAGCCGAGAGAGGAAGCGAGGGAGGGGAGGTGTGAGAGAGCAGCAGGTGCCCTGGGTGTGGGCACGCGGCCCATGGCCACCCCGCCGGTTTTGCTGGGGGGAACCCAACCACGGGCAGCTCCAAAGGGGCAAAAGAATTGTGAGTGGAGGAGGCGCAGGCCCTGGAGACGGTGGGTGCTTCCCACTGATGGTGCCTGCCAGCCTCCCTCAGCCGCGGTGGCTCTGGCCTTTACGGTCCTGCATTTGGAGCCAGAGGACCTGGGTTCCGCTTTGGGCCCTGTGGCGTCTTAATTGCAGTCTCTGGCACCTCAGTTTGCTTATCTGTGAACTGGGATCGCCACTTCTACTCCACCTTGGCTACCAGTGAATAGGGAGGAAGACAGTCGTGTGAAAATAGCTGGCTGACAGTGCAGATCTAGGGGGAAGGCGAACTGTGGGCATGAGGATATTAGCCTCCTGAACTGTTCTGTGAAGTGCTTTTACCTTTCAAAGCATCTTCCCATGTGCTGCCTCCTCTAAATGTCGTGGCACTGAGCAAGGAAGGCCAGAGTGTCCTTCTGTCCACTTGACTTGACAAGAGACAAAAGTGAGGCTCAGAGAAGCTGCATGACCCGGGGCACCGTGCAGCAGGCAGGAGAACGTGGGGATGTTGGGTTCCCGGGGCCTGGACCTCACCACCTGTAGGCCCTGCTCTCTCGAGTGGGGTCAGGGAGATCCTTGTACTTTTCATACAGGAGAGGGATCACCCTATGCCGCAGGTCAAACTTCCTTGGTCTTGTGGAGGATGTGTGGTCTGGAGCAGGGAAGACTCACAAACACGTCCTCAAATATTTAAAGGCCCGTTGAGGTGCCTGGGTGGCTCAGTAGGTTAAGCATCTGATTCTTGGTTTCTGCTCAGGTCGTGATCTCATGATTCGTGGGATTGAGCTCCGCGTCAGGCTCTGTGCTGACAGCGTGGAGCCTCCTTGGGATTCTTTCTCCTTCTCTGCCCCTCCCCTACTTGTGCACACTCTCTCCCACTCTCCTTCTCTTTCAAAATAAATAAATAAATAAATAATAAGCATTCAATGTTTATTAAAAAGAAAGTATTTAGGGGCGCCTGGGTGGCTCAGTCGGTCAAGCGTCTGACTTCGGTTCAGGTCATGATCTCGTGGTTTGTGAGTTCGAGCCCCACCTCAGGTTCTCAGCTGTCAGCGTGAAGCCTGCTTCAGATCCTCTGTTCCTTCTCTTTCTGCCCCTCCCCTGCTCGTGTTCTGCCTCTTTCTCTCTCTGTCTCTAAAAAATAAACATTAAAAAAATTTAAAACCTTCTCAAGCAGATGCTGAATGAGGCTAGTTCTGTGGCTAGAACTTGGGCAAACTTTGAGAGATTATGGGAACACAGAGAAAGAACGTTATGAATACACTGACCTTAGAGACGGAACAGGCTACCTGAGGGGTAGTGAGCTTCCCATCACTGGGGGTGGGGGGTGCTCAAGTGCAGGCCTGACATAACTCAGAGGGGAGTGAAGTCTGAGGGAGGTGAGCCTAGAAGCAGGCTTCTCAACCCTGGCACAACGGATACTCTTTGAAGTGGAGGCTGCCTATGCACCCATAGGATGTTCAGGAACATCTCTGGTCTTTACCTGCTAATACCAGTGGCACCAACCTCCCCACACTTTGTGACGATCAAAAATGTCCCCAGCCACGGGCAAGTGTCCCCTGGGGCAAAATCACGCCCCAGTTATGACAAACTGGCTTAGGTAAACTTTAAGATGCCCTGAGATCCCATGATTCCATAGTTCTAGACAAGGAACCACAAGAATCACTGGCATTTTTGAGCCCCTTGTGGCCTGCATGATGCTGAGAGTCTTCTATGCATCACTTCATTTAATATTGTAATCTGTCTCAGTTGGGCTGTCTTCTTACTCCATGCTCCCTCACTCCTCTGCCTGCCTTTACTCCAGTTCCTCAAAAGGTACTGTCCCAAATCAAGTGTCACTCCACCTGGAGCCCCTTCCTGCTCCCTGTCTCATCCATGCCCCTCTTTGTAATTCTATTCCAGCATCCCATTGCTCCCCTAAATCACACAGTGTCTGAGTGCCTCCATGTCTGTCTTCTCGTTAGACAGTGGGCACCTAGAGGCCACCTGGATCTTGCTCACCTCTGGGTCCCCACACAGTAGGGGAGGGGCTCCATGCACATGCACTGAGGGAGCCAGGGGAAAAGGTCAGCTCAGTGCATCACTATCCTATCCTGGTCCAGTGGCGGGGGCAAGGGCTGCCTGAGTCTGTAGCCAGAGCTTCTCACTGCCCATGCTACCCCCTGGGGAAGCCACCCACTGCCTGACTGCTCCCCGGCTCCTCCGGAGCACAGGTCTCTGACCCAGACACTGGCCGGTGTCCAGACAGACAGCTCCACAGGAAGGATGAGGGGCAGGCCGTGTGAGCAGGATCCTCCCCTGCAGGAGGAAATGACCCGGATAGGGAGAGTGACCACAGACTTGTTCAGTAAACCCCGGGTCCTTGAGCAGGTCCCTTTCTTTAAAGCTGGAGGGAGGTCACTCTGGAATAAATGAGGGAAGCCTGGTCAAATCCTGGCCGGGAGATGGTCAGGGCAGAGGGCTTTCCCGTTAACTGGCTATTCTGATTGAGGGAGAGCTGTGGCCCAGGATGGCAGGAAGCTCATTGCCTTTTGTGGGTTCAGGCTGGGGCTTGAAATCCAGCCTCCCCCACCGCCCCGTCCCCTGTGCCAACAGCCAGGTGAACTCTGCTGTCTCTCTGGCCCTTGGATCCACAGAGATTTCTTTTGTAAAGTGAAGAAGATTTGAACTACACTGGTGGTTTCTGAGTTTTGTGGGTGTTTTTATTTTGTTTTTAGTCTCCCTTCTTAAAGGAAAATCTCATGTGATACCCCAACATGTAATAAAACGCTGAGCTCTGTCTCTCGGTGTGCTCTATTCCCCCCCCCACCACCCCACCCCAAAATAGTCCTGGGTTACCTCTCCTCCCCACAGGGCTCCCTCATGGCCCAGTTTGAAACCCACAGGGGTTTTTCTCTGAGGCACTTCTAGCTCCAATGCTCTGCAATTCTACAAATGACCCCTCCATATGGTGAAATGCAAAGGAACATAATGGGGGGCAGGGGTGTATATGGTGGCCCCTCAGGGTCTTACAAGGCCTGGGGGATGGCTATGACTTGGATTATCCTTGAACATGCTGAGATGGAAAATTCTGGTCATCCGAGTATTCTGTTTATTTCTGTGGGTCCCTGGATAAACAGGAATTCACAGTACCCAACAAAGATAAACTTATGGAACTCATTACCCCGAAAAGGGTTATAGGCCAAGGATGTGAGCACACCCCAGCAGGCCCCACTGTGTTTGGGTGATGGAGCCCAGAGAGGAGACACCAAGGTCTGGTGCCAGCCTGACAGTGGTCACAGCCCCAAGACAGCAGCTGTCCTGAGACTGTAACTTGGAAATGTCCCACAAGCACTTTCTCATCCCTTTGCTTAAGAAACTGAGGCTCAGAGAGGTAGAATCACTTCCAAGTAGCAGAAGCCCAAGTCCTCAGCTCCATTGTCAGAGGCCTCCCACATCATCCACCAAGTAGCTATCGTCAGCAGACCAAAGCTTGGGCTCTTAATATGGAAACTGGAGCTGTTTGACTGGAGCATGCCTTCTCATCAATACATATGTGCTCAGATGGCTCTGGGCAGAGTATTGAGTTAGATGCTGATGGCAGAGAAATGAATAAAAGCATGGTCTCTGCTATATCAGAGGAAGAAGAGGCCAAAGTTAACTCTGCCAGGCAGCTGGTGGGTGAGCATTTGAAGAGGGTTTCATTGAGAAGGGGATGCCTGAGTCCACTTGGAGGCTGAGTAGTCAAGTAGCAGATGGAGGCAGCAGGGAACAGCATTTCCCTCAGAGGGAATAGCCTGTGCTAGTGTGCAGAGGCATGAGAGAGGATGTCGAAGGATTCCTCCAGCTCTGCCTCAGGTGTTGGTGGGTCATTAAGAGATGATGAGGGAGAAAAGGTATGTGTCCCAGGATCAATATCTCAGAGGAAGAATAAGGGTTCTCTTTCCAGAGTAAGATTCTCAGGCTTCAGGCTTCAGGGTCCCAGGGGCTGCCCTTAGGAAACATGTCTGATAATTGTAAGAATCTCCTAACCAGTTCTTGCAGCCCTTTAGAGATTATATTAGTTTCCTGTGGCTGCCAGAACAAATTACCACAAACTGGGTGACTTAAAACAACAGAAATCTATTCTCTCACCATTCTGGAGGTCAGAAGTCTCTTTTTTGTTTTGTTTTGTTTTGTTTTTTTAATTTTTTTTTAACATTTATTTATTTTTGAGACAGGGAGAGACAGCATGAACGGGGGAGGGTCAGAGAGAGAGGGAGACACAGAATCTGAAACAGGCTCCAGGCTCTGAGCTGTCAGCACAGAGCCTGACGCGGGGCTCGAACTCACGGACCGTGAGATCACGACCTGAGCCGAAGTTGGATGCCTAACCGACTGAGCCACCCAGGCACCCCGAGGCCAGAAGTCTTAAACCAAAGTGTTGGCAGAGGCATGCTTCCCCTGAAGGCTCTAGGGGAGAATCTTTCCTTGCCTCTTCCAGGTGGCTTCTAGAAGGTGGCTCCAGGCATTTCTTAGCTTGTGGCGAGGCTACATCACTCCAACCTGTGTCTCTGTCTTCACATGTTGTTCCGTGTCTGAAATCTCACTCTGCCTTTCTCTTATAAGGACATTTGTCATTGGGTTTAGGGCCCATTTGGATAATCCAGGATGATCTCATCTAGAGATGCTTCACTTTATTACATAAGACCTTTTTTTCCAGAAAAGGTCACAGTGACATGTTCTGGGACGTGGATGTATCTTTTGCAGGGGCTACCAGTCAACCCGCTACAGGGGTCAACCATCCCACAAGCCTTGTTTTGAGGACACTGAGGCTTAGCCAGGAAAGGCTTTTGCCTGTGGTTAGCCAGTCAGTGACAGAGCTGGCACAGGGACCCTGGAACTGATGCCACCATTGTAATCATAGCATGACACACATAATGCTTAGTGTAGGCCAGACATTGTTCTATGTTATACATTTATCCATTCAGAATGACTCCATTCTACAGAAGACAGAGGCACAGAGAGGTCTAGGAACTTGCCCAAGGCCACACAGCCGGTCTGTGAGTTCCATAAGTTTATCTTTGCTGGGTACTGTGAATTCCTGTTTATCCAGGGACCCACAGAGAGCCTGTACTCTCCCCTGAGGACCCCATGTGTCTCCTGATATGTAAGAGTCAGTACATGTTTGTGAGTACCAGCCATGGAATGGTCCTTTGTGCAGCTCTGGGAATTCAAGGGGCTAGAACAGGAGTCTGCAGTCTAGCCAGGGAGATAAACACATACAAGATCATTTCATGGAATGTAGGGGAGATGCCAGCCTAGGGGTGTGGGGAGAAATCTCACAGGAGAAGAGGCTGACATTAGGAGGCCCTCAAAGGAAGAATGAAATCATACAGAAGAAAAAGAATGGGAAGGATGCCCTAGGCATGGAGACCAGTGGCACAGAAGCAGGGAAGCAGGAATGAGCATGGCATGGCCTGGAATGAGAAGCGGTTTGGTTTTGCTGGAACATAAAATGATGGGGAAGGAGGCCGAGGGGTAGACAGAGCACAGGCTGAGGTTTTGGACTCCATCCTGAGGGTACTGGGGAGCTACCAAAGGTTTTAAGCAGAAGCTACATTGGTTGATTGGTGTTTTAGAAAGATTACTCAGGCCCCATCCTTGACTCAGGCCCAAGCCAGGCCTACTCATTGCTGGGATTAGATGGGGGGGGGCGGGGGGAGTCTCTTCAGGGACCCCTCCTGAGGGTGCCGTATGCTTTGCACCTGGAGTTCAGCTCCGGTCCCTGTCTTGGCAAGTGTGAGATGAATCTGAGATTTGGAGCAGGAGGATCTGTGCCTGGTTGATTCCCCTCTATCTCCCCTTCTATTCTAGAAGCCCAGGTCATGCTGGAAGACTGAGTGCGTGGAAGAGAAAAGGTCTACAGACAGAAGTTAGCCCAACATCTGCCTTCATGTGGGGTAGGCAAATGGTGGCTTCTGGGAAAGATGCCTAACAAGGCATTAAAGGAAGTTGGCAGGTCAGCATTTCCCAGACCATGTCCATAGAAGGTAGTTCTGGAAGATCCATGAACACATTGTCTGCTCCATCCACATCTGACCATCTTAAAGGCTCTGAGAAGTCCTGCAATAAAGACATTTAAAAAAAAAATTTTTTTTTTTTAAGTAAGCTCTACTCCCAGTATGGGGCTTGAACTCATGACCCTGAGATCAAGAGTCTCTACCAACTGAGCCAACAAGCCACCTCTGAAGACATCTTTTTGATTTTGTTTAACCCAGTATTCCCCAAACTTTTTTTTAAATTGAAGTATGGTTGACACATAGTGTTACATTAGTAGAGGCAGGGTCCTTGTATTCTCTGAATGCCAATGAATTTCCCCTAAGAATGGAGAGCAGTAGTACCCACTTTGGGCTGTGCTGGTGCAGAAGGAGCACCGGGCCAGGAGTCAGAAGGCAGAAGTAGAGTTGGTCCTTGCAGAGACACCCTCACTTCTCCTCCCCACTGCCTCCTTTCGGGCAGTTGTGTTCTCTATTACAGTGACCTCATGGCCCCCCTGTAAAAGGGATCTTGTGTTTTCACTGTGGGGTTCTAGTGCCGGGCACAGAGCCAGGCACTGAATGAATATATGAATGAGAGTCTAAAATGAGACCTGCCTCTCCAATAGGATTATTAGGAAATTAAATAAATGAATGCCTGTGAGATGAGTTTTCCATTAGTAAATTTTACAGCCCTGGTCACCTGTAAGGGAGTATTTTTTAAATACCCTATAATCCAAGGGGGCCTTACCCCACACCAATTTGCCATGTGCCTAAAATTCCACCATTAGTCACTCATTTGCCTTAGGGTGCTGAGGATCCCAATTAAAATGTAAATATGTGACCTAGCGGTGTCTCTTTTGGGCCACCAGCACTCTGACGCGGCATCAGACCATCATCATTGGCAATTTGTCCACCAGATTAATCTAATCCAGATGAAACAACTCAAAAGTGGGAAGGTCCTATGTGGAAGAAGGGGGAATATGGGACATAAAATGATGTTGCTGGGGGCTCTGGGGGGCTTGGGAAGCAAGGGTGGGGCTATACACTAAGCTTGATGGCTGTCCCAAAGCCACCCTCTACCACTGCCCCCATCCAGACAGGGCTGGACCATGTTCCTTCCTCCCAGGACATCCGGGTCAGGCGGTTTGGAGGGGGACTGGCCAGGGCTGGGAGAAAGTCTGGCCCATTTTGCCCAGCGCTGCCGATCTGCCCCTGGGGGGTCTGAGCCGTGTCTGCAGGAAGCCCACGTGACGCAGCCCTCCTGGTTCTCCTCCTGGCCGCTGGGGTCAGGCCAGCTGTGGGCTTGGGACCAGACACTCCCGGGACCGGGTGCAGGAAAACAGGAAGGGACGTAACTGCTGGTCATGGTCAGGATTAGGGCCTTCCTCCTTTCCCCCTTTCTACCTCTTACTCCCCGGACCCCCACCCTCAGCACCCACCCAGTGGCAGCCCCTGCTGGCTGGCAGCTCCTCCTTTCTGGGCCAGAGGAGCCTGTCTTAGTGGTCTTATGCAAGGGGGATTTGGAGGAAGTATTGTCTCTTGGCCAGAACTGCTTCATTCTTGCCTTAAGCAGCCCAGCGAGGAGGCAGCCCCAGTGAGGCAGCGGATGGCGAAACTGAGGCTCCTCCTCCATCGGGTCTCCACTCAAATGTTGCTTCCCTGGCCACGCGGCTCTGCCACAGCATTCCCATTATTTCCTCCAGGGCATTTCTCAACCTGCTGATAGCAGCCAGCGTGTGGACGTGTTTATCCTCTCTTATCCCACCTTGAAATGAAGCTACATGAGAGCAGGAACTTGTATCCAGCAGCTTCTAGCACACAGTAGGTGTTTAATAAATACCTGTTGAACAAATGACGGAATTAAGAACTGGGCCCGGAGAAGAGGACCAGTCTTTGCCAAGGTCACCTGGAAGTCAGTGAGGGGCCAGGCCTAGAGCCCAGGCTCCCTGGACCCCCAGGCCGGGGCTCTTTCTATTTGCTTCCAGGCTGCATCCCCAGGGCGACAGTGCCCACTTTCTTCTGCAAATATCTCCTCCATCCACCCCAAGAAAGGAGTATTTTACTCTGTGGGCTCCAGCCACACACCCCACCACCCTATAGCAATCATGTCCTGACAGAAACCAGAGCTCAGCCAACTTTTTTTTGTAAAAGGTCTGATATAACTTTAGGCTTTGCACATCATAAGGTCTCTTGCAGATGCTCAACAATACTGTAGCATGAAAAGCAGCCAGAGACGATATGTACATGAATGAGTGTGACTGTGCTTCAAGAAAGCTTTATTTATAAAAGCAGGCAGTGGGCCAGACTTACCAGATCCAAATATAAGACATTAAGTTAAATTTGAATTTCAGCGTCCTGCATTGTTTTCTACAACCCTAAGCTCGTGGGCCAGTGTGCTGCCCGGGTAGAGATTCTGAACTGGCATGAACCTTGGAAGTGACAGAGAAGAGAATCATCATGAAATGTTTATCATGCTGGTGGCATTGAGCTGGGAGCCTTCCTTTCATCTTCCCAGCAGTCCTGCAAGGGTGGGATGTGGGACCCCCCCCCCCCGCCCCGACCACTGACACCGTACAAGAAAATGGGGACTTACGGAAACTGAGAAGCTCAGTTTTTCATAGCTAGTCAGGGACAGAGCCACGATCCAAACCCAGGGCAATCTGGCCCCAAAGCCTGTGCTCTCTTAAGCCTATCTCATTATATTTTGTGGAAACCAATGTTCAGAGAGGTGAAGTGACATGTCCAGAGCACACAGCAATGGGGAGTCCTGTCTGGACTAGGATGAAGTCTTCCTGGCCTCTCATTCTTTGAGCTTCCGGGGACCACCCAACAATTCTGTGAATGAACTTGTATCCACCTTTTGGATTACTTCTCTGTGTGTGTGTGTGTGTGTATACATGTGTGTACACATGCACGCATGCATGAATGCATGTAACCAAGAGCAGAAGCCATGGGTCCAGTCAGTTTCTGGGGGGCTGGATCTTGTCTGGTTGTAGATTAGATGGTGCAAAATGACGTATTTATTGATGGACTCGTTTAACCAGGGCTTCTCAACCTTGGCACAGTCGGGCCGATGATTCTTCATGCAGGGGGCTGTCCTGTGCACTGTGGCACAATTAGCAGCACCCCTGGCCTCCACCCACTTACTAGATGCCAGTAAGTAGCACACCCAATCAGCTGTGTGTGACACCAAAAATGTCTCCAGACAATGCCACACATCTCAGTGTCAGGGGAGGGGACGGGAGCATTGGGAAGAAATAGTCCCAGGCTGAGAACTACTAATTTTGCCTGATTCAGAGATCTGAATCTCCACGAGGGTCTCCTGCAGAAGCCTGTATTCACCCACCCTCCAGAGGCCCACACATCTCCCTAGACCTTTGGCGGAAACATTCTGAGCATCGAGAACAGTACCACTGGGAAACCCTGAAAAAAGCAGAAGAAAGGGTTTATGGTAACCAAGCCGCGATAAAAGTCGCTGTGAACACAGAATAAACAAACCCCAGTCCCTGTACCTGTGCTCTGCAGGCAGCAGGTGATGCCTGAAGCCAGAGGTTCCAGAAACTGTCTCTGCACCAGAGCACCCCGGAGCTTGTTCAAAGACCCACTCAGAGCCTGTCCTCAGGGACCCACATGGACTCTGGAGGATAGTCTAGGAAGTTGTCTGTCCTGTATTTCCTCTTGGACCATCGAGCTCTGTTCCAATAGGTGTTTGAGGCTGACTCCCGAAGGCCCCTCAGAGGGAATGAAATGGAGGAAATTGGGGGCCCAGGGTTGCTCTCAGGAAGAATCTTTGGACAGGAGACTTGGGGGTGCAAGACTCCTGCCACGTGGGTGGCTGACTTCTTTCCATTAGGCTGGTCTGGTGGAGAAAATGACCTCACCTGCTTGGAAGAACCCTTGGCGGTTACTGGGATCTGGGGTCGGGGAGGGGTCCCCAGGGCCAGACAGAGAGGAGCTTGGGGGCTGAGAACACCTCCCCCCAGCCTGGCTGCAGCCCAGCCTGGCTGCCTGTGGTCTGGCCCGGGAGCAGGGGACAGACCTCCCCCGTGGCTGGCACCCGCTCAGCGGCCTCTTCCCAGCCACGGCGGGGAAAGTGAGAGGGGCTGACGTGGGGCTGACCTCACGATCGGCTCCTCATCCTCCAGCACCTCCCTTGGGGGTTCACTGCTGCTGGGAAGCAGGACCTCCCTGGGGTCACTGGGCGGGAGGGGAAGCAATTAGAGGATGCCCCAGGTTGAAGTGGGGGAGGAGGTATTGGGTCTGGGTCCCTAGCAAGGGCCAGGGGTTGGGGGGGGAGACAAAAGGCCCCCTTGCATCCCAATACCTCTTCTGTTGCCTACAGGAGATCTGAGGTTTCCCTTAGGAGATTCACCATGGTAGAGGGGCTTTCAAATTTCTAGAAAAAGAGGCTCCTGGGTGGCTCAGTCCGTTAAGCCACGGACTCTGACTCTTGGTTTTGGCTCAGGTCATGATCTCACGGTTCATGGGATGGAACCCAAGTGGGGCTTGGTGCTGACAGCATGGAGCCTGCTTGAGATTCAATCTCTCTCTCTCTCTCTCTCTCCCCCTCCCCCACTCATGTTCTCTCTCTTTCTCTCAAAATAAATAAATGAGCATTTTTTAAAAAGTTCTAGAAATGGATCAAAAATGGACAGTTCTTGGGGACACCTGGGTGGCTCAGTTGGTTAAGCGTCCAACTCTTGATTTCAGCTCAGGGCTTGAACTCATGTTTGTGAGTTCAAGCCCTGAGTCAGGCTCTGCACTTACAAAGTGCAATGGGATTATCTCTCTCTCTCCCTCTCTCTCTGTCTCTCTCTCGCGCGAAATAAATAAACACACAAAAAATGGACAGCCCTCGCGGACACCATGGGAAGAGGCAGAGGGGACGTGAATATTCATATGATACCTGGTCACTTAGCCTACATGCCAGATGTTATGGCATCTACTCCTCTCAATGGCTGTAGAAGGGCCATGTGACAGACAAGGAAACCGAGGCGCGGAGAATTTAACAAGCGTGGCTGAGCTCCCACAGCTGGAAAGACGAGAGACCCAGCCCCCTGCTGGGTGCTTACTGTAGGTCAGCTCTTCTCAGACTCAAATGAACAGAATCCCCTGGGAACCACCCTGAACTGCAGATTTCAGTTTGACCTGTCTCGGGTAGGACTGAGATTCTAAATTTCTCAGCTCCCGGGGATGTGAAAGAAGCTGATCTGTGCTCTGCTCATTTTACATAGGCTAACACTGTTAAGTGCCTGGCACGGGCTTTCAATAAACGGAAGCTAATATTTCTATTACCTGTGTAAAGTACCTACAACATGCATAGTAGGTGCTCCCCAAACAGCAGGTGTCATTGTCCTTGTGAAACAGGATCACATAAAGAAGAGCTAGGTGAATTCTAGAGCCCCATGCAAACATATAATTGGAGCTAAAATGGACTTAAGACAGGCAAACTGAAGGAGTCAAGGAAGACTTCATGGAAGAGGTCCATTTGAGCAGGCCCTTGAAGGACCAGAAAGAATTTTCTACTCAGAGAAGGAGGAGGGGCAAAGGTGTGTAGAAGTAAAAGGGTATGGAAATTTACCAGGTCACCTCATGGCCAGAGGGAGGGGGGCGGGAGTGAGGTGAGCCCAGAAGGTTAAGTTGGGCAGGATGAGCCATGTGATTCCCAAAATGAAAATGCAGGGTCCCTTGAAGGAGGTTGGATGGGTATATTCGTGTCCTCCAGCTGCTGTAACACGTCACCACAAACTGGGCGGCTTAAAACAGCCATCTATTCTCTCACAGCTCTGGAGGCCAGAAATCTGAAATCCAGGGATTGGCAAAGCTAATCTCCTTCCCAAGGCTCTAGGGAAGGAAACTTCCTTGCCTCTTCCGGAGTCTGGTGGCCCCAGGCATTCTTTGGTTCCTGGCTGCATCCCTCCAGTCTCTGCCTCTGCCTTCACATGGCTTCCTCCTCTTCTTGCCTCTGTGTGTCTCTTATAAGGACACTTGTCCTTGGATTTAAGGTTCACTTGGATAATTTGGGATGATCTCACCTGGAGGTCCTTAACTTAATTACATCTCAAAGGTTCTTTTTCCAAATAAGGACACATTCACAGGTTCCAGGGACTAGGACTTGGATGTATTTTTTCAGGGGCCACCGTTCAACCCACTCGAGTCCCTCTCCAAGATGGGACCAGAACAGCAGGCAGAGGAAGAAGCTGAGAATTCTCCCCGTAGGCTGCCCCTGTCTGGCCTTTGCCTGTGACACACTCTTCTTCCAAGAGCCAACCGTCCTTCTGGGGAACTGGGAGGGTTCCAGCTGGCCTGCCAGGGAGGAGGGGTGGTGCCTTGGTGAGCAGAGCCAGGAGAAAGCCTGCTGACAGGTAGAGCCATTCCTGGCTTTGATTCATTGACCGTCGGGGCAAAAGCTGGACTGAGCTTCTTGGAATTACAAAAATGCCTCACACATATTTTCCTCCCAGCCGGTGGTTTTGTTCTCAGCCAGCGGAGAAGGCCTGTCTGCTCCGTTAACCCCCGCTCAGCCTCCCGTTCCCTCTCCCGTCTGAGTCTGCGGCTCCCTCATTCCCGCCCCGCACCTCTCCCCCTAGAGACACCCTCTCTTCACCACCAGTCATTGAGGCTGGAGTGGGCAGGGCTTGACCACGTCCTCATAATTGAAATATTTGGCTCTTCTAGTGAGGCCAAAGCAGGGCGGTGCTTCCCCCAAGTCAAAGGGACAGATTCAAGCTGGGCTCTGCTTCAGGCAGGAGGGGGCGTGGGAAGTGTACTGGACACTGTAGCCAGTGGCCAGCAAAAGACTTTCTTCTCAGCCCCAGAGGATCCAAGTGGCCTTGGAGCAAGGCAGGGGCAGAGACTCAAGGCCCAAATCCCTGCCTTTGTCATGGTACCATCCTCCCCACCCCTCCCCTCAGGGACCACCTGGCCTAACTCCAGGCTCACAGAATCCTCCAGGAGGGAGGAAGTCATCTGATGTCTGTTTTGTAGGTATATTGTACATCAGTAAAAAACGTTCTTCAAAATCCTAGGGACAGAGGGAGCTTCTGAGGCACAGTCAGCCCCTGCTGCACCCTCAGGACTCAGAAGCCCACTCTTGGGTTGGGCCAAAGCCCCGGTTTGCACCTGTGTCATCCTAGGCTCTTGTAGAATTCTCTCCTTTGGGCTGCATTGGATGCCGGGCATCAGGTTTTGCCAAGACCACTACAGAAACAACCCCTGGGAATCCATTCACTGCAAGACCCATCATACGACTATTACCACCCCCCATGGGTCTCAAGGGAGAAATCACCTTTAGAACCAGTCCCAGGATAGGCTCTGTTTTCCCTGAGCCTCAAGGAAGCCTCCTCCTTTGTGACTTAGAGAATTGCACAACAGACTACATTTCCCTTTTTCCTTTCGCTGCCAGGAATCTCAGAGCCAACTTTGGAGCTCAATCAGGGTAACTATGTGGCCCCTTGTGATCTGAAACACTTATTTTTCTTTCTGTCATCTTAGTTTTCTCACTCTGCTTTTATATTCTCTGATGCTGATTCTCTTGATCCATTTTATCAATTTTTTCATTAAGTGCCTTATGTTGTAAGCTGCTTTGCATGCTGTTTAGGACAAAGAGGACTATAAATAAATAAATACATCGTGGTTCCATTTCAACATTAATTGTATTGCTAAAAATATGGTAGTTTAGCATGATAAGTGAATTCTCCTACTGCATTGTCTAAATTTAGGGCAGAGGTGACCCAGAAATTATTTTTCTTCTATCACTAATTCTTGAGGTCCTTGGGTGTGAAGCCTGGCACATAAAGGCCCTTACTGGTCTTGACCAGGTGAGTGTACAGATGATGAAAATAAAGATGAGCAAACTCGTGGGGAGCCTGAGTGGCTCAGTAGGTTGAGCGTTCGACTTGCTCTGGTCATGATCTCGCGGTTCGGGAGTTGGAGCCCTGCGTCAGGCTCTCTGCTGTCGGCGTGGAGCCTGCTTTGGATCTTCTATCTACCTCTCTCTGCCCCTCCTCCACCTCACACATGCTCTTTCTCTCTCAAAAATAAATAAATGTTTAAAAAATGTTAAAAAAAAAAAAAAAAGACGAGCAAGCACGAAGAGCATCTCTCATAAGCTGAGTGATGTCAGGGTAGTCCTTCAGTGTTCTGGGGCTTCTGTTTGTTTATCTAGAAAACGGAAACAGTAATGTAGTCCCACCTTCAAAATGGTTGGGAAGATGTAGTGACGAGTAAGAAAACACTTTGTAAACTGTAAACTGTAGGACCATCATGGAGCCTGTGAGCTGGTGTGTCCAGGGGGATAGCTGTTGGTGATCATCCTGTTGGGATGGGAGTTCCCCTGTTCTGTTGACCCCCTGAAAGCCAGGACGGAAGAAGGCTCAGCTGGGTATCTGGGCTGCCCCTGGCTCCAGTGCATCCCTGGGGTCAGAGGCCCCTCCGTGCCGGTCTCCTCCAAGCCTGGGGCTTAGGCCACCGTCAGAGGACCACCATCAGCTGGAAGGTTGTCCACTCGGCTTGCCTCGTTTCCCATCAGCCCGGCATCTGGCCGCCTGGCCTCTGAGCTGTCAGATTCTGCCTTCTGCATTCATGGGGGAAAGGAGCCCTTCCCCTTCAGAGAGAGCGCCTGTGCCTAATTCATTCTGCTTCCTCCAACTCCACCTAGCCGGTCCTGATTCCCACAGTGTTTCCATCTCCCTGCTCATGGGATCCCTTTGGCAGCCCTTCGAAGCAGACAGAACAGCATTCATCACCGATTCCTCTTGCAGTTTCACTGATAAGAGAGCTGAGCTCACCCGGGAGGGTCACAGGACTGCACGTGGCAGAGCCGCTGAGGACCCAGGCCTCAAGGGCAGGGCTTTCCAGGCCGAACAAAGGCCTCCCTTCCTCCCACCAACTGATTGTTTTCACCTCTTATTGGGACAGTAATCCAATAACCAATCAACAGTCCTTTGTTCTGTCTGGCCAGGGCAGGGCAAAGCACAGAGCACCTGTCCTCTCCTCAGGGACCCAGAGCTCCGAACTCCCCTGCCTCAGACAGAGGCGAGGGAAATACCTAGGGGCCCAGGCACCTGGCTGGCCCCACAGCACAGCAGACAGGATGTGACATCCCTGTACTTCCCTCATTTCTGTGCCTTGGTGCTTGTTTTGTTTTCCTCTTGTTTCCTAGTAAAGACTTCTTTTGAAAAGCTACAACCTTGTCTCCCAGGAGAGAAGGGGAAGGAGGGCAGTGCTGGTGGGGAGTAGCCTGACCATGGGACCCAGCCCACTGGGAGGGGCCGTCACCGGCTGGACTTGGGGAGGAAGAGACCCAAATAGCTGTGGGTCAGGCCCCAGGGACCAGGCAGACTCCCCCTCCCAAGCCACTGCCTGTGCCGCCCTTGACGATTTACACTTGGCATCTTCATAGACTCAGGAGGAGTGAGAAAAGGAAGGACTGCAAGGTGGCCTTTCTCAGACTTGGATAGCCACACAAATCCCCTGGGATCTTGTCAAAAGGCAGATTTCTATTCAGCAGGTCTGCGGTGGGGGTGGAAGCAAGATTCTGCGTTCCTGATCAGCTCTCAGGTGAGGCCAACGTTGCCCAGTGTCGTGGGTCAAGGCCCTTCATTGCACAGACAGCAGGGAGGACCACCGACTGAGCCCCCTGCTGACACCCAGTGCAGTGAGTGCTCTCTCCACCTTGGCCTCTGGCACCTTCTATGTGCCTCTTTCATCATTCACATCCTCCCGGATGTGCTCAGTCATTGTCCCCACTGGCCCTTGAGCTTCCAGAAGTCCTGGACTGTATCCTATTCACCTTTGGAACCCAACACAGGACCTGACGCTTATAAACGCTCATGAAAGAGCAAGCAGGTGACTCTCAGAAAAACTGCCCAGATCCTCAAATGAATCTCAGCTGGGGGAGCCCCAAGACCCAAACCCCAGAGCCTCTATGTCTATGGCTATCTGGTCCCAACCTCCCTTATTCCCCAAGGAAGGAGTCCCAGGAGGCTAGGAAGAAGGTTGCAGTGGAAGGAGGTCCCCACATGTGAAACAGACAGAGGGACAGGACAGCAGCGTTCATTATGGGAGGGCTGCTTAGGCCTAGAAGAGCCAGACAGAAAACCCCCGGCCCGGCCCCAGCATCCTGCACAATTCTGGACAGGACCCTTACTTAGATTTCCTGCTCCAAAGTCATTCATGCCTACGCCCTTTAGCTCCCCTTGGACGGTCACTGGGCCACTCCTTGAGGACAGCAGCTGGAATTTTCTAGATCCCTGAAGTTCCATGTAGCAGAAAGAGCATGAGATTTGGAGCTCAGGGGTGGTGCTAAACACTCTGCCAATAGGACCCCTGGCAAGTGGCTTTATCTGTCTGAGCCTCAGTTTCTCTCTCTGTTAAATGGCTCTTAGAGACTCATGGGGCTACAGTGAGAGGGCTGGGGCCTTTCTGGGCAACACTTCAGGGTCTGGAACCCACCCACCTTGTTCTACCTGTGCCTGTTCTGCCCACCACCCCCATGCACCCATGCCAGCACCCTTGCCCGGTGGAAGTGCCCCCCTCTTCCCAACCGCCTGCCCTTTGTCGAGCAGAACTCCACTCAGTTGGGTGGAGAGACAGCCTCGGCCCCTTCAGCCCCGTCTTCCCACATCAATACAGTCTGGAGAGCTTGCCAAGAGCAGATTCTTTATTAATTTCTCTTTTTTCTTAAAAAAAAAAAAGTATTCCTTCAGTATAAAAAATAAATATTTTAAATATGACATTGAATAAATAAAAATAATCTGTCAGTATGAAACATTCCCACAGGGTACATTCATCAAAGAGGAATTTGTCCCACAAGGCCAAGTCCTGTCCAGTAGAAAGGAAGGAGGGAAACACGGAGGCACAAACGGAGCCAGCAGTGCGAATGGGAGAGATGTCCAGGTACTGGAATCGAGGTCGGGGGGTGGGGTGATCTAAAAGGACCTCTGTACCATCTGAAGGGAAATTCTCACTTGATTCCAGCCTCCAACCCCACATGCTGTGTCTATTCTGGAGAGTCAGCAAGGTGGGGTGGGATTGCTTCAGGAGGAAGGAGTTGGGGGAGTCCCCAAAGAGGGGCAAGGAGAGGAAGAGGAGAGACAAATAAACCAGCGGTGCTCTTTTTGTTTAAAATGTTTTTAAATAAATAAAGTCCCCAATATTGCTTTGTCCATAAATTACAAAATGACTGTCCTACCCCCTCCTCTGCTGACAGCCTCTCCCTTCTCCTCTTGACCCAGGATGCAGGTGTGGGTCCACACCAGCAGATGAAAAACGAGGAAAAGGACAGCTTCCTGCCCTGCAAAGCTTTTTCCACACAGAAGCTCCATAATTCCAGGATGCTGTGCAAAGTGGTCTTCTGGATTGGTTCTAGAAAGAGAGCTGAGGATGGGGGCTGAGGGGCAGGGCAGGAAATAGGGGCAGGAAGGGCAGAGGCAGGAAGAGGGAGGCAGAGGGTCCGTGTTGGGCTCAGGGAAGGAGATCCCCTTGGTCCCTGGGCCTCAGAGGCTGCCCAGGTGGGCTCAGCACTGGGAGTCGGTGTACTCAAGGTGATGGGATGATTAAGGACCCAGCTGGCCCCAAGCCTTCTGAGCCGTGTTCACCAAAGCGCAGGGAGGGCAGCAGGCTCAGACACTGGATGAGGGTGAGTGTGACCCAGATGAAGACAGCCTCAGAAAGAGGTTCATGGTCTCCTCTGCCACCCGCCACAAAATAGCCTTGCCAATGGGACGGACAACTCCCAGCTCTGCACCCCCGCCTTGCCCCCTGCCCCAGGAGTCAGGACCCACCTGCTGCCTCACCACCTGCCACCTGGTGTGCATGGGTAAAGTGCTCAGAGAAGACAGAGAGGTGCAAAGTGAGTGCAAAGTACCATAATCACATTGGCTGAACCACTAGGACCGCCACCCGCTTAGGGTTTGAGAAGAAGCCAGAATGCTGCTTTTAGCAGCTGCCCCAGCTCCGCACCCCCTCCCTTGCTCCCAGACTGGAGGGCGTTTCTCCACTAGCCTGGCCCCAGCACAAAGGAAAGGATCGGGTTCCCTGCCTGGGAGCCCAGACATGGGTGGGGGCGTGGGGGGAGGTGGGGCAGCAGGGACCACAGCTTCCTGGTCCTCGGCCCAGGGCCTCCCTGTTCTCCTCTCTGGAGCAGGGAGCTCCTCCCTGCACCGCCCCAGCTTCCCAAGGTCCAGCCAGGCCCTCTCGCCCTTTGTGGGTGTTTGGGCCACCCGAGAAGGAGCTTCCCCACTGTGTGCAAGCATGCTGGGTACTGCATGTGGATGTTCCAGAGCCCCTCAACTGCTGGCTTAGAGGCAGCCTGGGGACAAGGAAAGAGCAGCAGAGCAGGCCACCAGGAATGCCTTACCCAGTGCTCTAGGAGCACCATTCCAACCACGAATGTTGCCCCTGATCACAATTCCAGGAGGTGCCAGAAAACACAGAGTTGAACGAGCCCCCTGGAGCCAACCAACATGGCAGCCCTGTGGAAGGCCCCTGGCCACTCCACAAACTGGCCTGGCCTGCCTTGCAGCCAGGATCCTGATACCCCCAGAGCAAGTCACATTTGGGATGGGGTATGGAGCCGGGTCCCCTGCTCCCCTCCCCCACCAAGGCTGACCAGTTTTCTCAGATCCTGACCCTCCTCTGAGCTTCACCCGTAAGGCTTATTCCACTTGTAACATCCTTGACTTCTGGACCAGTCCCTGCTAAGGCCTGGCCCCTGGCTCCTATAGGAGCCATCATATTATTTCTGTTGGGTAGGAAGCAGGGAAAGGGGAATTAACTTTGCCATTTAAAGCACCAATAAGTTAATATAAATAGGACATCATAATAAATAGACAATCATGCTGGGTCAGACACACAGCACTCTCGGCTCTCAGGCTTCTCTGAGGCCCTGACCTCAGGTTCTGCTGTTCCCTTGCCCTAGGAACCAGAGATGACCTCTGGTCCCCCTCAAGTACCTTTGTGTGACGTCACAGGGCCTCCCTGGGTCCCAGATGTGAGCTGCCACTCTTAACTACCTAGTCCTTCCCATCCCTTATAGACCATTGCCCAGAAGGAAGAATCTGGGTCCCCTCAGAACCTCCTCAGCTGACTTTGCCACCTGCCCACCTCCACAAACCCTACCCCCAGGTCCAGCCACCAGACCCTGGCCATCCCAGGCTTCAGGAAAGCCTGAGGGCAAGGAGAGCTTGTCAAAGCTTTCCGGACCTCTCTTCCTTCCCAGGCCCGAAGGTGGCCTTTCTGCCTCCCTAGGAGCCTGAATGCCAGCGAGCTCATTCTGGAACTTTCTGCCTCATAGTCCAGTCCCTAGGCCTGAGCTCTCCAATCATGCTCAAGAGAAGGAGCATCTCAAACCAGAACTCCCTTCTCTAACTTCCACTCGCTATACTTGTAGGGGCCAAGGAGTCCTCAGGACCCCAGCTCCTCTGGCCTGCCCGAGCCCAGTCAAACCTTCCAAAACCTACATTAAGGGGCAGCAAAGGCACCAATGGCAGTCATTCTGCGGGGCTGGGAGAGTCCCCTGACCCCTGCTGTCTTGCCCCATGGTCAGGGTCACCATGGACAACTTGTACAGTTTTCTCACAAAGTCCCTGGCCAAGGGGACAAGTGGGGACAGAGGTCCAGCCCATAATCCCCTGACCAGCCTGACACCCTAGTGCCTGGCTGCAGTCTCCAGAGGAAGGGGTGCCTTCTTCTAATTGGCGCTGTAGATAGGCCCTGCCTTTGGGTGTTTTGATTCTGCTCGGCTTCATCACAGCCCACCTAGAGGGGAATGGACTGTCCAGAAACCCCTCGGGGTCTGCCAGCAGTCCCCACTTGGGTCTGGCGATGCTCTGGGCCCTGGCCACAGTTTGACAGCTGCCTGAGCCTAAGATCTCAGGTCACTCACTGCATGCTTCAAGACCTCCTGTCTAGAAGGCCTGGGCCACCACAGCAATGACCTGTTTATACTTCCCCAGGAGCTGACAGCCCAGCTTCTTCTTCTGAAAGACGTCCTTGCCTGAGGTGTCAGGGCCATAGGCCACGTCCACATGGGCCACGTGATACTTGTTACACAGGCGGCAGAGCACGTTGCTGAGGAGGCCCCGCATGATGTCTGCAGTGGCGTTCAGCTTGCTGTGGAGGCTGAGGGCATTGGGATTGAGGACCTTCTGGTCCCGGGTGATGTTGCCCAGGGAGGCACCAAGGTAAGCGATGATGCGGTACAGCTCCACTAACCGGGTCTTCTCTGTGCTGTTGGCATGGAATGGCGGGAAGTCCGTCACGTTGGGGCCGCACAGTTTGTCCAGGTTGTTGGGGAACGGCTCCCCCTGGGCCGTGTACTGAGGAGCAGAGAGGGAGAGGGGAGGTGATGTGGGGGTCGGGGACGGGTATTTCAGCCCGGCCACCAAGCCTCTGGGTGAGCTCTTGGGTCTCAGTTTCCCACCTCTGGCACAGAGAGCTGACTACTTGCCCCGTAGGCATCTTGGGATTGTTAGGAGAGCCCAGAATAATCGTGGTGTGAACACACTTGGTAAAGAATCAAGGGCCACACCAGGCAAGGGATCGTCATCACCACCAGCAAGAGCATCAGGGGACTGAAGGGAAACACCATGTCCCACTTCTTGCGGGCACACCACGCACACTTGCTCTTTCAACCCACCGTCCTCCTCTTCTTCCTCGGCGGCTTTGCACCTCCAGACACCCGCAGCCCACTTTCCCAAAAGCATCTCTCTAGGCCCCCCTACTTCCTCTCTGTCTCTCATCGGCCTTCTGCTCCACGTGGGGGAGGAGTCCCTAGGCCATCAGTGCCCGGCCTCTCCCTTCTCCCCCAGCTTTGCCCAGGATGAACTGGGCACCTTGGGAAAGTGGCTTCCAGTCTCAGAGCCTGGGTTGGGGGTGGGGTGGGGGGCTCAGAAGCCGTAGGAGTCCGCATGTGGTTGAACCAAGCCCTTTCCCCATTCCCTCCTTCCAGCTCCAAAAGCTCTCTTCCCTGACCAGCCCCGACAGCCCAGGTCAGTGCAGCGGCCCTCCCCCCTCCCTCCCTCCTCTCTCAGGACCTGGAAGGGGGACTTACATAGAGAATAAAGAGGGCATTGGCACTGCCATTGAGCTGCGCCAGTTGGTTCCTGATCTGGTTCATGAGGTTGCTGTGACATGGGTGGCGTGTGGCACAGGTGGCGTTGACAGGGGTGATAGGAAGGGGGCTCCCCGCCCCATGTTTCCAGTGCAGAACCAGCAGCAGGGGCACGACTCCTGGGAATAGGCAGGAAGGAGCCATGAGCAGGGGGCAGGGGGCGGGCAAGGGGGCTCATGGCAGAAGATGCGCCTCATCTCCCCAGGGACACCAGTGCCCTGGCTCCCCCTCCGGCTCTATCTTCCCCTGGTTGCTTCTGGTTTTCATGAGGTCACTGCATCTGTTTCTATGTCTCTCTCTCTCTAGCTCTGCTTCCCTCCACTTTCCCAGTTTTCCCTTCTCTTTCCTGAGAGGACACGAGCTGTTCCCACCAGCGGGGAGCTGGGTTCAGGGTGACACCAACCACCCAGCCCTTTCCCCTGAGGCCTCTTGCCCCTCTGGGTGGAAGGGACCATGCCCCAGGCCCAGCGAGTCTCAAGAAAAAGAGAGGCCCCTATCTTCCCACCTCGAAGGATGGTCCAGATTCCTGCACATTGTTTCATGCTCACTGACCCACTGCGGGCCAGGTCTCCCAGATGGGGACCCCATGGGACCCTGGTGGGGGAGGCGGTGGATCTTCTGTTGACACTCTTCTATCTCTTTAAACCTGTCATTTGATTCTGACTCCCAGGGTCATTTGTCCCCTAATTTCGCCTGCCACCCTCCCCCATCTCTTCTATAGCTTTCCTTCTCCAAATGTGGCCACTCGCCTATCTGGGACCTTCAACCCCACCCCAATTCTGCAATTCTGCCCCCTCTCCAACCCCAAATCATCATTCAGAATTTCTTGTCCCCCCACCCCCACCCCCCACCCCACCACCTGCTCTGCACAGCTCCTGCCTCCATGCCATCCCCCTCTTGTCCCAGGCCCTGGATTAGGACAAGGAAAATCCTGGGGTCCCACAGGCCCTCAGAGCCTTAGGGAGGCAAAGGAAATGGTGCAACCAGAAAAGAGAAAAGGGAAAAGGTCACAGGCAGCCAGGTTGGTGGGGGAGGAAGGAAAGTGAAAGGTGACAGGAGAGCTGGGAGCTGTCGGGGCCTGTCCTGGGTCGCCCCTCCCTCCCAAGGCGCCTGCTTCCCCTATTTACTCTCAGGTCCCTTCCGAGGGGCTTCTCCTGGTGGCCCACCAGCAGGAGCTGGGGGTCTGCAGACCAGTGAGGCTGGAGAACCGGTGAGGCTGGGGTGAAGGGGGGGGTGCTGGAGCGCCTCAGGGATCTCCCCTGCTGGGACAGTGGCAGCCTCAAGTTCACTTCTCCTGGGTCCCCTGTTCCTCCCAACATCCCCAGGCAGCTCTGAGGCCCCCGGGGATGGTCGGGGGCCCCCCACACCCCCCGCTCACCTAGCAAAGACCACAGCTTTCCAGGCACTAGCAGATGGAGGCGGCACCTGCTTCCGTCCCCGCCGGAGTTTGCAAGCTGCTTGGCGGCCGGTGCCCCTCCCTGGGAGCAGCCCGGGACGCGGTTGGAAAAGAGAAAGCGGAAAGACAGAAAGAAAGAAAGAGGGAGGGTGAATCGGGAGAAAGCGGAGCGGGAAGAGCAGCAAGGGAAAGTGGCAGGAACAAGGAGGAGGAGGAGGAGGAGGAGGAGGAGGAGGAAGCGGAGGAGGTGGAGGAGGAGCAGGAGGAAGGCTTCGGCAGCCCCCTCCGTTGCCCGCCAACCTGCTGGCCCCCAGGCAGGCTGGGCGCGCGGTGCCGGGACCATGTGTCTGCGCTCGCTCCCGGCCGCCACCCAGCGCCTCCGGCAGCCCGGGCCGGTTGCACGGGTGCCCGGAGCCCGTGTGTCTGAGGCGGGTGGGTGTCCCGTTCGCGATCGCCAAGTGCCCCAAGCTGCCGCAGCACCGGCAGTGGGGCGCGGAAGCCGGTGCGGGGCGGGTGGATTTACCTGCCGCCAAGACCTTCATTATGGGCTGGACTCCAGAGGGCCTTGGAGGAGACCTTAGATGCCGGCAGTTTTCAGAGATTCATGCTCAACGGGGAATTTGCCTGATTTATATACTGGAGCCTGTGTTGTAAGACAGAGAGAGAAACAGCTATATTTAGCAGGGATCCCCGTCCAGGAAGTTGTTTGAGGTGCATCATAGGAAATTATGAATGGAAGAAAGTGAGAGTTGAGGGGGGGGGGGGGAGTGAAGGGGGAGGGTGGAGAGAGCAGACTTTTTCCCTCTTCTAAGAATTTGATTGATAAAATTATAATGAACTCTTCTACAAAACAGCCTGTGGTTTTCCTGAATGGCTCGCCCTAGGAGTTGTTTGAAGTTGGAGAGGGCAAGGAGGGTCCCCAGGCCGAGTCATCGGGGTCCCCGTGGCTGTAGGTGCTCCAGACAGCCCTGACTCACCTGGGTTTGGGGAGGTGGCTTGACCATAGGCAAGCAGATGGAGGCTGGCACCTGTGGCCCCCTGATCAAGGGATTTTGGGGGCAGTGGGGAGGAGGCAGGCTGGGGCTTGGCTGAGAAGGAGGCTCCAGGAAGAGGGGCTGGGGCCCTGCTTGGACTTTAGACAGTAATAAAGCAGAACTGAACGTGGGCACCTCAGAGGTAGCCTCCTCCAACCTGCCCATTGCCACTGGGCAAAATGGGGCTCCAAAGGCAACAGGTTGCCCAGAGTTCCACAGGGTCAGACCCCCTGACCACCATCAGCAAGCCTGCATTGCTGACCGCAGGTACCTGTGAGGCTGGGCAAGGGCTGGGAAGATGGGGAGGGGAGAGGTTGCTGTGACTTAGTAGTTCCTTGGGGACAGCCTGAGAAACTTCTGGGAAGGTGTTGTGTGTCTGGGGTTTACCTAAACTCTGCAACCCCAGCTTGCCCTTCAGGGGAAGGTGGTCCAGTGTTTCCATTCTGGAGGGACACCTGAAGCAGAGACCCAGGTTTCTTCCTCAGGATGCTGAGGGCTGGCCGGGGACGAGAGAAATAGCTTGCCCCTCAAAACCTGCCTTGGAAGCCCCTTGGGGCTCAGCCTCAGAGAATAATGGTGGCCCTCAAAAGGTGCCTCTAAGGTGTCTGTAAGGCAGGGTCACAAATTCTGGTGTCTATCGTGGCCAGTTAGATTTGTAAATGAGTGAGGAGAGGCAGGAAGGAATGGTGAGGACCAGGGCAAAATGAGCACAGGGACAGCTCCCCCCAAAAAGCATTTCCAAAAAATGATGTGAGTGAATGCTGGCCAGAGAACACATATCTGGCACCACACTGTCCCCCCAAGTGGTCAGGGGCACCCTTTGTCCCAGGAGATGTCTCATTCCCCTAGGGCCAGCCTGACCCCAACCAGAAAACAATGTGGGAGAGTTGGTTTTCCAAGACCAGGGAGACGCACAGCCTTTCCCTGACCCCTAGCACCCCGTACTCACCCCCTCACCCATCCCCCATGCATGCCCCCAGCTCCTGCCTCTTGCCACATCCCGGACCTGCCCAGCCACGCGTTCCTCCCTCATCATGCCAGGACGAGCCCTCGTGCCTGCTGCGGTCGGTCCCCCTGCCCCCACACACACCCTGCCCTCTCCAGGCTCACTTCCCTCATGCTCTCCCAGCAGGGCCTGGGATGTGGGGTGATAAAACTGCCCATCCCAGCTGGCACTTCCCAGCAGGAAGGAGGCTGGTAGAGTCCAGACTGGCTCTCCTTCCTCTTCCCTACCTTCTCCCTGGTCTCTTCCTTGGAGGGCCATAGAAGACCCCACCTGGCACTTGCTCCTCCCATGCACCTACTGTGGGTGGGCAGAGGCCCCCAGGAGGCCCACCTACCCCAGCCTAGCTCGGATGACCCCAACAGCACTCCTCTACTCTCCCGCAGGAGGGCCTGACATGAACACAGAGCACATCAACATGAACGCTGCATCAGCCTCCAGTCCTAATGCCACATCTCCTGGACCCCTGTCACCTGACTCAGCCTGGTGCTTCTGATGTGGACCCCAAATCCATTTGACCAAGGCCCCACTGTGGCCCCATCTATGGATCCCCTTGTTCCCCTACCTGAGACTCTCACTAGGTGCCCTGATTTTCCTAGAGGCTGTGACCCTGTGCTGCCACTCTCCTGCCCCTGTCTCTTCCCTGCATCCTTCTGAGTGGACTTCCGGGTCCTCGTACTGTCTTCTGGCTCCCCAGGTCCCACGCCAGCCCGACAATCCACCCCCAATCACCATGTAATCTCAGCCCCACCCCACAGGAAACAGGAAGTGGGGGCAGAGTCTAGAAGATATTTAACTCCCTCCCCAACCGGCCCCCTTCCCATGCCTCAGTTTCCCCTCTCACGGTACCTGACTTGGTCCATGCTCCCCAAGAGCTGTGGGCCCCTTGGCACCCCAGGCCCAGCCTCCCTTTCCTGTCCATGTCCAGGCACCACCTGCACCGGCCTCTGGGGGGAAGCTTGGGCAGGGTCTTGGAGCCGCCAGGCTGTGAGCTGCCTGCAACGTGGCCTCGGTCCCCAGGAATCGGCCGCCCAGACCGCGCTCCAGGCCAGCTTTGGTCTCCTGGAGTTTGTTTTCTTCCCTCCCTCTCTACGCTGTGTGTGTGTGTGTGTGTGTGTGTGTGTGTGTGTGTGTTTTCCCCTCGGCTTCCTCACGGAAGGCATCCTCCCTTCTTGGCTGCATGCTCCCAGGGTCGTGACCCCAGGCCCCACCCTGGAGTGGCAGCCCCAGCTCAGCCCCTTCCAGCTGTGACTTCATCCCCAGCCTGTCCTGCTCCTGCACCCTGGCCTGCTGGGGATTTGACCTGCCTCAGAGTGAGGGGGACAGGAAGGGTCCACATGGGACCCTTCTCTGCCTGGGCAGGGCACTGCCAGGTCAGGGCCCCAGGGTGCTGTCTCCAGGTGGCTGTGCCAGCCACTTGCTCATCTCCTCTCCAGGAAGTAAGCCCATGTGTCGACCTTCCCTGGGCCCCTCAGGTCTCTTTCTGTCCAACACAGTCTGCTGCATGTGGCCATCCAGGCCTCCTTTTCTGCTGATTCTTACCCTCCATCCATAAGCCTCTCCTAGAAAGTCACAAGTGTTTTATTTTTCAGATGGGGAAACTGAGGCTTGGAGAAGTCAAGGCACTTGCCCAGGGCCATGCAGGGACAATACAGCAGGGTCTGGAACCTAGGCCTCTGGCTTGCAGGCCACGGTGATACCAGAAGCACCTCCCACTCTGATGAAAGCAAAGGTTGATGAGGAACACATAGGCCACTTCTTCCAGGATGTCTCCCCTGCACACGGCCCAGACTGGCTCGAGTCTGCCTCATCCTGCCTGCTCTCCTTTCAAGTGGAGACAAGTCTTATTCCTTGCTCTTCGAGGGCTTGGATGGGGTCTGGTACTCATTTGTACTCTTGACAGCATCTGGCTTAGGGTTACACCAGAAGAGATGCTAAGTAGCTTTTAAATGCATTTCACAATTTCCAAAAGCTCTCTGTGCCAAATGTCTCGTGGAGAGACATTGTAGAGCTTCGTGGTTTGAAGCGTGGACTTTGGCCTCAGTCAGAAACTGGCTTTGCCAGTTATGAGCTGGGTGACTTTGGAGAAGTGAGCACCCTGGGGCCTCAGTTTCTCCATCAATAAAATGGGAATAATGGTACCTACTCTGTGGGTTCGCCGTGAGGTGTCAGGGCTCAGCATAGTTCTGGGCACCCAGCAAGCCCTCTATACGTCAGCATTGATTCCTACCAGGTGAGGATCCTTACCTCACCCGTAAGGTAGGGGGTTTTGTCCCCATTTTACAAATGAGGAAAGTGGGCACACTCCAGGGCTGAGGGAGAAAAGCTGAGAGGATAATGGAGGCAGGACACCCTTACAGACCCTTGAGGGACACCCCGGGGAGATCAGACAGCTTACATGGGGGGGAATGGCATGGCAGTCCGCTCACTCCCCCCTTGTCCCCTCCTGGCCCCTGACCACCCCCACCCCAGGCCTGAGCTGAGGACAGCAGCTGACCCCGGGCTCACCGCCCCCAGGAACTGATTCACCCCCAGGCCCCATCTGAGAAGGAAGGAGACATAGCTCAGCTCAGAGGGGCTTGAATCACCAGCCGCCCCCTGCGGAGCCCCAGGGGGGGATGTGGGGGCGGGGGCCAGCCCCCTGCCTGTCTGTCTGTCTCTTTCCTGGGCCTCAGGGCACTCAGGGGAGAGGGCAGTGTGGCAGTGGCCATCGGCAGGGGGGTGGCTGGGAGGTACCCTCACAGTCAGGCATCCTGTGTGGGCAGCCAGTAGCCGTTACTCACCAGGTAAGCAGCTCTCTGGGCATCGGGGAATTCCCCAAGACCAGTGACCCAGAAACAGTGCTCCGGGCAACCCCCACTGCCCAGGCCAGCCCCCTCCTTCCTTCACCATCCCCTCCCCTGTGCCCAGCTAAGATCTCAGTTCTCTGAAAAACCAACCAGCAGCTGCTCTTAGCCACGAGCTTTGCCCAGCCCCGTGCCTTGATGTTCCCACTTGGGAAATGAGCTCAGGGGAGTCAGATGGGCCCCGGGGAGGAAGGTGGGGGTCAGAGGCTGTGGTCCAGGACTAGGGCAAGTGAGGGGCAGCCAGAGTAGACAGGAGCAGCTCAGGAATTCCTGGCACAGCGCTGGAAGTTGGGTGTCCTGTCCAAAAAGGGAAAAGCACCTCATTATTCAACACTTGAGAAGTGAAAGTGTAGCTACACCTGTGGCCCCAGCCGGCAGCCCGCAGTACCACGAAACCATCCACATGCCCTTGTGGACTTTCCTGTGGCCCAGGGCCCCGTCTTGCAAGTCAAGCTCGGGCCAGCCAGGACTACGCTGGTGGTGGTGCCCATGGGTAAAGGTGTGGCTTAGAGCCAGGCAAACCTGGGTTCAAATCCTGCCCACACCACCTACCAGCTGTGTGACCTGGGGCAACCGGCTTCCTTTCTCTGAGCCGTGATTTTCCCTCTGGAAGTAGGGAATCCTATAATGCTGTCATGAGGATGTTAAGTGGGAAACACAGATAAAGTGCCTAACACGTGACGGTCATTCTAACCAGAGATCTGAGTGGTCACAGGAGGGGCTCAAACCCCGGCTTGAGTCAGGGGTTTGGGTCAGAGAGTTAGGCCAGAGAGGGCCCCTGGGTCAGTACACAGAGCATGGCGTGGGTCCTGGGGGGACAGGCAGCTTTCCAGAACCTCAGCAGGGAATAAGTAATACTTCCCACCTCAGCATTCTAGAGAGCCCAGCTGTTGTTAGGACTCTTGAGGCCCAGGCTCTGGGCATATAGTCTGCTCTTTCTCACCCTCACCCCATCACATCTCTGGCAGGGACCAACTATACCCCTCAGGGCCAAGCACAGGGCCCGAAGCCATCCTGGCCTGCTTCCAACTGCCCCCATCATCATCCGGACATTTCCCGACTGGTTCTGCGTCAGGAATCACCCCCCTGGAGGTGAATCAGAGTGACTGCATTTTTTCTTCAATTCTGATAGAAGTTGCAAGGGAAGCATCAGCCCACAGAGCCCTGATCCCATCACCAGCAGGGTCAAGAGGCTGCCTCCAAGGCCCATGTTGTTGCAGGAAGTCTGGTTCCACTCCGGAGTCTGCCCTCAGCATCTCCATCTTTAGAATGGGTTGCTCACCTCTCTCTTCATTCATCAGCATACCCTCTGTAAACACTTTGCCCTCCTCCGGGCTCTCCCTGAGTCTGCAACTAGCTCGAGACTGTAGCAGGAACATGTCGAGAGCAATACTTTCTATCATGCTATAGGTTTCAGTGGCCTCTTAGCAGCCCATGGATTCAATTTGGAGGGCTTGCCGCAGCACTTTCAAAACGGAAATGGAATGGCAAAATCATCGGGCATCGCCCGGAGCGAGGGCAAGCACCGTTCCACAAAACTTTTTTTCCCGTTGTCTGTATGTGTCAGCGTGCGCATCATCTTCTGGTTGCAAGGTGCAATGTGTTTCTAACTGTGGGTCGCGGTCAACAACGTTTGTAAGCCACTGGTATCGATGATGAAAGCCAGGCCCTGAGGGGCTGAGGAGTGACTTGCTCAAGGTCGCTCAGCGGTTGGCAGCATGGGACTCATGACTTCTATGTCATCCGCCATCCCTTCCAGCTCAGGAATGGACGGGAAGCGCTGCAGGCGGGGCGGGGTGGGGCGGGTGCTCCTGGTGTGGGGTGGAGGCCTGTCATCACCTTGTGTGGGACAAAGGCCCTCATGGGCCCCAACCTCCCACTGTCCACTCCCTTCCGTAGCCTCAGACCCCCAGCTCCCCACCCCAACCTGCCCCACCTGGGTGGGGTGAGGACAGTCATGGGCCTTTCCTTACTCATCCACAGGAGCCCTTCATCCTCACCAAAGGCGGTGGCTGGAGCAGGGTAGCCTACAACCCAGAGGCTAAATCCGTGTCTGGGAGTGCCTGCCGGGCATCCCATGGGTCTGTCTGTCTGGGTCTGAATGGGCACTCAAACGTGAGTGTAGCAAGGGCCTTTGTGTGTCTGCACATCTGTGTTCAGCCATGTCTGACCCTATAAATGTGCACGCGTGTGCCTGTGCTGGTCTGTTTGCTTGTGGGAGAGAGCTGAAGCATGCACATCTCCAGCTGACCTTGTGAGTCCTCTGTGTAACTGTGTGGATGTGTAAGTGACTGTGTGCGTGAATCCTGTACACGTATGCATCTGACCTTGTGTCTGTGTGAGTCCGTGCGTGGCAGGGGGTCTCTGGTCACAAGCGAGGAGGCATGACCATGTGCGTGTGTGTATGTGTGTGTGTGTCCTGAGTGTGTCTCCAAAATCCCTACCCCTCACCCTCCAGCTCCCGCCCCTGGGAACCGTGTGGCAGCCTCACGTCACGGGGGCCACCAGCAGCTGGTTTCCTCCCCACCCCACCCCAGGCCCCCCCTGCCCTGGCCACCCTGACTCTTGGCACAGGGACAAAGCTGATGTCAGAGTTGAGCTGACAGCTTCCTTCTCCCACTGGATTTTCCAAAAGAGAGAGACCACAGCTCGGCTCCTATTAAATAATCATGGGGCCGGGGGTGGGGGGGGAGGGTGGGGGGAGGAGGATGTTTCACTCAATGATTTCCTGAACTCAGAGGCAATAAACAGAACAGGAAGCAGCCTTGTGGACCCACTCAGCCTGAAACTGGCCAGCCAGAGGTGGGGCCCAGGCTCCCTCCCGAGTCAAGCTCACTGGAGCCACCCAACCCGACCCCAGAGATGATGTCAGGGAGGCAGTCAGGCCTTCTCTCCAAACTGTCCCTCAGTGCCTGCAGGGACTGAGGAAATGTTCTGAGGACGGTGGGTGGGAGGTGATAAGATGGAAAGAGCAGAGTGGCCCCCTCCCAGTGGGTGGGGATGATGGAGGGAACAAGGCCCAGTCAGGGTTGGACCATTCTCTTCCCTGGGAAGAAAAGAAAAGATGAGCTCCCTGAAGTCAGGGGAGGGACAGGACCAGGTAGGGTAGCAGCTCCTGGGGAGCAAGGAGAAGGCCAGGCCTCCCCCTGCCTCCCTCAGGCAATCTGGATATGATGCCTGTCTCCCACAAACCCTGCACCTGTGGGCCACTCCAGCCCTGCTTCCCACCCTTTCTGGGGCACATGGCTGGCACACTTCAAACCCCAAAGGCCACCATGGGCCTCTGTCCCAATTAATGTCCCCCAAAGCAAGCATTACAAAGTGCTTCCTAAAGTCCCCTATTAACTTCAGTCCTAGTTGGCACCTCCAAAGGAGGCATTTTAATCCTGTTTCACAGACATGGAAACTGAGGCTCAGCGAGCTGAACGTTTGACCAAGGCCACACAGAGTGTGATGGAGCCGGTTCTCCCCCACACCCCCACAGCCTCCCCACAACAGGACCCTGGATGGCAGGTGTGGCCCGCAAGCCGGGCAGGGCCCACTGGCCACAGGGGCCATGGGGGTCCCTGGGATGTGTCGTCTCGGGGGAGCCCCTCCTTCTGCTTGGGCCGGTCACTCAGCTGCTTATCAGCCACAGGACTCCATGACACAATCCTGCTCTGATCTCCTGCCCAGCAGGGCCTCTTCCACCCCGGCCCCACCCCAGGACCCTGTTTCCGTTTCCTCCCTTTCTGGGTGGGACCAGGCCTGCCCCGGGATCAGAGTGGGCAGTTGGGAGAGCCAGTATCCCTGCCAGCCCCTCCGCAGCCAGGAGCTTCCACTTGCACTCTGGCCGGCAGGCGGCCAGCAGGGGACCCTCACAGAAGGAGGATGGTGGCCTATAGTTCCCCATCCTTAGACTCTCTTCTGAAAGCCCACTTCTCCCAAGAGGTCTGAGGAGGACGAGGGAACTTAGAGACCATCATGGCCTCTCTTGGCCTCGGTGTCCCCACTTGTAAAGGGAAAAGTTTGGGAGGATGAGACTGAGGGGTGGGGGAGAACTAGGTGGGCTCAGCAACTGGCCAGACCTCAGGTCCAGTCATAGCTCTGACACTTAAGAGCTGTGGCCCTCAGACAGGGGCCGTCATCTCTCAGACCTCCAACATCTACAAAATGGGACGGAACATCGTCAACCCGTGAGGGTAGCAACACCCTCTGGAAGGTGGGCCTAAGTTATAGATACTAACCTAGCTGTTAAAATTCCACAGGTGGGACCCAGAGAAGGGAAGTCACTCTTCCAAGGCCACAGGCCACATAGCAAATTAGTAGCACATCCCCCAACAGCATGTGTGTGGTTTGCCTCACTTGGACTCTCAGACAGAGCTGGGAACCCTGAGTTTTAGTCCCCTTCGGTTGTGAGAATTCCAGAAGGAAGCTTCTTGGAGTCTCAGCTGCCTCAGCTGTGAAACAGTTCTTTCTAGAGAAGGCCATCAGTCTCAAAGGATCCAGAAACGGCTTTTCAAGATGTGGACTTTGGGGGTCTGGTGGTGGAGGACAGAGAAAGTCTTCCAGGTGCCCTGGAAAGCTGGGCCCGGCAAGGTTGAGAGCTAGCTAGGTCCCTGGCTCGGAGCCCTGCGTTCTCCTCCGCCCAGCCACTTAGGTCCGCTCCAAGCCGCGGGCTGCAGCGCCCCCCACTGCCCAGTCAGCAGCAGCCGCCTTGGCCACAGCACCACCAAGCCCCAGGATGGCGTTTCTCGCGCCGGTGCCTCCCCCAGGGCTGGGCAGGGCGGTAATTGGGAGGGGGGATTGAGGAAGTGGGCGGGGATGCCTGAGGCACCGAATGGAGGGTAAGCAGAGGCCCTTGGCCAAGACCGGGGAAGAGGACACACGCGTATGGGTCCTGGGCGAACCTTGGCCTGGCCCAGCACCTACGTGGGGAAGAGAAGGGGAGAGCCCCGAGTACCGGCCGCAAGGGGGCGCCAATGACCACACTCAGTGGGCTGGGGTGGGGCGGAGTGCCTGGATCCAGCTGGAGATCTGGAAGGAGGGAGTTGGGGACACCACCGCCCCTTCCCACCCACCTCGGGCCCCAGAACCACCTAGTTCACGTAGGACAGGCTCTGGGGACAATGTCCCCGCCATCCCGGAAGCTTCTCCACAGTCAGGAACTGCTGATGGCAAGATTGGGGTCCAGCCCCTTCTCAGGTTATTCGTGCCAAGGTGCCCTCTCCTCTGGTACAAAGCTCTGCACAGACTTCAGTTGTGTTTTTCCTTTTTCCTCACCAAGCTGGTGCTTCCACAATTAGGCCCATCTTACAGAGTGAACAAAGCAGAGTGGTCGAGCCCTGTGCTTGACAAGGTCAAAAGTGTAGGAGCCGTGACCTTGACTGACCACACACCCCAGAGCCTCCAGTGAGGGACTTCGCTTTGCCCTTCTCCCCAACGCATAGGCAGGCAGGGTCCACCCCATGACCCACCACAGCCCCTTCTAAAGAGACAGGGATCCTCTGCCTGCCACATCTCCATCTGAGGAAAAACCAGGCTGCCATGGCCTCAGAACCCTCTACTTCTTTGGGGTAAAGGGAACTTGAGGGTCCCTTGGGAATCCAGGAATCAATACCCTGAAGAGAGGTGACCCTCTGGGATCACATAAAACCAGGATTCTGGCCTCCCCATCCAGTTCTCTCTCCTCCACTCTTCCGTGATCTTTAACCTTTAGTGACCCATAACACTTTCGAATCTAGCATCCGATCTATCCACTTTACCTCAACATCTTTGGTGAGATGGGCAGGGAATGTCTTCCCATGCCTGTTACACAGCTGGGAAGACTGAGGCTCGGAGAACTGTGCAGGCCACCAGGTACCCCCCCCCCCCCCCCGGGGGGGGGGGGGGGGGGGGGGGGGGGGGGGGGGGGGGGGGGTGGGACCACCCCCGCCCCCCCCACCCCCCGCCCCAGCCCTGCCCTGTGAGGGAAGCCTACCGTGGTCTGTTCTGGCGCAGGACCCTCTGGAGTCTCACAGGTGTTTTCCAGGTCTTCAATGGGACACCATCGACTTCAGGGCCAGGCCTCCTCTGCTTCCCTCTCTTGCTGAATCTTCTCTGGAGACAGCTCCTCACGCTGCACCCCACTTGACTTCCCGTCAAGTGCCGCGTGGCCCTGAGGCTCCCCCCACTTCCACCCCACCCCCTGGCTGAAGGGCTGGGTGCAACAGGGGCAGAGAACCCCAGGCCCCTGGCCAGACTGTGCCTAACAAGGGCAGGATCTTCAGGGTGGCCAAGGGGGAAAAGTGGGGCTGCGGCTGGGGCTGGGGAGGGGGCGACCCTGTGCCCAATGCCCCTACCCAGTGCTGCGTGGCAAGGCCGCTGGGACCTGAGTCACAACTGACTGGGCCGCACCCAGCCTGCCTGGGTGACCCAGGCCAGCATAAGGCGATGACTGAGCAGCCCTCCGCATGACCGGCCGGGGTCGGCCTTAGGTGTTTTGACTCAGACCTGCCACAAGCCGTGTGCACCAGGGCCATGCCCCTTGTCCCTGTCCCCAGAAGAGTCACAGGGCCGCAGCTGTCCCCCTGGACACAGTGCCCCCCCCAAGCCACCACACGCTTTCCGGACACCCACCTCAGAACCCCGGAGTCACCTGGCCCGTCTGGTTGGCCCTCCTCCACAGGCTCCAGGGCCCCACCTGCCCAACCCACCTCCCTGGGAGACCTTCGCCCCTCCCCGAGCCAGGGAGCAGAGGCCAGCCCTTGGGGCCGCCCCAGGAAGCAGGGAGTGGGGCTGGCCAAGTGGAAGGCCTCTCCAATGCTGACCATGGACTGTGAGCCTTGCCTCAGCATGGAAAAGGTGGTCTGTGTGCACTCTGGGTCCCAGGCCTGGTGTGGAGGGTAGGGGGTGCAGGGGGACAGGGGCACAGAGAGAAAAGCCGTGAAGAGAGCAATAAGGAAAAAGGGAAAATGAGAGAGAGAAAATACAGAGAACGTTGCTTGTGCACCTGCTCAGTAACCGCTTACGATAATGCCGAAATAGCGCAGTGTTTGTGTGGTCTCCTGGGAAATCTGTCACAGCCAGGGCGGTGGGCCAGTTCAGCCCATTGTACAAAGGGGAAAACTGAGGCTCAACCCAGGAGGTCACACGGCTTTGAAGGCAGGGTGGCTGGGGGTTGAACTCATTTTACTTAACTCTCAAGTATTTTCTCATCCTTCGAGAAAGAGGAGGAAAAAAATCGCATTAATAGTGGTGGACAGTGAAGGCCATGGAGGCGAAAAACCCAGCTCTGCCGTTTGCAAGCTGTGTTTGTTTTGTGGATAGGTAGTAAGTGCACCCCATCCCCACCTCTTTCCAGCAGTGTCCCTGCCCTCTGGGACCCCTGTCCTGGGGAACTTTCCATCCTGTGTGTTACATGTAGTTGACTGAAGGTCTGTCACTTTGAAAAACTTGAAAAAGAAGAAGAAAATCTGGCTTCAAGCTGATGCCTGCAACAAGGCCAGGACCCCTTTATCTTCCTGAGCCTTTGTCCCTTCACATAACCACTGGAGAGGAAGCATACACTGTGGGCCCACAGGGTATTGCCACTCCAGGAAAATGTGCCTTGTATAGGATCAGCTCCTTCTGTGGCACAAAAGCATTATTTGGGCCCCTGCCCCACTGCCTGTCACACCAATGATTGTGGGAACCCCAGTCTCACCATCAGAGAAAGCTTATTCTGACTTGAGATGCAGACTCTAGAAATGTCACCCTGCAGGCTCTCTGTAGGCCACCTGTGGCCCCCAGGGAAGCCCCATAAACCCTTCTGGATGGGGAAATCAAGGAGGAGGGGGAATTCGAACTGGGGCTCAGGGCAGAAGGGTAGGAGGCTGAGGCTGGGAATGGAGGGGGGAAGCCCAGGCTTCAGGGAGGTCAGGATGCCTATATGGGTTAGGGAGCCAGCAAAGCATGGCTCGAACACAGACATGAGCGGGCAAAGCTGGCCTGGCATGAGAGCAGGGGCCTGGCATGTTACGATGAGGGGTTTGGAATTGGTACCACAGCAGTAGGACAGGAAGGAGTCTCTGAAGGTTTGGGAGCAGAAGATATGGTGGCAGTGACATTTTTGACCCTGTCCAGGGAGCCAGGACCTGGCTGGCTGTCGGGAGAGCAGGAGGCATGTGCCAGAGATGGGATGTGGGAGAGATCGAGGGACCTTGTGATCAACGGACAGGGGAGAAGCTGAGAGAGGTGACGGTGAGGACTGGGGCTCTGGAACCTCTGTGGGGGCAAATAGGAAGCAGAAATCAGGTGTGGGGTGGAGGTGACTTTGGCCCTGAGGCCTTTGGCACAGGGCTCCTTGCAGAGGTTCCTAGAAGTCGAGTCTGTAGGCTTGGGAGAGCACCAGACTGGAGATGGCAGTTTGGGGGCACCTGCAGCTGTGGTCTCATCAGGATATGACATAGAGATGACAAGTCCTCAAAGGTGGGACCCCTGAAACTCCCTCCCCAGATTCTGGAGCTCCCTGATCTGCTTCCTATGGAGTGGGTGCTGTTCCAGCTCAAAGTCAGATGCCTCTCCTTAGGCTTATCCACAGAATAAGGGGTTGGCAAGGGGCCCAGGCAGGGGTAGGGGGCAGCCACCCTGGGCTTCCCAGCTCTTCCTCCACAGACCAACCTCTGCTCACTCCGTGGGCAACCGCACGCCTGCCGCAGCGCCAGCTCCCCTTCCGCTCCGAGAACCTGAGCGTGCCTGGCTTTCGGCGTCTGCCACCTCCCACCCACAGCTTCCCAGCAACTCAGCCTGAGGAAAGCCCCCCCTCCCCTATGCCGGGGCAGGGCAGAAAAGAGAGAGGCCCGGCCCCCTGCCGTTGGTGGCACCGGGATGGTACCACCCAAGCCAGCCTCTCTGGCATGCTGCTCGCTGAGCTCCTACTGAGTGCAGGCCCTGTGCTGGGTGCTGAGGCGGAGCAAAGGGAAGCAGCTGCTGTCTCCACATTCTTGGCAGCTCTAGGCTAGTGTGGGAGGCAGATGGTAAAGCACCGCAGCAGGCAAGAGCCTCCCAAGAGGACAGTTTTATGAGGACAAATAACCAAGTTGCTGGACCCAGACCATGGGTGGTAGGGAAGAATAGCTGAAGATGCACTGAGCAAAATGACAGGGAACGGTGTTCCAGACAGAGGGAACAGCATAAGCAGAGGCCTCATGGTAGGACAGAGCCCTGGGCATATCGAGAGCCAAAAGGTGGCCTGTGTGGCAGATCCTCAAGAGCAAGGGAGAGCCCAGTGGGAGACGGTGGAAAGCTCTTACTGGGGACTTGGTAGGTCACCTGGAACACATTGGGCATTGCCGAGAAGACTATTGGTTGGGAGTCAGGGTCCGGAGTTCTGTGCTGGAGTTCCCTCTGTGATCTTGAGCAAGATGCTTCCCTTCTCCGGGCCTTTTTGATATAAATCAGTGACGCCCCTGGCTCACTATATGCTGATCCTGGAATGCTTGGAGCCTTTGCCCTAGCTGTTTCTGCCACCTGGGGGCCCCACCCCCTCTCCTGTGCCATTCAGATTTCAGAGTGGATGGAGAGGCTTCACCTCTCCCAGGGCCATGCCTGTTGCCTGAGGTTCTCATTCTATTACATCACCCGATTGATTTCGTTTTGCAGAGCTCATAGCCCAATATTCTGAGTTGGTTCTTCTGCATGTCTATTGCCTGTCTGCCCCCTAGCCTGGGAGTTCTGTGCCCTTAGGGACTCATGACATTGCTGACCAAGTTACAGAGGTTGAAGAGTAACAGAAGATGCTCTGGCATCTAACAGACCTGAATTCAGCATGTGTCCGCCCTCCCAGAAAACGTGTTCTGAGGACATGGGCAGGTAACTCAGTCTCCCTGAGACTCAGTCTTCTTATCTGCAAAGTGGATCTTATCTATTGCAGAGAGTCCTGCCAGGAGCCCTTCAAGAAACAGGTTCAAGCGCACAGCAAGTCACAGGCCATGTCTGAGGCAGGGTCTGTTACTATCTTGTCTATTTCACGTAACACGCATAAGCACACATACCCCCCAGTCACACACCTACAGGGGACCACACACTCCAGCTTTCCTCCCTCCTCTCTTGCTCCCAAACCCTCTAGTCCCTAGCATCTCAAGGGAGTCACATTCAGACACAATAAATGCCCTGTTTGAGACACCCCCACGGTCAGGCCCCCCCGCCCTTCCTCCAAGAGGCTAGATTCCCTCAAATTCTTTCCCACAAGGCAACAGAGAGACACAGGGACTTTAGAAACCAGGCAAGTTTTAAATATATGTTGGCACAATATTAACATTAAATATGTATCATAAATAAGCCTTATAAATAGGAAACAGATAAAAACTGATAAAAATCGATAAATTAATCATATTCCTGCAAAGAATTGGCCCAGCAGCTTCTGGGACTCCCTCGCTTCAGCATGAGAAAATTTCATGATGCACCACCAGGGGGAGGAGCCAGCAGCCAGGACCCAAGACTGGGTACTTCCAGACACTAGGTCTTTACTCCATGTCCATTTGCACTGCATTTGATATCCACTGTATGCCATAGAATCCCAGCTACTGGCAAGCAGAGAGGGCTTTACACGGTCCCAACTCTCTTGAATCACAAAAAGAAAACTGAAGTCCAGAGAGGTAAGGTGGTCTTCCCGAGGCTACACAGTGAGAGGGGTTGAGCTGGCCTTTGAGCCCCACTTTTAGACACCCTACCCCGATCAGCACTCCTTCTAGGACACTCTGCCTGTGTCACAGCTGCCTAAAATGAGGTCACCCAGATGTCCAGGTGTCTGGCCTGAGACTGTCAATGAGGCATAAGAGGCTAGCTCAGGCCCTGACCTCCCCCTCGGAACCATGCCTCCATGGAAAGGAGGAAGTCTGGGGTCAACAGCCCTGCAAGTCATGAGAGGGAAGGGCCGACAGGCCTCTGGGGAGCAGAGCAGGGGGGGCAGTCAGTCTGGCCATGAGTCAGCCTGTGTCATCAGACCCCTGAATCAATGGAAAGTTAGCCCCGCGTGGCCTGACCTGGCCATCCCACCGAGACTGGGGAACTCAGGGCTGGGGGTTAAATGGTCTAACCCTACCCTCCCCGCCTGGAGGAGGTAGAGGGGCCTGCTTGGCTCCCACCCCTTAAAGTGCGCTTCTGGGGGGGGGGGGACAGAGGAGAGCAGGTTTGGAGGCCGGCAGGGATGGGCCATCCTACAGAATACCTGTGAGTCCTTTATCTGTCAGGGGTACCCCTAAGGCTACCGGGGCAACCACCCTCTGGGAATGAGTCTTTTGTTCCTGCTGGAGAGATGCGTCCTGTGCTTCCCCTTCCGCAGGCCCCGGCGGGGGCTGTGTCTCCGGCTCCGACTCGGGCTCTGCCCCCACTCTCGGAATACCTGACCCACTGAGTGCATGAAGCGGTGGTAGCCATGCAGGAACCTGCAGCCCTCCAGCCTGCGCTGAAAGGCGTCTGAGATGGGGGTGGGTGACGGAGAAGCCCCTGGGCCTGTCGGAGTGGGCTCAGTCTTCTCCAAGGAGCCTGGAAGCAGCTGGGCCATGCAGTGGATATTGTTCTTGAACCCGCGAATGTTTAACTTTGCTATATTTAGCTTCTCTAAGTCCTGGGCTTTGGGGATGTCCTTCTGTAAAGTTCTCAGTCTGTGCAGAACGTGGCCCAGTGTGGTGTTAAGGATCTGCAGAAATTCCTGCCTGCTGAGCCGCTGCAGGGCATCTTTGCTGGGGAAGACCCCGGGGCGCTCCCGACAGTGCTTCTTCAGACCATCCTTGTCCAGGCCTTGGATGCTGATCTAGAGGGAAAGGAGAATCAGAGGGTGAGTGCTAGAGCCCCCACCACACACACACACACACACACATACACACACACAATTCTGCTCTGGTCAGCCTTGAAATGCTCAACCTCATGTATCCCATCCAATCCTCCCATCGTACAGATCAGAAACTGAGGCCAAGGAGGAGCAAGGACTCTCCCATCACTGCAGACAGGACAGAAGGATGTTGGGGGGCTGGCGGGTTGAGGTGACTGCACAGGCGGTGATTGTGGTGTGCAGAGTTTGAGTGGGGGTGGGTGGGTAACCTTGAGCTTTTTTAGGAGGACGGGACTCTGTTTTGTTCACTGTTACATCTCTGAGGCCTAGAGCAGGGCACATGGGTAGGTGTACAATGGAGTTGAGGTTTTCACTCCGGCCCACTGAGCTGGGAAAGCTGTAATGTCTCCTTGGCATTTCAGAGGAGTGAAGTGCCAAGGAGTGGAACACTCCAAGGCCTGGAGTGTTCGATGTGGCCCTGGAATAACACAGGGACTTGGTTTCCCCACCTGCCCCATATCGAGTAGGGGTTGGGTGAATGGGAGTCGGGTCTCATCTTCTCTGGGCTCACTGCTGCCCTAGGCCTACTATTCTCTGAAACTCAGATGCCACCAGGGGCCAGGCGCTCACATAGGGGTCCAGGAGCATGCTGGTGTGCTGCATGAAGTCCGCCTGCTTCTGGAGCTGCCCAAGGAGCTCTTGGTAGTTGTCCAAACAGCTGCCCATGGCCGGCATACTCAGGAACAGGAGTCCAAGGACCAGACCTGGGGCAGAGAAGGGGGGTGTCACCTGACTTGGGAAGGCGGGTGGCTTTCAGAGGGGAGGGAACCTAAGAGGGCCTTAGAGGGCACAGCCCATCGTCTCAGGCTTCGTGCCGTCACGGGTGGGGCTGGGCACCGTGTGTGCACAGGAAGGAGCACCTGCTGGGGCCACCACCACCTCCCCCGTGAGGCACTGCCCAGCATCCAAAACAGGGCTGCACTTCACCATGCAGGCCTTTGAGAGGAGGTTTTGGGGCCCAGTTGGACCTCCTGCACTTGCCAATCTTCCCAACCCCAGGATCTGACACACAGCAGCCCAGGTGGGGCTGCTGCCTGCAAGACCTCCGGGTCCCCCCGTAACAGAGCCTGGCCCTCCTTGCAGGTGGGCTTAGCCTGGCAGCAGCCTGGTGCCCTGAGCTATGTCTGTACAAACAAGAGAGCCCCCATTTTACTGACAGGAAAACCAAGGCACTGAAGGAGAAGGGCTCACCCGGGTCACACAAGGCCAGCATTGTCCTCAACCTCTTGCACCCTCCTCTTCTCTCCCTTCATGTCCCACATCTGTCAGGCCCACCAGATACGCCGTGAGCCAGAATGTTCGGGGTGGGAAGAGCATACTTACTGCCGGCCAACCTCCCCACACCCACCCCCCAGGCACCGGCAGCCATGTGGTCGGAAGGGGCCTGTGGCGCAATGGCCCGGAAGGCAGTGACACCATGTTCCCTTCCTAAGAACCGTTCAGCTCCTGGGGAAGCATGAGGGGCTGGCCACCCAGGCACGGCGACCACAGGGCACTCCTCGCCACCTCCTCAGGTATCTGCTGCTGGGCTTGGGCAGGGGAGTCTGTGTGAGCACCACATGCACGTGGGGCTAGGGTGTCTTCATGGGCGTGTGTCCAGGTCTGTGTGAGGTGAAAGGAAGGAGCTGGCCACAAACAAACGTTGTGCCCTGTCCACCGTGGGGGCCCAGGCTGCATGTGGGGGTTCCCAAGTTGGTGAGATTGAGGGCTCTGAATGACATCACACGGCTCTGTGTGCGCGTCATCCTGTGGGTGTGGCTATGTGTGCTGTGTGATTGTGTGGGTTCCAGGGTCCCTGGGCCTGGCTGGCTGTGTGTATCCATTCCAGACCCTGCAAATCAGGGCAAGAAGGAGGCCTCATCACCCCTCCAGACATCACACTGTTTTCCTCTTGGCTTCTGCAGCTTCCTACTCTATCCAGCACGTCTCTCACCTCCCCTCTGCTTCTCTGGCTTCTCCCCTCAATCTATCCCCTTCCCTCACTCTCTTGTTCCCAGAGCTGCCTCTACATCACCTCCCCTTTAGAAGCCTTCTGGGGATAGTCCTTCTCTACCTTGTAAAGATGCTGTGTTCTCAGTGGACCACTTGCTTTGCCTGACCTCCCAGCTCTCCCCCCTTCTCAGCATCCTTCTGGTGCCCAGCCTTTCCAGCTCCCAAAAGACAGAAGGTGCCTCTGCTCCCCGCTGGTGCCCAGGGGCACAGCAAGTGGGTACTGGTGGAGAGGAAGGAAGTACTTACTGAGCAGCGTCCTCCGCATAAGCTGTGCCCGCATGCTGGGTGCCCGAGCTCCGGCCGGCGCCTGCTGGGGGTGACACCTCCTGGCTGGGAGCCCTGCGGGCTAGCAGCCACTTTATGCCCGCCAGGGCGATTGGCCAACACCTCGTGAGGTGGGTGGGGAGCGGAGGGGGGGGAGGGGCAGGCCTTCTGGGAACATGACCCCAAAAACCAAAGTTTCCACGGGCGGCCAATGGGCGCTGGGTGCGGTGGCATGCCTGCTCCTCCTCCTGTTTTCTTCGAATTCGTTCTTCGAGGTCAGCCCCACGCCCAAGGATGATGCAAACCGCAGCCCCAGCCTTCCTGGGGCGAGTAGGGAACATGGGGGTCCGAGCCATGTGCAGGGAGCTGTGCCCAGGATAGAGGGGAGAGTGTGCCAACTGGGGCCTCAGAGGGCCCGCAGGCCCAGGAGCCATCAGCCTCAGCAGCCACTGTGGTTTGGGACTGAGGGGAGCGAGACATCTTCCTTCTTGAGTGCCCTTCCCGCCCTCCTGCTGGGGCTGTTGGGACATCTGTGAGCGGAAACCACCGGGCTCTGGGCACAGAGCCAGACCCAGGCTGGCAGCCCCGAGATTGTGGTTCTGGCCCCAGGACCTGCATCCTCCAGTGGGGCTCCCAGCCATCTCCTTTCTCCCATCATGCAAACCCCTTGCAACAAACCTTCTTTATCCCAGGCCCATTGCCCACACCTAGTCCCTTTCTTTACAGACAGGGTCTTCTGGGGGAAAACAGGTGCTTAAAGCAAGAGAAACAGGAGGTTAGGGCTCAAGCGGGCTGACATACTGTGTGACCAGAGGCAAGTCATTTAACCTCTCTGGGCCTCAGAGGCCCCACCTGTAAAAGGAGGGTTCAAACAGTATTTCCTGGCTCAGGCTCACAGAGCTGCTGCTGTCATGGACATAAAAGGCAAAAGTCCTTTGAAGGAAAAAAGAAAGCTGAAAGTCTAATTCCAAGTACTAGCTGTTGAGGGATGGTGTGGGGGGCGGAGGAGATGGGGAAGCTGTGAGCTCAGAGGGGAAGCCAGGGTGGGGGAGTCGCCGTGGTGACGGTTGGGGACCAGGTTTCACTTTCTCTGAAAGATAGTGATTGTGGGTTGGTCCTCAGCTTCTCGCAGACCTCTGGACGTCAGAGTGAAGGAACCCTGGAGACCACGCCTCTCTAGTCTACCTGTTACTTTGCCTAGGGTGAAGGAGGCCTGGGCTAGGGCAGACAAGGGGGCGGAAATGCTGGCTCAGGCCTGCAGGTCATGCCTGGCACCCGCAGCATATCTACCAGGCCCGGAAGGGGGTCTGTGGCCCGCACCCTCAGGAGCCCGGTGGGGAGGGGGGCCTCGGAAGGCTGGGAACCAGGGTGGGGCCTCTGGAATCTGCCAGGGAGGCCTGGGCTGCTCCAGCTGGGGAGAGCATTGGGCCCGTGGAGGCTGAACAAGGAGAGCTGGGGTGGCCAGGAAGGAAGAGGATCGGACACCCTCCTGTCCATCCATGTCCCCAGCACCCATCATGACCACCAAGGCTATTCCTACCTGTTCTCTCCTCTGTATATACACTTAACATCACTCATTTACCCATTCAAAAAACTTTTATTTGGCCCTTCTCTGAGCCAGCCATTCCCAAGTGCTAAGGATCCAGTAGTGGGTAAAACCAGACACACCTCCACGCCCAGGAGGCTGTTCGTCACCCCCCACCCACTCCCTGGCACCCCAGCATGGTGCTTACCACACCCACCAGTGCCACCCCCAAAGGCCAGTTCTGGATTCTCCTCCTGAGAACGTTGCTTCTGCTAAATTCCTCATCTCTGTGCCCACCCCCGCAAGACTATTTCCTGGGGCCCAAGCCAAGCTGGGATCCTTCTTCATTTCACATCCCTGATCTCATCTTGCAACAGCCCTGAGAGGGAGAGCACCCAGGCAGGGATGCTTTGGCTCCTTTTAATGAGGAAACTGAGAAGCTCGGGGCCTGGCTCCAAGCAGGAGAGCCACATCCAGCAGGAGAGCCTTTGCCCCTCTCAGCTACTGCAGACCAACCTCCACACTCGGGGGAGAGCTACATGCCTTTACTTTCCCGTCCCCGTGTCACCCTGTGTGGGAATAGTTAAAAGGAGGCGACATTCAGCGGCACCTGGGTGGCTCAGTCAGTTAAGCGTCCAACTTTGGTTCAGGTCATGATCCCGCAGTTTGTGGGCTCGAGCCTTGCCTCAGGCTCTCACTGACAGCTGAGTTGGCTTCGGATTCTCTCTCTCTCTGCCCCTCAACTTGCTCACGTGTGCTCTCCCTCTCTCTCTCTCTAAAAAAATAAACAAATAAACTTAAAAAAAAAAAAAAGAAAAAAGAGGAGGGGGCATTCAAACCAGGGCTGTCAAGTCTAAAAGACGACGCTCTGAGCACGTAGCTAACCGAGGTTCAGTGTGCAGGCCCCAGGGACAAAGGCCACCAAAGGCAAAGGGGGCTTCTATATTAGTTTGCGTGGACTGCTGTAACAAAGCACAGATGGCAGGACATAAACAATAGGAAGGCATGTTGGCGCCGTCCTAAGTCTTGAGACCCAGGTGTCAGCAGGGTGGATTTCATCTGGCAGCCTCTCTCCTTGACTTGTAGATGGCTGCCTTCTCATCTCCTCACATGGTTGGCCCTCTGTCTATCCTAATCTCCTCTTCTTATACGGACACCGGTCATATTGTATTAGCCCCACCCTCCCACAATGACCTCATTATACCTTACCTCTTTGAAGGTCCTATCTCCAAATACAGCCACATTCTGAGGTACAGTGGGGTTAGGTCTTTAACATATAAACTTAAGGGATAAAATTCAGCCTATAACAGCTCGCAAGTGGAGGGCATGGCTGGAGGGCTGCAGGGAGTGGGGACGATGGGGGAGTGTCCAGAGCTCGGTGGGAGGAGACAGTGATGTGTAGGAGGACAGGGAGTGGCCCCAAGGTGAGGAGACCCGGCTGGTCAACAGAGCAAAGCGTGAGGGGAAGATGCGTCAGCGTTTCTGGTGAGGTCAGCACCCAGTGACGTCCCTCTCGCCAGCAGGAAAAGCTTGCAACATGGCCCAGCCAGTATAAATAGGCTCCCCGACCACAGGCCCGGGCTGTCCCCTCTTCCCGGGCCACGTCAGCTAGATCCGCGTGATTTGGAGGGGGAAAGAGGACCAGCTTTGTTCCTTAGAACTGCTGTTTCCATGTCTTTCCGGCCCACCCTCCGGCTGTGGGGCTCTACTGCTTTAAATGCAAGAAAAAGACCTGGGGTGACCTTTGTGAGTGGGTCAAAATGGAAGGCAGGAGGCCATTCATCTGGGAAGAGAGACAGTGATCTCTGACCTGTTAGGGTGGGAGGTGGAGATCCATCCAGTTACCGGTCTCAATTTGCTTATGAGCTCAGTGTTCTTGGCCCAGTCACATCCCCTTTCTGAGCCTCGGTTTCCCCTGTGGACTGCAGTGCCACAATTTAACAATCAAGAGACAACCCAATTTTAAAACGGGCAAAGGAGAAATGAATAGGTATTTCTTCAAAACAGACAGACAAATGGCCAATAAATACATAAAAAGCTGCTCATCATCGTTAGCCATCAGGAAAATGCAAAATCAAACCTGCAATGAGACACCTCTTCATATCCACTAGGTGGCTACAATCAAAGACAGACAATAACAACTACTGGAGAGGACACGGAGAAACCCAAAACCCTCACAGGCTGCTGGTGGGAATGCAAAATGGTGCAGCCGCTTCGGAAGGCTGTCTGGCAGAACCTCAAACCGTTAAACATTAAGAGGTGTCATACACCGAACTATTTCATGCCTACATACACACCCCAGAGACTTGAAAGCATACATTCACACAAGAACTTGCACACAAATATTTATAGCAGCATTTATTCACAATAGCCCCAAAGTGGAAGCAATCCAAATGTCCATCAGCAGAAAACAGGTTTTTAAACTGTGGTATATCCATACAATGGAATATTATTCAGCCACAAAAGGAATGAAGTACAGACACATGCTACAATGTGGATGAGCCTCAAAAACCTTATACTAAGTAAAAGAAACCAGTCACAAAAGGTTGCTGGATGATTCCATTTATATGAAATGTCCAGAATAGGTTAATTCATAGAGACAGAAAGCACCTGAGTGCTCCCCAGTGCCTGGAGAGATCTAAGGATAAGGAGTGACAGCTAATGGGTATGGGGTTTCTTTTGGGGTGATGAAATGTTTTTGAATTAAATAGTGGTGATGGTTGTACAATCTTCTGAATATACTAAAACCCACCGAATTTTTTACTTTAAAATGGTGAAGTTGATAATATACATATCTTGTATCTCTATTTTTTTAAAAATGCAGTGGTAAGTGCTGTCTCAAGAGGACAGTGAGGGTAATTTGGTGGATAATGCGTGCAAATGCCTAGCTCATAGCAAGTGCTCGAAAAATACCCGCCAGCCACTGGGGCAGACAGAGGCGTACATTTGCTTATGTCATAGCATGGCTTTGAGGACGATTGGGAAAGACAACATTACATAAACCCTGGGGTGAGCAAGTATCTACCAGGGCCCTCCCCATGAGGCCAGCGAGGTCACCCTGGGCTGGAGGATCCTTTGGCTTGAGATGTGCCACAGAATTCTTCTGGGACCTGGTGTGTCCACAGTGTGGGAGGCCTCTGTGTGTCCAGCGGCTCCCCCAAATTGGGTAACTGAGCCCCCTTCCAGAGGCCTGAACCTTCAGAGAAATGCAGCATAGAGATAGGGATAGAAGGACTCACTTCTGTTCAGGAGGCTCACTGTCTTCGGCAGTGGGGCGGGGGGCAGGGGACAAGCATCTACTCTGAGATGGGATGACCAGGAGATAAGAGCGCTGCCCTGCTATCTTCTCTCTGGCTGGCCTAGAACAACCACCCCCCTCACCATCCCCTCTGAGCCCAGGGTCCTCTCTGAGAGATGAGGGGATGGGCGAGATGAACACAGAGGGCCTAGAACCCTACAGGCTCTAAGCACTGAGATATCACTGTAAATAAAAATAACCTTAACCATCAAACAAGGATCACGAAGTCCAATGGAGTCCTGACTTTTCTCATGCTGGCAACATACAACGCCTATTTTGAAACATCACATTCTTGCCAAAAATGTTTTGGTGCCCAGGCACGTGCCATTTGCCCACTGGTAATAATCAGACGTTTCTGGAGCTCTTCTGTGGGCTGCACCCAGTTCTGAGCACTTCCTCCTACAGGCTGGCTCTGTGAATTCTCCCAACCATCCTCACAGAGATCATTGTGTCTATCCTGTAGATGGGGAAACTGAGGCCTGAGAGATGAGGTATTTGACGGGAGGTCACACAGGTGGGAGGGAGCAAAGGCAAGTTGGGCTCCAGGCAGCTGTCCTAGGTCCACACGATTGGCCAGCACACCATACACGCAGTGGCTTGCCCAGAACTCATGCAGCCACATGGCTCAACAAACTTGAAAACAAGTGGTTTTCACAGTGGGAAGATGGATATCCACTTGGTCAAGGACCAGCCAGGGAGTAATTGGGTGAGGAGGTCGGTATTTCTACAGGTCTGGGATGGAAGAGGGGGGCGGGGAATGCCAGTTTTACTGGCAAAAATGCAGGAGGGAGATGCTACAAATTCCACGTGGAGAGGACTGCATGAGGTGATATGCAAGCAAGACTGCATAGGTCTGGTTTAGAGAAAAGCAGGTGTGGCTGGAAGTCTTAGCAGAGAGGGAGGAAAGTCAGGAGGAAGGAAGTGGATCCACCCACCAAATGGCTTTACTGCCATTGCAGTCCCTCCAGGGGACTTGTACAATACAGCCTGGTGCCACCCTCTTGTTTAAAACACTCCCCTGGATTCATGCGGACGTTTGGTGAGGCCAAAGTTATTACCACAGCCACCAGGCCCTGCCCACCCCCAAGCCTCACCCATACCTTTCTAGCCCACTGCCTTCTCTGACTTTCTTCAGTCCCTCAGGGGAGCAGAGCACTCACCTCATGGCCTTTGCATATGCTGTTCCCACTGCCTGAACCTCCTCCTACTGAATGAACTGTCATCCAGACATCAAGGTCCAGTCCAAGCTTCACCTCTTCAGGAAAGCCCCCCCTGAACTTCCTCCACCCCAGGCTGGTCCCTGCCCACCCCTGACAAAATTCCGAGAGGGTGTGTGCTGTGGTTGTGGCTCCTCGTTGCCTTTCCAGAGCACAGCACAGTCCACGTCATATAGTAGGTGCTCAATAAATCTTTAGTGAATGGATGAATGCATGACCACAGATGTGGCCATCTGCAGAATCCCCAGGAAAGGTCACCTGTGGCTCCCAGGGTACAGGATCCAGATGTGTCCCTCCCATATCTAGTGCACCTGCAGCCAGGCCTCTGGAAGTTCAGGCCAACCTCACTGCTGGGCAGGAACAGGTTTTCTTGAAAGCCTTTCTCATGCCTTCTCTTGGTCATCTTTCCCCAAAGAAATCAGAATTATATCACTCACAATACACCAAAGCACATGATCCTTTTTTTAGGAAGCCTGGATTTTAAAGACGCTGACTTTTTCCTTTATGATATTTTTTTAAGTGAATTCAAAATATATTCTTTCACCCACTGCAGATTTCAACACTTTCCTGGAAAACGAACTGAAAAAGAAAAAGACAAGGCATTTCTCCTACTTCCTTTAAAGAATTCACTTCAGAATGAATTCCACATAAGCAGTACCTGACAGCCTGATAGAAAGGGGCCAGTCTTCACTAGAGGGCACAATCCTACATTTTGCAAAAAGAGACAAATCGTGGTGGCTTTTCAGTCCCTCACTCAACCTATATTTAAGTAATTCACTGTATGTATCAGGCACCAGGCTAGGTATGGGGTAGAGATCAGCAAGAAAGACTAGGCTTATAGGTAAGTGAATTTGTTGTGAATGTCTTTTTATGTCCAGGTTTTGAAGGGTGAATAAACATACAAGCCAACATCCAGCATGAGGAAGGATCTGGAAGACCCATCATCTGTCAGCCTGCTCAGTTCTCACCCCAGGCCACAGGAGGGAGCACCCAACCCTGCCTGGCCCTTCGTGGTACCTTGGAATCCATCACTACACCTATGTACTGAGCAGAACCAATCACAATCCTTTCCCAAGACTGATGTCAGACTCAGGGGACACACCTCCTTTGCATGGCCAGGGTTTCTGAGCTGGGATGTCACTGGTCTGATGCCAAGAAAGGTCACTTTCCCAACTCCATGGGGTGGGGTGGGGTCCTGTCAAGTGGGTGACAACATGGCTGGCACAGCCAGGGAGGCCAAGCGACTTCCTTGAGTCCCTGGTCTCTGCCTGAAGCCAGGACCAACCCCTTGGCTAGTTCCAGCTACACGGGACAATGATGTCAATCTATTTTCTGCTAGTTGAACTGGTTTCCTGGCACTTGCAGTGGGGAGTCCTTTGTCCTGCCCCAGTATGAGGATGGAGGCAGGAGGGGTGGAGGCTACAGAGGAAGTGGGGTGGGCTTGGAGCCTTCTCTTGGTGCCAGCTGCTGTGAAAGCTCAGAACCTCTGCTCAACAGAGAAAGCAACTGGAGAAAGATGGGTACAACCAGCCAGGGTCCCCATGGGAATGTCTATGATAGTCCTGGTGCCAAGGGGAAGTCCAGGACAGAGGTGGGACTCACTAGCAGGGATGCCTGGAGGAAATGACCTGGGAAAGGTGCTGTGGAAGACCTGCCTTCTTCTTCCTCTTGTTCTTGGGGAGATGCCAAGGAAACTCTGGGTGTTAATCTTTTTTTTTAATGTTTATTTTTGATAAAAAGAAAGTATGAGCAGGGGAGGGCAGAGGGGGGGCAGAGGATCCGAAGTGGGCTCCGCACTGACAGCAGTGAGCCCAATGTGGGGCTCAAACCCACAAACTGCAAGATCATGACTTGAGCCGAAGTCAAATGCTCAACCGACTGAGCCCACCCAGGTGCCTCTGGGTGCTTATCTTGATAAGAAAAAAAAAACAGATCCTGCAGCTCCAAGGGGAGAAAAGGCCATCAAAGCTTGCTCTGTCCAAAGGCCTACTGGTGGACAGTAGGGTGGGCACCCATTCCATGGGTGATGGGAGTGTGGCCAGCTGGGGCCAGGACACCTTGTCCACAGAACAAGCATGTGAGGAAGAGAAGCGGAACAGTATGGCAGTAAACACAAATGTTGGGCACCCTCCCCTAGTCAAGAAGGCAGAGCTTAACAGCCAAAAGGTGGGAACCCAAATGTCCGTCAGCAGATAACAAATTTTTAAAAAGTGGTGTGTCCAGGGGCGCCTGGGTGGCGCAGTCGGTTAAGCGTCCGACTTCAGCCAGGTCACGATCTCACTGTCTGTGAGTTCGAGCCCCACGTCGGGCTCTGGGCTGATGGCTCAGAGCCTGGAGCCTGTTTCTGGTTCTGTGTCTCCCTCTCTCTCTGCCCCTCCCCCGTTCATGCTCTGTCTCTCTCTGTCCCAAAAATAAATAAATGTTGAAAAAAAAAAATTAAAATAAATAAATAAATAAAAAGTGGTGTGTCCATACAATAGAATGTCATTCAGCCACAAAATGGAATGAAGTACTAATACATGCCACCACCTGGATGTACCCTGAAAACATCAAGCTGAGTCAAACAAGCTAGAGGCCAAAAGTCACTTATTACAGAATTCTTTGTGATATGTCCAGAATAGGGAAATCCAGAGATAGAATGTAGATTGGCGGCTGCCAGGGGCTGGTAGGAAGAAGAATGAGTGACTATTGATGGGTATGGGTTTCCTTTTGGGGTGACGAAAATGTTCTAGAACTATACAGGTGGTGGTTGCACAACACTATGAATGTGCTAAATGCCACCGAGGTATTCACTCTAAAATGGTCTGTTACATACTATGTGACTTTCACCTCAATTAAAAAAATTTGGGGGGGGGGCACCTGGGTGGCTCAGTTACTTAGGTGTCTGACTCTTGGTTTTGGCTCAGGTCATGATCTCATGGTCTTGACATTGAGCCCTGAGTCAGGCTCTGCGCTGACAGTGGGGAGGTTGCTTGGGATTCTCTCTCTCCCTCTCTCTGCCCCTCCACTGCATGTGTGCGTGCACTCTCTCTCTCTCTCTCTCTCCCAAAATAAATAAACATTATTATTATTTTTTTTAAGGCAGAGCTTAAAAGTTCTGGCAACTCCAGAAAAACCAAGGGGCTGGAAAGCAGTGAGTCAGCGGCAAGGGAGCAGGAGAGAGTCAGAGGCCTCCCCTGCCCCTCCTGTTACAGCCTGGTTAGCACTTGTCCCAGAGCTCTTGTTCGTTGACTTAGAGAAGGCTCACCTCAGCTTAAAAGGCCGGGGCATGCCTGCTCAGGACAGGGCCTGACAGCTGCCCCAGGGAGAGGATCCCAGTTTTGGGGAAGAACAAGTCTAGGGTGAGGCACTGGAGGTCAGAGCAAGCAGAAGAGCTGATACGGCCAGGAGGTCTCCAAGGCACACCTCCCGAGCAAGGGTCTACCCAAGGCTGGTGATCAGGGAGGGAGGGGACGCACTAAGATTTTGTTGGGGAAAATGTACTTGTGCAGCCAGATGACAGCGAGACCTGTAGGAAGTCTGGGGAAGCGCAGGTGAGGACAACTGTGGGCTGAATCAGGGCCCTGGCAAGTGGGGAGGGCCAGGCTGTGGAGGACACTGGAGCTGGGAAGCCAGGGGTGGGGGGGGGAAGGGGGTCGATTCCTCTGTGTCCTGGTGGAGGGCCCACGTTGAGGGGCAGAAAGGCAGGCCAAGCTTGACTTCAGGCTGCAGACAGAAGAGGAGGGACAGAGGAGGAATGGGCAGAGAGGTAAGAGGGAGACCAGGGAGGCTGAGGCAGCTGGGGCAGAGGGTGAAGGTAGAAGGGTAGGATCGGGGGGCACCCAGCACAGCCCATCAGTCCCCTGGTGACTGCAGGAAGCTGGGCCTCCTGAGATTAGGGAGAGGCAGGGAGGCCTGAGAAGATGTGGGTCCGGGGAAGGAAAGTGGACAGGAAGGCACACACGGACACACACATGAACATGAAAACACAAGATACAGATATGCGCACGGGCACACGCAGACATAAAAAGCTGCCATTCCACAGACAAAAGCAGACATATAGAAACCAGTACCACAAGTGCTCAGACGTGCACATACAGTCACAGATGCACGCTCCAGCCACGCCTACGTGGGGCACACGCAGAAATGGAGCCAGGCACGCAGCTGATGTTCATATGTAACTGGATGTACGTTTGGCCATAGACAGAGGCACAGGTACACACTCGAATACACTGACATGGACACAAGTGTGGACAGACAGACACACTTTCTGGCAAAAATAGGCTTATCTGCAGAGATGCACACAGAGGTCTGCACTGACCGCAAGTACAGCCCTGTACATGCACACCCACACAGAAGACACCCATGCAGCACACACATCTACACGGCATCATGACCAACCATTCTACACAAAAGAAGCTCTGTGCACCCCTATTCGAGGCATCCGTGGCTCTAGAACCCCGGCACCAGAGCCCGCCTGGGAAAGTGAGACACAAACCGCGGCCATTGCGCAACACACCTACTGGGCCCAGCTCAAGGTCAGGGAGGAGCCAGGACCAGTCCTCTCGTGCCTGCCCACGCACTCACTGCCATCGGCGGCAGACACCAGCCACCGACAACGGCCAGCCACCGACGTAGACAGCTGGGATTGCAAGGGATCTTGCAAAATCATCCCCATCCCTCAGGGTTCAGCTAAAGTGTCCCTTCCCCCACGGAACCTCTCCAGGCTGTGGCCACTGTTAGCCTTTTTGAATTCTGGTTTTTGCCGTGCCCAGCTCTGTGACCTTGGGCAAGTCACTCCACCTCTCGGTGCTTTGTTTCCCCCTACGTAGAGCGGAAGGTAATGAGAACGTGTGTTGAGTACATGAGCACATCCCTTCCCACCTCTTGCACAGATGGGAGAAGCAGCTTCCCAGTACTCACAGTCAGCTGGCTGTAGAGGGGGCTGCCCTCCTGCCTCCTGCTTGGTTCCTTCCCACCAGATGGGATCTTGGGGCCAGGTGGAACATCGAGAGGGTGTGGGTGTATTCTCCTTTCTACACAAAACCAAGAAGCCAGCTTTGGAGCAACTTGGCAATAAGCACGGGACCATACAGCCCTGCCTGGCAGGGGTAAGGGACGACTTTAAACCCTGAGTTTCTGCTCAAATAACTTCAAAGAGGACTTACAAGATCATTTCCTCTGCATGGGCATGCAAAATCAGAAAGGGTGGAAATGAGCCACTGACTCTCCCCGCCTGAGGTTTCCTCATCTCCTGTCCCCACCCACCCAAGAGCCCCCCACCTAGGTTCACATCCTCCCAGCAGATGTCAGACACTGGGCTGGCAGTCAGAGGGCTAAGAGCACCTTCCTACTCCCCAGGGGACTGTGGGTACGGTTTCCCCAGACACAGGCTACCATCTTTATGAGGATGAGCACTCAGGCTCCGCAGTCTGGGGCCTTGACCCTTGAACTCAGGAATGGCTGTGCTGATGTGGACAGGTGGACTGGGGCTCCCAGGGTTGGAAGGACAAAGATGTGGACTGTGTGCCAGTGAGCACACCCCAACCTCAGTTCTGAATGACCCAAGCTGTGCTCAACTCCAGGCTGGGTTGACCATACTGACTTCCTTTGTTCTAGAACTCTTCAGGGGCCTGGGTGGGACCAAGAGGTGATTCTGGGAGCCCCCCACCTCATCTTGGGACAGCTTAAGGCCTGTCTATCTAATGGTACCCAGAGCATCAGCCACATGTGAGGTCCAGAGTCATGTTCCCTCTCAGCTGAGTGTGCCCCAGTCACCTCCCAAGCCCTGTGCCCTGACCCCAGGTGGGTCCTGGTCTTCCTGGCAATCTCAGAGCAGATCTCCCCATTTGTAACCTTCTGAAGGCCAAGCTGACTCAGTGAGCCCCAAGGACTCTAATGCCCTGGGAGCTAAGCCCCTCCACACAGACTCACACATATGTGGCAAAGAGACACACGTGAGCTCTAGACCTGGGTCCAAGTCAGACTAGCCCACTGGGGCATGCCGGTGGCCCCCCTACCTGTGGGCAGCATGCCAAGAACTAACCAATGCCAGGTTAAGACCTGGTCTGAGGGACTGGGCAAACCCTGATGCCATCTGGAAAGCCGGGATGACAGAAACATCCAAATCAGCCCATGACTCACAGGGACTCATAAGCAGACAGATGGACAGAGTCCCCAGAGCTGAACATGGGGCCCAGGAGCTCTCTACCTGCAGGTCAGGAGCCCTAAGGATTCTGGTGTTAAAGCCCCCACTCAGCCCAAGACATCCCTTGAACCAGGGCCCAGGGTGGGCCCTCCAGAGAGAAGCCAGAACTCCCCAATTTCCCCCCAAGTCAAACTACAAAGCAATGCCAGCTTCCCAGGGCCAAGAAGAATAGGGATCCTGAAGGAGCTGCCTCCTAGATCTTGATACACATGAGGAAACAGAGGCTGAGGGGAAGGAGATGGTCTAGGGTCCCCGACCGCTCACTCACCAGGTTGGGCTGTGCTCTCTGCTCCTTGATCTGTAGGCCCTGGGTCCCAGGGGTAGGGTGGGCACACTGCCAGAGGCCTGGCCCCCGTTCTGGCTTTTCTGGGGAGCCACTGCAACCTCTGAATACGCCGAAGTCACACCCTTCTTCCTTTCCTGAATGTGGGCGGGTCTGGGCTGAGGGTACCTGATAACCTCCCCAGCACATCTGTAGGGCCCCATCTGGCCACAGTGGAATCCCAGTCTTGTGGAGCAGGGAGGCAGCCCCTCTGTGACAGGAAACCCGGGCCCACATGTGCTGAGCCTCTGGCCCAGGAAGGCAGCCTTTGAAGGCACATTGGGTTCCAGGTGGCCTCCAGGCCCCAGTCCTCTCCTTCTGGCCAGGGGAAGCCCAGTGTGTGGACTCCCAGGTCCCCACTCTGGCTGGCCCCCCTCCTACCACTACTCCAGGAGAGCCCTGGTGACAAGAACTAACTGATTTTTTGGTCAACAGGGACTCCTGTGTGGGACCTCCAGGACTCAGGCGTGGTCTAAAAGCAAGCAAGCAGCAGTCTAGAAGAAAGGTGCTTTTGGGCCCACCTTGGGGTGGCAGGGAAGGCTGGAGGACTTCCAGGTGGGATGGTCTGGGAATCTCTAACCATGTTCAGAACCTTCTGGACTATTGCAAAACAGCAAGAAAGGAAGAAAGAGTGGGGCGCCTGGGTGGCTCAGTTGGTTAAGCGTCCGACTTCAGCTCAGGTCATGATCTCACACTCTGTGAGTTCGAGCCCCATGTCGGACTCTGTGCTGACAGCTCAGAGCCTGGAGCCTGCTTCAGACTCTGTGTCTCCCCCTCTCTCTGCCCCTCCCCTGCTCATGCACTGTCTCAAAAATAAATAAAAACATTAAGGAAGGAAGGAAGGAAGGAAGGAAGGAAGGAAGGAAGGAAGGAAGGAAGGAAGAGGCTGGGCTTCAGAGGCAGGTAGCCTTGGATGGGAATCAGGTGAACTTGGCTAAGTCACATCACCTCTCAAGGCTTCGGTTCTCCCCGAGGCGAGAACTGAGTCAGGTGAGCCCAGCCAGAGCCAGCGACACAGGGAAGACCAGGACCTCAGGCAGAGGGGCTGGAAGGAGCAGCAGAGTAGCCATGGCTGAGCTCAAACAACCCCCATGGACCACAGCCCAACCCTTTATAACTATAAGCCTTTATTAATAAGTCAATAAAAAAGGGAGAAAGATGTAAAAATACTTTTCTTGGAGGCCCCGGGAGGGGCAGGCACTGTCAGAACTCACCTGGCCAGGGAAGGTGACCCAGCCAGAAGCAGAATGGAGACCAGGGCCCTGTCCAAGGGAGCAGCTGGCTCAGGGCACTGAGAGGGGGGATGTCTTGGGCCTCAGGCAGGGAATGTGCAAACACTGAGGCCGAGCAGGGAGTGAGGGGTGAGGGCTTCCTGGAGGAAGCCCAGAGCACCGTGTTCCCCTGCGTGGGCAGACACGCGTGTCCACGTGAGAGCCGGTGCCTGCACGCAGCTTACATACAGAGAGCAGAAGGAGGGGTCCCCCAGCAGGAATGGGGGTGGGGAGGACTCATCCCAGAGCTTGAGGAAATAGCTTAGAGAAGTCTCTGGAAGCCTGGGGTGAGGGGACAGCATGGAGGCCTCAGGAGCCCTGGCCGTCCTGCCGTCGTTGGAGGACCTCAATGGCGCTGCCGATGCCATCCTCAGGCACCTGCGGGCAGGTGGACGGAGAGAGGGGTCAGGGCCATGCTGACTTCCTGGCCCAGATGGACTACATCCTGTACCCTCACCACTCTCCTGGGCCTCAGTGTCTTTCCAGGAGCCCAACCCATGGTGCTTACCAGGGCATGGTCAAAGTTGAAGGTGCTGATGTAGTAGGCAGAGATGTCGGCCGCAGCCAGGGGGCCTGCGATCTGAGCCACGATTCCACACTCATCTGAGGGTTATGGGGGAGGGGGGTGCATGTGGATCATCCTGGTTGCCCCCCTCCCCAGATTCCCCCCAAGTCCCCAGCCCACCAGGAGCAGCCCTTACCAAAGCCCAGGGGCTGTCCACCGATGCGCACCATCCTCCACAGCTCCCCCGAGGAGCTGGTCAGCAGGAGGTCACTGGGGAACCTGGAGAGGCAGGCAGGCAGTGGGCAGGGCACCCACCTGTCCCCTCCCTACCCCAATGTGAGCCCCTGGGAGCAGGTTGACCTGGTGACCTCAGAGTCTGATGCTCCACCTCCTCCTCCCTCCCTAGGACTGGCTTAGGATCTATGGTCCACTAGGGGTCAGGAGTCACATACTTTTTCTGTGTCTCAGCATCCATGACGATGGAGATGTAGCCCTCGATGAGGGAGAAGGCAAAGAATGTAATAGAGCTGGGTCCAGGACCACCAGAGGCTGCCTCCTTGGGGGCACTGGGAAGGGACAGAAGGCTCAAGTGCTCTTCAGGGCACCCGGCCCACTGCATCTCCTCCTATCTCTGGGCCACTCTCCTCCTCTGTCCAAGGGCCCTGATCTCCTGATGGTGTCAGGTGGAGGTGGGGGAGGACAATAAATCTCGCCTGTTCCAAAGACACTGGACCCCAGGGCTGGCAGAGGACCAGACCAAGGCATGGCTCGGGGTTGTCTGTTCACAATACAGGAAAGGGTTGCAGCTGTGGCATCGAGATCTTCCCTGAACATCAGTGAGGGGCACACGGGTATCACAGGCTGCCAGGAACCCAAGACATAGAACAGGGCACAGAGCTGCAGAACTGAGGGACAAGCGGAAGGTAGTGGAACACAGGATAGGGAACAATGGTGTGAAAAGAGAAACAAAGTGCAAACAAGGCCCACCTGTATGAGTAGAAGAGAACATCGATGAGGGTGGTAGCAATGGCTGGCAGTGTCTCAGGGTCCAGCGTAAGGACACAGAAGCGGTTCTGTGGGCTCTGGATGGGATGCACAGTGGGGCTGGGTCCTGCTAGGAGGGACCAGGCAGCAGCCGGTGTTAAGGAGATTGTGGGTTGGGGTGCCCCCTGGTGGCCAGATAGGGTCATCTGGGTGGGGTGTAGGGTCATGCTCTACAGGAACCCACCTCTTTCCTCCACATTTCCCTGTCTTGTGAGGCAGTCAGTATCAGCTGGTATCCCCATGCCCGCAGACCAATCCTCACAAGGGAAGGGTCCCAGTGGGAAAAGGAGGCCCTGCCTAGGTCTGGGTGTCAGAGGGTAACCTCACCATGCTGAGAACGGGGAAAGCCATTGCTGGAATCATCCCTGGCAACAGGCACAGGCTCCCCGCCCACTTCTCGGTAAATGTTGAACTCCTGGGATAGTGTGTGGATCACCACAGACAGGTCCTGTTCCCGCACCTGGACCACAGGGAGATGATATATCACATGAGCCCCCAGGCACCCATACCCACCCTGCCCTGCAATGGAGCTTGCAGAAAACTCACCAGGATGAAGTCCGTCTGGTAAGTAGACAGCATCAGCACAGACACATGGTGCTCGGCCAGTGGTGCAATGACTGAGCGCGCGATTTTGGTGACCCCAGCAGCCTGCACTGCTGCACCACTGTGGGATGACACGTTCAGCACCAGCCATGTGGCCTCAGCCACTTGAAGGAACTCAGATGGGGGTAGTTCTGTGAGCAGGAAGTATACACCATGTCAGGACCTACTGGGCTGTCCCCTGCCGCTCAGTTTCCCTGTCTATGCCTTGGCAGGGGTGGAGAGGGGGGAGGTGGGGCGTGCTCTACCAAGGTAGGAGCAGGTCTGGAGACTGGGGCTGTCTCCCTCTCCTAAGTTCTGCTCCTGAGAATTGCATGTATGTAAGGACTGAGAAGTTCTTCAGGTGCTGGCCTGCCAGGGATCCAAACTTTCCAGTTAAGACTGGAACTCCAGATTTAGACAGACCTGGGTTTAAATACCAGCTTCACCATTTACTTGCTGTTGACCTGGGGCAAATGATTTAACTTCTCTGAATCTCAGTTTCCTCATCTGTAAAATGGGATGACAGCATTATGTCTCATGATGGCATTCTTTGGGTGAACAGAGGTTTTATACCACCTGGCACCACCAGGGGGCGCCAGCAGATCAGGTTGACAGAGAGATGCCCTTCTCCCTTAGCAGACCCAGACTTTCCCGCATTACAAACAGGGAAACTAAGGCCTGGAAGGGTCCAGCGGATGGGCCAAGCCACAGTTTCATGGCCTGAGACTCCAGACCTGTGAGGACGGGTCAGGCTGGCAGGAGTAGGAGCCAGATATCAGCTCCAGAGACCAGGGAGGGAGGAACCAGGCTGGCGTCCAGTCCGGAGCAGAAGCTGGGGCCAAGGTGTCTGCTAATCTCCCAACCGCAGCCAGGAGGCCCCCAGGACCCTGCCCTGGACTGGCTGCCTGCTCCTGCATTCCTTTCCCAGCCCTCAGACTCCTGGAGTTCCCAGACCAGTCAGGGAGGGGATGATCCGCACCAGGGAGATAAGTCTAGCGTGAAATAATGGCCAGGGGGATATAAATGCCTCAGGAACACCCCGATTCTTGCTCTGAACTGTAACTGAAGCCCTGCTACTGGCCTGAGGCTGCCAAGTGCCTTTCAAACCCCTGTCTATAAAGTTCTCATGGGATTCTATTAAGCAAGAACCATAACTATACCCATTTTACATAAGAGGAAACAAACAGCTCAGAGAGAGGAAGCGACTTGCTCAAGGGCACACAGCCAGTGAGTGGCGGAGTCAAATTCGCATCCAGATCTTGGGACTCTGGATTCCAGCATCTAGTGAGAATCCCACAAAGAGGGGAGCACAACATCCTTCCCCAGCCCCCACCTTTGAAGCCCTCCTCGTCCACCATGAGCGTGTAATCCTCGGGGGTCTCCGTCAGGCTGAAGAACTTGCACCTGGATGGGGGTGGGGGGCATCTTCAGCCTGGGTTGAGCGGAGGGGGCGAGCAGACTTCACTTCAAGCGCCTGGAAAGACCCCTGCTTGCCCCCTCAAGCCCCAATTTTCTTCCCGGGCCAGGGGAGTGTGGGCCTCATCACCGGAATCACAAACTGTTTTTCGCCTCCCGACCTCCGCAGAATCTCCGGACCCTCCCTTCCGGAAGGGGAGGCTCACCCGCGGCGACACCCCCGGGGGCGTCGGACTTTGGGCCCCCTAGATCGGTCCCTCTGACCCGATGGGAGGCATCTGGAAAAAGCTCCCCATAGTCGCCAGGAAGGAACTGCGTCCATTTGACACCACTCGGAGTTAAGCATTGCCCACCCCGGGTTGTTTGCGCCTTAACTAGCTCTGGGAGGGGGCCTCACGGGGCCGGATAGGCGGCGGTCCCAGGGAGGTAGGCCCAAGCCGGATGGAGGCCGGGACGGGGGGGGGGGCCGGCGCAGGGGGGGGGGGGGGGGGGGGGGGTAGAGAGGAGAAGGGCCCTCCCCGCCCGCTCCCGCTTGCCCCGCGGCTATGTTAATCTCCCGACCCCGTCCCGGAACAACAGCGAAGCCCACCCCCATCTATGCCTCCGAACCCGGGCGCGCACCGGCTGCGGCGGGGTAGGAAGAGTAGCTTGATGAGCGGGTGGGTGTAGAGCCAGAGACCTGGGCGGGCGAGGCTCAGCACCCGCACCCGGTGCTCTAGGATGTGCAGCTCCATCACGGTCCGCGCGGACCCGACCGGGTCGCCAACCAGACCCAGACCGCCGCGGGGGGCGGGGCGGTGGGGGCGGTGCCGGGGGCTTAAAGGAGCCGCTCTGCAGCCGCTTCCACGCCGCCCGCTAAGCCGTGGATCTTCCTAGCCCCATGCCGTGTCCACCTCCCTGACGGCCACGCCCTCAGGAATGAGCGGCCTATCTGGAGTGGCCACGCCTCCTTTTTGAGGCCAGAGCCTCTTCCCTCGTGTTCCAGCCCGCCGAGCTCCGCCCCCGATGACTCCGCCCCTTCAGCGTTGGCTGGAGATTTTAGGCTGATCCCGCCCCATTGAGTCCTCCAGGCCCCGCCTATGCCGCGCCCCCTCAGCCGGCTTTTCCGCAGGCCTCCTGCCTTGCTGGGGTCGGGAGCATGGGGGAGGTGTGGAATAGGTTTTTGTCCTTTGGGTCCCCATATGGGTCTTATGATTGATATCCTTGAGGCTCCGAAGGGCCGTGAGGCGAACCAGGGCTCAGCTGGGACCAGAGTGTCGCCTCCAAAACTCTGGAGTATGGAGGGGTATGCTGTAAAGCCCTGGTGACCCTGTGATTCTCTCCCAACGAAGTGTCCTGCTGCCTTTCTCCCTCTTCCTCTTACGGAGGAAGAATGCACTTACTCACGGGGGTCATAGAGATAGGGAGGGCCCCAGCCACTTATGTCTGAGCAACATACTGTAGGGTAGGGTAATGAAGGTGGCCAGGCTTATTTATGGCTTGAGACCCCTCAAGACTAAGCGCTTGGGCCAGGGATGCCCCAGGCTCAGACTTCAGTAGACACTCCCATGCATCTGGGGCTCATGGGTACTCAGATCTCAGACTTGAGACTTGAGCCCTGTTGAGACCTCCCAAAGAGTGAGCCATTAGCAGAACCCAGTTGGCCTGAGCACATGTAAACTTGCTTCATGCCCAGAGAGGCCCTCAGCACTGGCAGATGCCCCAGATCTGAGGCTTGTTAGGACCAACTTGGGCTCATTTCAACATTAGAATGTGTTCTGCTCAGGCTGCCTCAGGTCTAAGAAGACTTCAAAGTCTAAGCAAGCATCAGCATACCTAGGCTGGCTCTGTAGCAAGACAGACAGAGCATGCTCTGGGGGACCTTTGTCTGGCCCAAGCATCCTTAGGCCTCAGATCTGAAGCTTTGAACCAAACAGGTTAAAGCAGGCCTCAGGCCTGACTGGGACCCAGCAGGCCTACACAAGCCTCCTGCCTGCTCAGAAGCCTCTACTGTAGGTGGATGGAAGCTGGGCAGCACCCTCCCTCCCTGGGCTCTCTGGCTCAGGGGGCTCCTGTGGAACACTGCAGCTGCCACATCCTGGCCTGTTCCCTGGAAAGCCAGGGGGAAGGGAGTCCTCAAAACCCCTCATGACAGGTACAGATGGGGTGGGAAACCACAGGGGTGAGGGGTGGGAGGCAGGAAGTGGTAGCCTGCCCTGATAGACTCAGAGGCGCTTGACCTCCCTAGGCCTCAGTATCCCCAGCTGTACCAGGACAAGATGTTCCAGGCCCAGGCCCTGTGATGCCTGAAAGCTCTTAGGGAGGCTCTATTCCTCCCTCTCCCACCCCCTCCCACAATGGCCCAGCCCAGCCCAGCCCAGCTTGATAGCCTGCCAGGAACAGACGCTATTGTTTGACTGGAAAAGCTGCTTCCTCAGCAGAAGGGAGGGCCTTTCCCAGGGACACCCTGTCCTTACCCTCACAGTCATCAGGTTGTGACCATAGTGCCTGCCTGGGCCCTCAATGGCATTGCCAGGTCACCAGGCACGCTGCTCAGGAGAGGTAACTGAGGGACTCTAGGCGCAAATCAATCAGCTTCATCTTTCCCACTCAGCTCCCCTGTTTGCTCATCTGTAAAATGGGGATAATAATAGAGCCTACCTGATCAGCAGGTGATATAACCAGCCCAGCCTGGCACATGCTGAGCACCAGGAAATGACAGGCAGGCTTTTATCAAAGACCCAAACTTCTCCCCTCACCCCTCTACCTAAAGTGGAGGTCTGGACTTAGCATGTAACAGCATTCATGGTCCCCCACCCCTGGCTCCAGCACTCAACCTAAATGAACACTCAGACCCTTACTGGGATCTGAAGTGGTATCCAGGTCAGGCCTTGGTGGAGGAAGGCCCTGAAAAGACCTTCTTAAGGAGCCCCTCCCCGTCAGAGGTGGGTAGATATCAAGGCCTGGGAAGCAGGCCCCTGCTCTGCTCCAGCACTGGGCTCTAGCTCCGGTGAGCCTCATCTATGGCAGCTGGTGGACATGGGGAAGAGTGGATAGGGTGAGAGAAAGTGGGGGCCAGCAACAGGACTGGCCCTGGACTTGGCATCCCCTATGGCAAAATCATTTCTAGAGAGGCCCTGGTGCTGGGCTGGGGCAAGGATGGGGGGGCTCTATAGGGCACAGAGGAGATACTGAGCACAGAGGTAGCTCTCCTTCCCAGTCCCTAGTTGCACAGCAACTCTCTACACAAGCCTGTTTATTTCTGTACAAAATCATTTTTCTATTTTACACAAAGAGCAACCCACCCTTTACCCCACCCTCTCTCCTCACAACAGCACCCCCCAGGAGGAGGGGGCTGTGTGAGGCACCACCCATGGGTCCTCACTTCTGCCTGTCCCAGCTGGGCTGGCCCAAGCTCCACTCTGGAGAAAATAAATAAGGAGGCTCAGGCAGAATCTGTGCTGGGCCAGCCAGACTCTCTGCCACCCAGTGGCCAGGCAGCTGGGCCCTCAGTGCGTGGGCTGGCCCTCGAATGTCAGTTCATGAACCGTGTAGGTATGTCAGGTATGTGGAGACCCCACGCCACAGGCCTGAGCTGCCAGGGTTACAAGTAGGTGTCCTCACTCTCCTGGGACGTCAGGCTCTCCTGGGAATGGTGGTGGGCTGAATCCTGGGAGTGGTGGTGGGCTGAATCCTGGGGAGCTGAGTCCTGCGGGGCTGAGTCCTGGTGGGCTGGATCCTTTGGGGGTACATCCTGTGGGGGACATGCATCTCCTGCAGCAGCTGCCACCTTGGCTTGACTTGGGACTGGGGGCTTGTCCAGCTGCCCACTTGCCTTTGCCTGCTTCCACTGCTCCTTCTCCTTCTGGCTCTGTTTGGGTGGCTTGGGCTTGCCTTTGGAGCCAGGGAGGGGGGCATCCGGGGGCAGGCGGATGGATGGTGAGGGTTGCAGTGTGGGCCGGGGGCCTGGCTCCGCCTCCAGGATGGCCTTGGCACCATGCAGCCTGGGCGGGGAGCAGCACTGCAGCTCACCCCGGGTCTCTTGCCAGCGCCGCAGCTGAATGAGGTGCTCACGTTCAATCTGGCGCTCTGTCACTGGCAACTCTATCACCTGTGTGGGTGGTGACAGGCAGATAAGACCAGGAAGAAACTTCCCCTGTGTCTCCCAGCCTGGTGTCTGTTCTCCCTCAGTGTCCTCCAGTCTTGGTCACTAATGGTTGACCTTAGGAATAATGGGGGTCTGGTTCCTGTGGTGATCACAAGTCCCAAAGCTGAGTGCCAGGTGAGCCAGGCACTTGAGGCCCACTGCCTCTATGGAGAAAGCTGCCCACAACTCATGAGTCCACTTGCCCAACTATACGTCACCAAAGTATAGCCCCTGAGAGACAAAATTGCACAAAAGAAAGAAAAAAGGGAAAATAAAGCCAAGGCCATGGATGTGGTACCAGGGAAAAAGAGAGGTGATGAGTTGCAGCTTCTTTCATTCCAAAGTGGTTCAGAACTTGGGAGGCCCTGCAAACCTAGGCCTCTCTGTGACCCTGTCTTCTCATTGAGACAGGAGGATAAGGTCTACCCATACTATCCTAAGCTGCTGAGCACCAGGCCTGACACCAGTGACTCACCTTCAAGGGCAGAGCTACAAGGCCCCTTCCAAAGGACCCCCATGTCTCCTGCTCCCACCCAGGGGTAAGGGAAGGGTGTGGGTCATACCTCCTGGACCAGGAAGGCCTCCTGCATGATTTTGGGGCTAAGGCTCCGCAGCTGCTCGATAGTCTCATACTGGCCCTGGCAGGCTTTGAGCTTGTCAGGGGAGCCCAATGCATGTTTCAGCAGCACCAGTCCCACACGGAAGATGATCTTGACTCCTGCATGAGGGGGTGGTAAGGGGGCCTGTAAGGAATTTCTCTGGAAATAGAGGCCCCCTTGGGCTGGGTTAGAAGCAGGGGTGCTCCCCTGAGCCCAACCCAGTACCTTCGCAAAAGAACATATCCCAGACGCGCAACACAGAGCTCCAGGGCAGGGTGCGGGCAAAGGCACACATGAACCACTCTGTCATGTACAGCAGTGGGTCGATCTTCTGCCTGCTGAGGTGCTTGTGGGCCACGGGTGACACCTTCTGCAGCAGTGAGAAGAGGATCTCCCCATCCAGTTGGATCGCCTCCTGGGGACACAGCAAGGCCATGGGACCAGGAATGTAGGCTCACAGCAGGCAGGACAGAGACTACGCCCTGGCTCCCAGGGCAGGCATTCATTCATCTCTCAGGCAGCTACTGCCTGTAGGCAGCCAACCTTGTGTTGGGTGCTGGGATACAATGAAGAGCAAACAAGATATAGCTGGTCCCCCTCATGGAGCATGTAGTAAAAAGGGGCAGACAGATGAATTACAGGAGCAAAGAGACTAGCAGCAGGGCATAGGGGGTGGCTAAGTGCCTAGAATATGGCAGGACCAGGAATGCTGGATTAGCATGTGCCAGAAATCCCACCTGTCAGGGTCACAGAAAGCTCCCTAAGGGCTGAAAACTGAAGGAAAGCAGGGGTTATTAAAAGAAGGAAGGGGGTAGAGATTTAAGCCTATGCCAAGGCTGAGGCAGGGAAGAACTTGGTGCACTGGTGGAACTGAGATCCTGACAACAGCCAGACGGCTTGAGCAGGGATGGATGGCAGGGTGGAACCAATGAGTCTGGAGCCTAGAAGACCTGATCGTGTCAGGCCTTGGGTCTTCAGCCTGAAAGCAACAGAAGTCTGGGAAGGTTTTAAGCTGGGGCAAGAGTGGCTGCGGAGAGAAAGGCCTGGAGAGGCTACCAACAGCAGGTCCCAGGCCAGGTCTCCAACCACAAACACTCACCAGTTTCTCACTGTAGTAGCCAGGCAGGTACTTCTCACAGATCTGCACCAGGCACCAGAAGGCTTGCTGGGGGCAAGAGAGACATGAGGTCTTGCTGCTGGGTATTTCCTGCCCACCTACTCACCCGCCCAGGGCCTGGTGGTACCTCAGCAGGCATGTGCATGAGCAGAACAGCAGCAATGGGCGCCTGGGCCTGGCAGTATCCCTCCTCAGGTCGGTATAGGGTGTAGGCCTTCAGCACACGGAATAGGTCCTGCTGGCTGTGGAAGGGCCAAGTGGGGCAGGGAAGATAGGTGTGACTCTGCCATCCGCTGTCCTTACCTATGCCCTACCAGACCAGACCTGTCTTAGAATTTGCTCTTCTCTGGTGACCTGACTGTGGTCAGCAAGGGGTCAGTCTCCCACTGTAGCACACAGACTCTCACAAGACCAGAGGAGGGAGGCAGGAGGGCACCCCCTCCCCCAGTTTGAAAGGTGAGGGCAGAGGCTCAAAGAGAAAGCAGAGGCAGAGCCAGGCAGGATACCAGATACAAGGTAAGGGTGTGTCAGGGCTGGAAGTCTGGGGCTCTTACTCAGCAGTTGTGTCCCCTTGGCCAAGTCAGCTTTGTCCTAGGTGTCTGTCTTGGTCCCTTGGCCTGGCCTGCCTATCCTTCCCTTCCTACATACCCTCTGTGTACCCAATTATCTCTAACACTCTTTCTTACCACCGAAACTTATTTCTAGAAGCTCTAGCACTATGGGGAGTAAATGAAAGTTGCCCCAGAGGTAAGAGGAGAAGCTAAGAAGACCCATCAGATTCAAACCAAAGGGAAACTCTAACAGTGGAGTTTGGGGCTGCCAGCTTCTGGAACTCATTTTACCCCCTCTGCACTCTGAGGGACAGGGCTCAGAGCCACCTCCAGTGTGCAAGGCCCAGCCTACTCACCCATGGCCTCCCCGGGACACAAACATCTCATGGAAAGGGAACTGCCGGTGCAGGTCACGCTCAATCACATCTAGCCACTTGGGGTCCCCAGGGGACATGTCCAGCTCCTAGAAACAAGGTCAAGAGCATGTATTAGGAGTTAGGAATAGCTGCTGGAATATACAATTGTCCTGGGTACTGGAGGAGCCCCCTGCCAGGAGTAATGCCCACCCAATCCTATCATGAACTGGGCCCTCCTGAAGACAAGTCAGGAAGCTCAGGTAAGGAAGCCTGGGCAGAGGCAAAAAGGCAAGGAGGGAGCGCCCTAGAAACTCTGAGGGGTGATCCAGGAAGACCCATGTGGTCAAGTGTCTGTCATAGCTGTGGCTAGAAATAACCCCTAGACACTTTATTCAGGACTTACTCAAATACCTTATGTCACATCCTTAAGATGGAAGGCTACTATCAAAGCAATAGCTACCACCTGTTGCCACTGCTCTGAGCTACCCATGGGCGTCACTGACTTTTCCTTAATCCCAAAAGTCCTACCATTATACTGTTCACAGATAAGGAGACTGAAGGTCAAAGAAAAGTCACTTGCCCAAATCCTCATGGTTAGAAAAATGGTAGAGCTGGGCCTGGAAGCCAGGTTGACTCAGAGCCGTTGATCCCAACTCCTCTGCTCTCTGTCTCCCTGTGCAAGTGGTGTCACCTATTCAGGTAAGGGTGTTTGTGTGTGGGTGTGGGTGTGAGAAAGAGACAGTGAGAGAGGGAAAGAGAGGGAGAGATCTGCATAGAGTGTTATGTGGAAGGATACGACATTTGTCAAACCATTAAACTCAGCCATCTCTGGGTGCTGGGGTTTCAACTAAGTTTTACTGTTTTCTTTGAACTTCTGTGAACATTTTGCCATGAGTTTTAAAAAACAAAGTATTACACAAACAAAAATCATTTCCTCATCATTTGAAATGTCCTATATTGTGATTTGCTTGTTAGTTACATGGATATGTATTATTTGTCAAAACTCACTGAACTGCACACTTAAGATCTGTGCATTTTACCCTCTGTAAATTCATGCTCCAACTTTAAAAAAAAGAAAGAATATATCAATAAAAAGGAAACCCAGAGGGCTGAGCAGGGAAACAGATTAAGTACATGTTGCCTGCGGGGCTTGTGCAGCATTAGGGAAGGCCCCTGGGATGAGGGCCAGGTTCTCAGCAAACACACCAGTGCGCACAGACCCAGGCCTTGGCCTTGACTGGCAGGTGTCTTCATACAAGCTCCTTTCTCTCTTGTGCCCTTTCAGTGGGGGTGTCCCAATATTAAGCTAAAAACCCTAGGGTGCCAGGTAACTTGACATGAGAGAGTGAGTCTGAGAGAAAAAACTGATGGAATGTTCAAGGCTGGAAGGTGGAAGGAAGGGCGAGGTGCCTCCACAGAGGGCCCTTGAGCAGGCACAGAGTGAAGAAGTGGGTATACAACCTCTAGAGTCCCACATATTCTAAAGATGGGGATCTATGCATGTCCTATGAACTTCCCAAGTCAAGCCCAGAGCTGGATACTGTCTGAACACAATGCAGGATTGCTTTTGTCAGAAAGTGGAGGAGGATCCTACAAATTCTCCCGAGGGCTCTGGTAAGGTAGGGACCTGAGACTCCAAAAAGTCAGTTCCTAGGATGTACTTGCCTGACACCTCAGCAGCCCAAAGCACTTGACCACACATGGGTGGGTGAGAAAGAAAAAGGTATAGCTGAAGGACCTATGGGGAGAAAGGGCTCTGGGAATCAAAGGCAGGTGTGAGCCGCTGGCAACTCATGCCACTATTGCAGCCTCCAAGAGAGCCTGAAGGCACTGGCACCATCATGAGGTGAAGCCAGAGAAGAAAACCGGGTAAGGAAAGGACTTGCCTGCCCAATGAAGGAGGAAGAAGAGCAAGTGTGGGAGAAGACAGAACCACAAGAGGCTGCAGAACCTTCTCTGACAGCTGAGGTTGGGGTCAACTACCTGGATCTTCAGGGGAACACAGGAATAGGTGCTGTTATGTGCTGCCACCAATAGCCTGTCACTGTACCCTTGCCTTTGGCTATCTTGTCCACAGCAGCCAGAGGGAGCTTCTCAACCTTGCTTACTTCCTCCATGTCATCCACAGGCAAAGTCCTTCTAGGTGTGCTCGAAAACTACTGCTCCAGCCCCCAGGACTGCCTTGGGGACCCACTACTCAGCTTCAGAGTATCTAGAAGGCCTTTCTGGGAAAAATCTACCTTTTCCCACAAGCAACCCTCAAGACTCCACAGAGGTGGCTGATTCCTCTCCAGATACACTATTCCCCACACACAAAATGCACACACATGCTCCATACTCTGCTATTCACACAACACGTGCTCACATTTGCTAACTATGGAACCAGGAGTCTGGCCAGGCCAACTAAGCTCTTGGCTCCTATGCCTGTGCTCTGGCAGCCAGAGGTAACCTTGGGGTGAGGTTCCCACCACTGAGTTTTTCCCTCCATCCAGGATGCAGCCTCCTGAAATGTAAGGGATGGGAGGAAGACATTGGGAGGTAGGCTTTGGAGTCAAGAGGCTGCTCTAGTAGGACCTGGTATTGATGTTTGGTAGGACAGTCCAATCTGATTCAGAGCTGCCCTCAGCCAGACACTCCACCAAATCCCCCAGCCCCAGGGCCAAGTACTGTTAGTAAAAGGCTCTCACCCTCTTCAGGTCAACAGCAGAAACTCTAGGCTCCCCTGCCCCACCTACTCTTCTTAGGGAACAGGTTTGGCAAAACAGGAGTGTTTGCGGAAGCATGAAGTATGTCAACAAAAAGCTGGTAGCTGGCAGCTCTTTCTCACTGCCTGTCATCAGTCCCAAGAGGTTGGAAGAAACCCTGATGCCTACGGCCAGGTCTAGGAGATAAGCAGGGGCAACCCCAGGGGAGCCAACTCCTGGAGAAGCTGCCCCGCCCAGGTGGGCCCTAAGAAGCCCATGAAAGAAGGGGTGTTCTTACTCTGGCAGTGATGGGGTAGGGAGCAGCAGGTGGGGAGGGGAAGGCATGCCTGCAGAGGACACCCTCTCTGGCCACTGACTGGTTTTTAACCCTTAAGGATACTGGTTTGGCTATGCCACCCCTAAGGCTGACAACTAGCAGCACAGGTGAACTGTGTCTGGCCAGCTTGGATGAGGCAGGAGAAAAGAGTTGAGGATGGGAGGCTAAGATTACTGAAGGTCCTGTGGTCCTGAGGGCAGGCCTCCAAAAGCCCAGAGCACGGAGCCCAAGGAAGTCAGGGAAGTGGTCTGAGTATCCCCTCCTGACAACCAAGAGCTGGGAGATGGCCTGCTAACCCCAAGAAAACAAAACTGGGTGGTTGACAAAATAAAGAGCTGGAATAGAGGATGCAAAATCTGTCCATCCCACTGAAGCCTGCACAGTTGGAGCTTCAGATGGACAGAGCCCCCAGGAGTCACAGGTTGAATAGGCCTGGCCAATGGGGCATTTTATGGGTGGTCCTATTGATCAGCTCATATTGCTGAGGTCCAAGTGAGTACATGGAGGACTGCTGCCATGGGTAGGGCATCAAGAGACATGGAAGGGAGGGTAGGGTGAAGGAAGGGCCACTCACGTCAAACTTTCCAGGGTTCTGCTGTAGCTTCACCTTGCCTCCTGACAAGTACTGCCAAGCACGGCCCCGCAGAGAAGGTGGGATGCCCTTCTGGCACCGCAGACGGATCTGAAAGTCAAAAGGACTGTGCTTATACATCCACCCAGGCAGCTCCTCCAGAGGCTGTGTGCCAGTCCAGCTCCTCTATTGGTGTTTGGCGGGCTTTTAGTTAGCACACTGGGCAAGCTGTAAAGTGGAGAAAATAGGACTCCCCTCCTGCTGCTACTGTTGCTACAATGCACAGCCTAGGATGCTGGTGGGGGCAGTGGGGGTGGTGACAAGTAATGACTGTAATTAGATATGCTGCCACCAGGTGATGGCAGTCTCCATGTCCCCTGGTCCAGTGATAAAACAGGTTATTTCTAAGATCTACCACATAATTCTGAATCCCCATGACCATTTTCTGGACCAAAAATGGAACCATTCAAGTTGGAGGAGCCCCATGGGATATCACCAGGGAGGAATCTGCATGGTGCGGGGCACAGCTGCAGCTCAGGAAAGGGTAGCTTATGAGATGACTCAGACTGTGCCCAGAGACATGGCCTGGGCACTTTCACAGGGGTGTTTGTTTAAGTAGCCGTGTGGCCACCTAGAGTGGAAAGTCAGCAGAACTCAAGGGAGATGGGAACTGAGCAGAATGACTCCATACTTGTTTTAGTCATGAATCCTCTCTCTTCTGTGCTCCTTGACCCTGAGCTCCCATAATTACCAGCCCAGCCCAAGTCAGAGGCAGCTTTCCTGGCTGTGAATCCTGATTCCAACCCTTGCTACAATGGCATGGGTCTTTCCTACTCATAGGAAAAGTCCCATAGACTGGGAGAGGTGAGGGAGAAAGTATCTGGGATAACTCATGACCCAGAGCTATGCTCAATTCTTATGCTTGCTGTCTTTAAAAGAAAAAGACTTCTGTGTCAAAATCCAGTTTGAAAAATCATCTTTTACGAGTGGGAAAACTGAAGACAGAGTGAGAAAATATTAAGGTCACACCATAAGGAACCCACTACTTCCTATACCACACAGGCTAGGGGGATCCACCCCCATGAGCTTTCCACTTCACTGGCCTCACAGGACTAGTTGGGAGATGAGCTCCACCTGGACTTTGGGACAGAATGAGACTGAGGGCAGCTGCCCTGATCATCCTCTTTGACCTCAAGGCCAATGGTCAAGGATGATAAGACCAAAAGCAGAGGTACCAATCCTATAGAATGGAGGTGGGGGTACTGACCAATGACACTCCCCTCAACCCCTGCACTAAGTAGCCTGGCCTGGGACGGAGATGGGAGCTCAGGGCACTGGGAAGAGCAACTGGATATGAGTTTGAATCCAGCACTGGATTCAACCAATCAAGTCTCATCAATAGTTAAACACAGAATGGTAATACCCAGGATTCTATTAGAAGGTTGGGAAAATGCCTAGAATGGGGCTTGACACACAGTCTGTGTTTAATAAATGCCTTCCTTTCCACCCCTCCATCCCAGGAAGATGCCTGACACAGAAACCCCAGGGGCTCCTGCTCACACCTAACTTTCCCTTACCTGGAAACCCCCTCAAATAGTCCCGTTGGAATCTCTCAGAGGAGCACAGAAGGCCTAGCCTTCCTGATGATGAGCACAAACAAGAGAAAACTTTCCAAGGGTCAGAGAGTATCAAGAACCAGGAAGGAGACAGGCAGACAGGCAGGAGGCAGTGGGGGAAGAGAGCAGAGTAGCTGGTCATGAGAGCTAAGCTGGAGCTTCTGGGACTGCTTGCAAAGGGGGGCAAGGAAGGGAGTGGAAGGGAACTGCCCCAGACTCTGGGAATAATAGTTTCCTGCTGTGTGGGACGAGAGTCTCCTTAAGGAGTCCACTTGGTCTGAGAAGGTTTTGGCAAAGGGATATAGTATGGCCTAGAGCCACAGGTCCTTTGGGCTCTCCCCAGGGCCAAGCTTAGCTGACCTAAGCCAGCCCCCACATCATCACAGCCCCCTGTCATAGTTGGCCTGCCACAGGGGAGCCCAGGAATACCTTCAGTTCATTAAGGCTCTCAAAAAGGCCCTGCCCTCATTCAGGCCAGAGCTGGGGAGGTGGGGATGGAGAACCAGGAGTATAGCCATCTTTTCCCACTCTGGCCTCTGGAATCCTCCTCAGCACAGAAGTGTTAGAGATGGCAATTTCTACCTGCCAGCCTTAGAGAGGAGGCAATGGTGGGTATCAGAAAAGAAAAAGCAAGAGAAAATGCTCACCAAACAGAAAGCACAAGGGTTATTATTCTCTGACGACAGCTGAGTGAGGCCACACCCTGCCTGCTGAACTCTGGGAGAGCTAGGCCACAGTGTGAGCAGAGCCCTACAGGGGAAGACAGCATTCCAGCCACAGCCTTGCCTCCCTACAGGGCCTGGACCCCCTCCTGGGGATTCAGATTCTAAGTCCAGGAAAGGTGTTGGGTCTGGACCCACTTCCTGAAGCAGGTATTATCCTTCCTGTGCCATGACTTCCTGACCAAGGGGAGAGCCCAAGCCTGTGCAGCCAGACAGGAAGAGATCCTAGGGCCAGTGTGACCACAGCTGAGGTGGCAGGAGCAGAGAGCAGTGAGCTAGGGCTTCTGGGTAGGATAGGGTATAGCCTCTTGTGGTGGCCCCTGCTGGACAAGGGGAGCTCTTGGCTTCCTAACCACAGTGCCAGGGAAGCAAAGGGGAAGAGGAAGTGGAGCCTGCTCTGCTGAAAGGATCTCCCCAAGGCTCCCTTCTGGAATCCCCCATTTGCAAGGGATACTGGGGCAAGAAGGATCCACCATCTCTGCTAGTCACTAATCATGAGATTGGAGAGGGATCTGAAGCTCAGGGTAAGAGCCTGAGGGGTAAGGAGGGAGGAAAATAGACTCCAGAGTCATGCATGACACAGTTGAGAAGAGCTGTCTTTAAAAAAAAAATGTTTTTTAAGAGAAATGTTAATAAGCAAAAAATGAATGCTCCAAAGCCTACATAGAACAGCAAGAAAGAGCCTGGGCTAGGTGTGCCTCTTCTCCATAGGCACAAGGCTTTGCAGTCACCAACTGATGGGAGCCTCCCAACATGACTGTCATTTCCATTCAACCAGGGAAACTGAGGGTGAAGTGGCTCACACAAAGTTGCACAGCTAGCCACAGGCATGAAGAGGGGAAGGTAGTGGGGCTGGGCCCAAGCCCATATATGACTTTCAGGCCTGAGATTTCTGCTTGACCCTGCAGCCAGCTATGCCAGCCTACACCAGACCAGCATGTCAGGTGATAAGAGCAGGACAGCAGGTTCACTCTGTGCAGTGGGAACTTATGCAGAGACACCCTGGCTATGAAGTTCTGGACAGGTCTCCACTAGGCCAAGGAGTAACTAGATCCTGCCCAGGTATCCAAGGGCACCAACACACACATTGTGCTAGGCTACGATGTTCCTATGGGGCAATAGAGCTAGTGTCTAAAGAAAGACCAATTAGAAGAGGGCCAGAGGGTATTTTCATTTTAATAAGACCATTAAACTGCGAGGTTACTTTTCTTTGGCCAGGAGGCAAGAGGGAACTCATCAAATTCATCTAGAGGGTGGTGATGAAGAATGAAGGTACTAAATGTAGATTGCCTGGGTGCAAATTTTGATTTTGTGTGTCATCCATAAAGTAGGGGTACTACTGCTACCAACCTCACTGAAGTGTTATAAGGACTACTCAAGTCAAGTGTCCAGCACACTGCAAATGTTCAACACATGTTAGCTATTATTAGTATTATAAAGTCCTCCCTGATAGGTAGTAAACGGCAGTAAGAACTTCTCCCAAAAGAGGGCTGGAGGAAAGCTACCTATAAGGGCTTTTGGCTAAAAGCGGCTTTGAAGTTTGACTCCAGGACAAAGTTCTAGGTGAGTCTGAAGCCATCTTGGAAGATCAAGTAAAGACTGGTCCCTGCCCTCCAGCCAGCTTCTGTTTCCTTTTCAGAGTTGGCAGACAGAGACACTTAAGGCTACTGGCAGTTGGAGAAGGCTATTGGCAGTTGACTACTGCTCCTCTAAGCTGATACAGTTCCTCCTTCTTCCTTCCTTCTCCAGGCTGCCAACTCCCAGCCCAAGGCCCAAGGCCAGGCCCCTCACCTTTTTGTGCTTCTTGGCCATCCATTTGTCCCAGTTGTTGAGCATGTCCAGCCACTTGGACTCCCTCTGCCTCAGCACCTCCAGGGGGACTTCCTCTAGCCTGTGGAGCAAAGGGTAGGACCTGTCAGAAGTGCCAAAGGAAGCAAAGGCCCCGGCTTAAGCCCCAGCCACCAGCCTTGTCAGGCCTTCATTCCTACTCATCTTCCATCCCTGCTGTTCCCTTCAGGGCTGCTAACTCTTGAACACGCTTACACAGACAAGAGGGAATGCTGCCTCCTCCCTAGAAGGCACAGGCCAGAGAGACACCAGGTTAAGTGCCCACTCCCCCAATGTGTCAAGGGGCCAGGGGTCACTGTGCCTCTCTGGGGACAGAGGTCTGAGTGCGTGCATCTGTGCACCAAAGCAAAGCATTCCTGTCCTGGGTCTGTCTAGATAAATAAGCCTCTTAGGGGGCCTGCATGCAAGGTGTAGAGCTGGATCAAAACAAAACAAAACAAACAAGTACATAAATAACATGCTCACCTCTTCATTCTAGCAAAACTAGTTATTCATAGTTTCCACAATTATGCCCTGGCCCTTTCCCACCTCTCAACCTTGCTCATGCCAGTGCCTTTGCTGGAAGGGACCCCAAGTTGTCTCTACCTATCAAAATCCTACACATGCTTCAAATCCTCATCAATATCACTTGTATTTGTACATCTACCAACTGAGCAGCTATCACAGCTGTGCTAGCATTGTTCTAGGTCCAGGGCTTCTGGGCAGGCTGTGAGGAAACACTCCTTTGACTAGAACAAAGTCCTGGCCTTCATGGCATTGACATTCTACTGGACTCTGAATGCCCACTAGAGTCAGTGGCAGAAACACTGGGCATGGAGACCCACCCTAGGCAAGAAGATCAGCACCGGAGCAGCTGAGGCAGGTTGGGGCAGAATCCCTGGCTTAGCCAGAGGGTGCTTCAAGTGAGTAGGCTTCCTCTAAAAAGTGACTTCCTGAGAATTCCTGAGTTCAAATAACTGAGGGGCAAAGAGGAGGAGACTAGCATTTACAGAGTGATTATTCTACATATGCTTTCTTATTTAGACTACAGAGCAATATTGATAAAAAAACAAAAAAATGTATGTGTACACCTCTGTACACACACATACATGCTCTCTTCTTTTTTTATTTTATTTTTTAAGTGTACTTATTTTGAGAGAGAGGGAGCATGATGGGGGAGGGGCAGAGAACAGGAGAGACAGAATCCCAAGCAGGCTCCCCACCATCAGTACAGAGCCTGATGCGGGGCTTGAACTCACAAACACGGACATCATGACCTGAGCCAAGATCAAGAGTTGGACGCTTGACTGACTATGCCACCCAGGTGCCCTACATACATGCTGTCTTCTTCTTTTTTTTTTTTTTTAAGTTTATTTATTTCTGACAGAGAGTGTGTGAGCGTGAGCGGGGGGGGGGGGGCGGGGGGGGGGGCGCGGCGGGCAGAGAGAGGGAGACACAGAATCTGAAGCAGGCTCCAGGCTCTGAGCTGTTAGCACAGAGCCCGATGCGGGGCTCAAACTCATGAACCGTGAGATCATGACCTGGGCCGAAGTCGGAGGCTTAACCGACTGAACCACTCAGGTGTCCCAAGCTCTCTTCTTAAAATCATTTTTTAAGTGGTAGATTTTGACTTTCTTATTTTTAACATTTTTTTTTTCAATTAAAAAAAGTGCTTGATGTTATTTAGAGGTAAGATACCCAGGGAGGGTATCTTGCTCAGAGTCAAACAGCAAATCAGTGGAAAATCCCAGAATCCAAGTTAGATCCTAGCCAAGAGCCTGCACTCAGTCCTGCCTGACCTCCCAGAAAAGAGTGCAGGGTCAGAAGCACTCAGGCAGCTGGGAGGAGGCCCTTAGGAACAGGACATAATGGGGCTAGGGCTTGGCCCAGGCCTTGATTCTCTAACGGAAGGAAATGCGCTGCTGTGACTTTTACTGGTTGGAAGAGCAGAGGGAGGGGCCTTGGCAGAGCAGAGGCCTCCCAGACACAAAAGGGCAGGTCTTCTTTATGCACTTTATTCTGGGGAACTGCACAGGCCTGAGAGCAGCTTTGGAGCTGAAGAGCTGAGGAGGAAAGGCAGTCTAGGGCAAACTTAGCCCCCTCAACACACTGACAAAAGTCATTCTCCTCTTGAACTGCTGACTCTCTCCTCACCACCCAGAGGCAGAACCAGGGTGTGAGGACACTTCTTTCCTTTCCTTCCTCATGGGAGAAAACCAGAGACCACACCTTTAGATCAAATAAACTGACAGATGCATGTCTCCAGGCAACCCCTAAACACCCAGGAAACGGAAACCAAAGGCCCAGACACCACAGGGCATGCTGCCTCCCACCACCTACAAAGCACTAGCTTATACAAGTCAGGGGACGAGGCTTCTGGTTAGCTAAATGAAAGGGGATGCCCACACTGTGTTAACAGGAAGTTTTGGCAGTTGTGGATGTGGATAATATTTGATCCAACCCCTCCACTGAGCAGATGAGAAAACTGAGGCTCAAAGAGGGCAAGGCTTTTGCCTGAGACTATGTTTCCAGTGAATTCCCATGTGATTAAATACATGCCCATTTGATACCTCAACCCTCCAGGTCTTTGTTGATAAGATCTGATTGCAGGGCCTCAGAGATACCCATTCTCCCAATTGCAGATACACAGGGGAACACATTCAAGTTCAGTGTTCCTTTAAATGATGTCAGATAACAGCTTTGGCAGTTTCAAAGCCCCAACATCAAACCTCAAACCGGAATTTCAATTGGTTACAAAACAAACGACCATATTTCCTGGATTCTACGACGCTACTGACTTTAAGCTATACCATTGATTTGGCAAGATCTTCTCAGAAACAAAAAACCCACCACTACTTGAAATGTACATGTCAACTGAAAGATCTGCTTTGACTTTTAAAACCTTAAACTGGGAAAACTTTGAGGGAATAGGGTCATTTGAGTAGCTTCTCCTCCAATAGTAGAGGAGTTTAAGCCACCTGGAGATGGTGAAAAGGAAGACCACTAGAGGTCTGGTTGTACCCAGAACTCACCACACCACATGCTCTCTAACTGCAGGTAGATTTCTCTCTATGCACAGGATGTGCTCCTGAAAAGTTGCAGGCTATCCTTTTTTTAAAACCAGAAAGTTCACATATCCTTTGGTCTAGTCAGTCAGGATCTTAAAAGGTATCTGATCAGACTGCTGTCTGGTATAGGAATCCCTTCTACAACAGGTAAGCTGCTTGCCCTCTTCAGACCTCAATTTCCCTACATGATTAGAATGATCTGCATTGTGAATTGATCCTCAAAGGAAGCCCAGAAAAGAGCCATGAGATGAAGATAGAGTCAGGTGTGTCCCTGCAAACGGCATGATGGTGTAGAGGCTATCTGAGGTGGTTTCCTCCTGACAGTGGAGGGAGAGCATGAGCCAGTTTCTAGTGACAAGGAAGTTGACCAAATGGCCAGTTTAAGGGATCAAACGGCCCACTGGGGATGTTTCAGGTCTCAGAGCTTCACTCTCCCTTCAGAAAACCCCTCTTTCTTTCAAGTGGCTTGAGGGACTCTCTGCAATCAAAAGAGCCTAATGAGGAACAGTCTCTAGTGGCCCAATCTATGCTGGAATTCTGCCAGGGATGGGTCTCATTATCACCAGGTGAAGCCACCCTATTGTTGAAATTTCTAGTGCTAAAAATTTCCTCCCCCTGTAATGCCAAAACTTTCCTGGCACCATCTATCTATAATCTCAACACTCCTTTTAAGGCTACACACATCTCAGCCAGATCAGTCTCATACCAGGCACACACATACTTATCCCTTGTCACCAACCCATCCTTACCTAGAATGCCCCTTCTTCTCCCCTCTCCAAGTCACAGCAACCCTTTCAGGGCCCAATATAACAATACAAATCACAACTGCAACAATACCAGCAGCAATAGTAGTTACCATTTATACATCATTTTCTACTTACCGAATTCTTCCTAAAAGTGTTATATACATTTTTATCATGTACCTTTCATAATAACCCTACCATAATATCATTCTTTTAATTTTCCAGAAGTAGAATCCAAGACTTAGTAAAGTTAAGTGACTTACTTAAGGCCAAATAGCTGGAAGAGACAAAGCTGGGACTCAAATCCAGGCCTGCCTGACTCCATAGTCCATGCTCTTGACCCTTGTACTATAGCCCTCTGGTCCTATAGGTCAAGCCCTCAGCCTCCATCCACATGGCCTCCACACTTGCTCAGATCTCATTAACTGTCCTCCAATCTGAAGACTTTTATCTTGACTTAGAATACCATTTCTCACAAGTTTTAAAACTGAGACCCACAATAAGAAATACATTATATATTGAGATTTTATACACACACACACACACACACACACACACACAGCTGAAATACATTTTATGAAATAATTTACTTTTTTTAAGTTTATTTTTTTTATTTTGAGAGAGAGTGTGTGCATGTGCACACACATGTGGGAGAGGTGCAGAGAGAGTGAAAAAGAGAATCAATCCTAAGCAGTCTCTTTGCTCCCTCATTGGGCTTGGCACTCAATGTCACGAACCGTGAGATCAAGACCTGAGCCAAAAACAAGAGTTGGATGCTTAACTGACCGGGCCATCCAGGCATCCCATAATAATTTATTCTTACATGCACTCCAAAATTTTCAGTTTAGTTTTATATTATTCTATTTTCTTCCTTTTTTTTTTTTTTCTTTTTTGAGAGAGAGAGAGAGGGCACAAGTGAGCAAGAGCAGAGTGAGAGAATCCCACAAGGGGCAGAGAGAGAGAGAAGTAGGGCTCACCTGAAGTGGGGCTTGTGTTCACCTGAAGTGGGGCTCGAGTTCACCCAATGTGGGGCTCAAGCTACCGAACCGTGATGTGAGATCATGACTTGTGCCTAAGTCAGATGCTTAATGACTGAGCCACCCAGGCGATACCCCCCCTTTTTTTCTTTTAATGCTGTCCCAATCCCCTAAAATTAATTTCAGCAGTAATTCACTAATAAATCAAGACATGAAATTAACACTTCATTACACCTTGCTCATATTGCTTAGCACTGTCCCTCCCTAACTAGACTGGGTCTTGAACTTCTGTAACTCCCACCAAGCACCTCAAGGTATTCAACAGTGCCTGCCTGCTTTTCTCCATGACATCATTACTTTCATATGAATTGCCTTCAGGTCTACAAGCCACTGCTGCCTACAGCAATTTTATTTGTGCCCCTAATAGCTCAGTGAGGTGGAGCCCTCCTTAATTAATAGATGATTTACTATTTCCACTTGGTCCATGAGAGATTTGACCCAATCAGAGACATTACATGACTTGGGCAACGTCACAAAGGTAATAAGTTAAGTCGCAGAACTAGGGCTTCCCCTCTGCCACAGTGACTCGTGTGCTGTTTTGGACTCCCCTGGGAAGACTATGAGGAAATCAGGCTATTCTCCAGATGCCACTGTGGGGATCTATCTCTAGTCCCCAAGCCCCTGAAGCCAGTCTATCCCCATCGTCAGTGTTCTGACTGTCCCAGTGAGCATCTTGCCCACTCCTAGTAATGCTCAGGGAAGCCAATATGCTGGATGGGCACAGGTTCCAAGCACAACCTCAGTTGGAGATGGCAAGCCTGGGCAATGTACTGTTTGCCAGCCACCCCTCCTGACGGAGAGAGGCACAGAGGAGACAAAAGTGGGCAGCCAGGGGGGTGACTGAGACCAGATTCTGTTGGGCTCTCAGGCTGAGCTAGGCTTAGCGGTGTTATGCCAGGCCATGGCCCAAGGCAGTAGTAACACTCTGCTGACCCTGTGCTCTGAAGGCTCCCAGTTACCTACTCTTTTCTCCAAACTCAGAACTGGAAGTTTCCAAGAACTCAGAGGAACAAGACCAGTTCCCAAGGCTATCAAGACCAAAGACTGGGGCTCTCTCCGCACTTGTGCCTTCTGCCCAAGCACACCTCAGCCCTTCTGGCTGGCAGTCAGCCAGGTATGGTGCCCATACCCATGCCCCCTTTATCCGATGGTGGAAGATAAATCTTGGTCCCAAAGACCCAGTGCAACCTCCTCCTTCAAGCTTCACTCTTCAAAGAAGCCCAAATGAAGAGAAACACAGCTTAAGCAGAAAGCCCAAGGCCACAGATCACAGGATTGTTCCTCATCTTAAGCACTGGAGGCCAGCTAGGTTATGGAGCGAGTGAACAGAGTGGAGATCTTGAGGCCAATCAACTTCCAGCTCCTCCACCTGGGAAACCATGGACAAAATACTTGTCCTCCCTAAGTCTTGACTTCTCCATCTTTAAGTGGGACTATAATACACACCTCAGATTTTACAGGGCTGAAACAAGCCTGATGAGTGGACAGAAAATGGTAGCTATTAGGTGACTGATATTTGCAGCTAACCTAGCACTTTCATATCCCACTTGTCATCTGACTGGTCCACATATACAGCCACATACACATGCAGCAGGGCAGGATTATGCCCATTTAACTATGAAGCAATTAAGGTCCAGAGAGATTAAGTAATTTACTCAATGACACAAAGACTGTAACTCCTGGCTTCTGATCCCAGCTCTATCATTTTATAGCTGCCTGAAACAGGGCAGGCTGCTCCACTCCAAGCAGGTTCCCCACCTGTAATATGGGGGCACTGCCACCTCCTTAGAGGGCAGTGGTAAAGATCACACGAGGCAGTAAGAGCTGATACATTTCCAGCATTGGCCATGTAGTAGCTCTGCCAAGTACTACATATGCACACAATTCCCCAAGGAAGTAGCTTTTATTGTCTCCATTTAATAGACAAGAAAACTAAAGCTCAGTATGGTTGAGTAATCTGCCCAAGGTTACACAGCTTGGAAGTGGAGGCTGCCACTTAAGCACTAAATTATCCAATAAATATAAAATGTCTCACCACCTGGCCTCAATACAATCTAAAGCCCTCAGTGCCTGTCACATTCTCTTTCCTCTTCTTTAGTACCAATAGAGAACCACTACCCTCTGTGCTGAGAACAGTAGAAGTGAGCAACAAGGAAGTGTGGAAAATTGGGAAGTAGATGTCCAGAAAGAGCATAGCCAATGACAGATCCAGTGACAAGGCCGGGGGGGGGGGGGGGGGGCGGGCTCCCTTCTCCCAGTGCTGGAAAAAGTGAGGATAAACAAAAGGCTGACCTACTTTGCACACTGGGTAACAACCTCTGGAGTTCATTAACCTAAGAGTTGGTAAGGACTGCAAGTATAAATAGCTTTTATGCCAGCTCCATAATAACTGATGATAAGAAACTGGAATGCAAGAGAGGGTTGGGAGGGTACAAATGGCTGACAGTCCAGGCTGGAAGGCCTGTGAAATCACCCAGGGGGTCTACTCCTCCTCAGAGAGCCAGCAATGCCTATAGCCCAAAGGGTAAGTGATTTGCCCAAGGCCATGCTGTGAGTCAGTGTGGAAAAGCAAGATGGTCTGCAGAAGCCTGGCACTCCCTCCTGCAGCCTGGCAGCCACTGGTTTAAGGGTAGGGCAATGTCCAGGCTCTCTGTCTGGGTGAGAGTCTGGCTTGCTTCACTCTCCCCAATTCCCAGTGCAAGCTAGTTCTGGGTCTGCTTCCCTTTCCCATAAGGAATTCCCTGGCTTTGCTCCTTCTAGCCCTGGGTCAGTGCACAATGGTAAACAGGTTCTCTCCACCCTTCACTGGCCTTGGGCCTCTGCCCAACTCTCCACTCTGTTCAGCTCCACCCCTCTTGATGTCAGATGGAAGAAATGGTTCCTTTAGGCACCAACCTTGCTGGTTCCAAAAAGCAAGGAATCCCCACTTCCTCACCCAGCTAGGGAAAGGCACAGACCACAGCAGAAACCTCCAGGGCAGCTCTCCCTGACAACTGCAGAAAGGTATGGAGACTATTCTCAATAGACTTCCCTTCCCCAAGCCTTCACCCTTAGCAGGCTGAGTAGTGCTTGAAATTTCCCACTGGCAACTGGGTTTTCAGATCACAATCTCACTGTGGGCACCCAGGGGCCATCCTGACTCATGTATGGGCTCCTTAGCCATCCTTACCAAATTGCTAGATCATACTGATAGATTTTACCAAATTAGTTTTGACTCACTGTTTATATAAGGCCTTTCCTCTGCTCACATTCCTTCAAGGCTCCCTACTGCCCTCCTTGTCCAACAGAAACCTCAGGTCCTCCTATTTCCTCTAAACATTCCTCTTCTTTCCCCAGCCCTATCTCTAGGTGGCCCTCTCTCTGAACTGGCCTCCCTCACCCCTACCCCCACTCTAGTTCAGTCCCACTCATCTTCCAAGGCCTCATTCAGAACTCCCTCTCATGTCTACAAAGCCTTTCCTAACTACTCCAGGGACAAAACACAATCAGCCCCTCATTATATTCCATACACATTTCTCTAGAGCTTGTGTTCCAGGCCCTGAATCTACAAAGATGAATAAAATGCAGTCCTTGCCCTTGAAGAGGTCAATCTGGCAGAGGAGACAGATGGGTGAGTAGAAAACTAGCACACATAGAAGTGCTATCACAGAAGCATGTAGAAGGTGCTAAGAAACTGCAAGAAGCCCCCAGGGTGGTGCTAGTGGTTGGTGGGGGGTGGGGGTGGTGTTCAGAGAAAGCTTTTAAGAGGGGGCTGATTTTTGAGATGGTCTTTGAAGGGTGACAGGAAGTAGCCAGGGTGAGAAAGGGGAAAGGGCACACCAGCCAGAAGACCCAGTATGAGCAAGCACAAGTTAACAGAAAAGACCACGGCTTGTTTGGGGAATGTGAGCAGTCTAGTGGAGCAGGTACAGCTTCTCCACCCGAATATCCTATCTGCTCTGCTGAGGCAGCATTCCGTGAGAAGGTACATTCCTGGAGGGCTCTGCCCATCTCATTCTCCACAGTGTGTTCTGGGCCTAGAATAGAGCTTGGTTTTGTTGGTGCCCAATAAATGTGTGTTGACAGAATCATTAGCTTTGTGACCTCGGGAACTCTGTGTTTCAGTTTTCTCCACAGTGAGATGGGAATACTGTCCTCAACCTTGAGATCAGGTGGGTAAAACACAGAAAGTGCTTCATAAAGAACATTCCCTCTCTGGCCTGATACCAGCTCTGGATCTTCCTTGAAGCCCAGCACAGGGTTGAACAGATGTGCTTAATGACAGCCTTTTACAACATTATAATTCGAATATTCAATTAATGCAACTGAATGTCTGTTAGAGCACTTACCAGGCACTTGCTATGCAACAGACATGGTGCTCAGCACTTAACTTACATTATTTCATTTAATCTTGACAACAGGCCCATGAAATAGGTCCTCTAATTATCACCGCCGCCTCCCCTTCCACAGATGAAGAAACAGGTTTTCAGTAAGCCAGTAACTAAGGTCTAGGGTGAGCAGAAGACAGCCCTGGGAGATGAATCCAGACCCTGTTCTTCTTCTGCTCTGTCACTCAACTCCAGCACAGAGTGCTAACCACTAGGCAGGGTTCATACCAGCCTTGATCCCAGGGAACTTGGAGCTTTGTGGACTCAGAGCCATAAACTGTGTGGTGTTTGGCAAGTCACTTAACCTCTCTGAAATTTGGTATCTGCTTCTGTGAAATGGAGATTATGATGAACTGTATCTCACAGAATTAAATGGGGGCAGTGTCAGTAAAAGCCTGGTCCACCATTCAGGCTCCTCTGTGAACCGGCATTACCATGTGACTATGCTGGGAGGGTGGAGGAGGTCACCCTGAAGCAGGACAGGAAGCTCAGGATCAAAGTCTACAAGAAGCACAGAAGGAGGGTGGTAGTAATTATGAAGCAAATTCTGATTTCTTCCCCAAGTAACTGCCACTACCCAGGAAGGCTGAGGTCCCAGGCAGCACTATGGTTACATGCTTTGAGGTGAATCTTTCAGGAGACCCACCTTTATTCTCACTTCTGCTTGATCTTCACAGTCCAAAGAGAAGGAAGATCAGGCCCTCCGAGTCAGGGTCACCTGAGGACTCTGTTCCAAATGACTCAAAGAGGAACTGATGGGGGGATTCCCAGTCTGCCCTGGCATGCCAGAATGCTCCAGACCACAAGCTGAGTGGGACTGGCTCCTCTGCCCACCACTCCCAAGGGTGGTGGTCAGAGCACATAAAGAAATCTGGATCTTCACACCCATATTGCCTTGCTGTCTCACCATTATGCCAAAGGCTTGAAGCAAACCTCAGAGGATAATTCACACTCGAATTATAAGAGCCACCCTGTACCTTTATTTTGTGACAGACACTGTGCTGGGTGTTTTACCAACATTAGCTCTCTTAATCCTCATAACACCCCTCTCTCCCAGTGTCAACACGGCCTATTTACTTTAGAGAGGTCACATGACCAGAAAGTGACAAGAGCCAGGACTAGAAGTCAGGTCTGCCTGTGTCTTAAACCCAAGGGTCAAATTTAGGTTCTCCCTTTTTGTGAAACCAATACAGAGAGGTAAGGGAAAAGAAGCAGCATCCTCCAAAAGTGGATGGTTGGAAAGGATCGTTTCTGGACATACAGAGTCTAGGGCCCAGAGTGCACTCAGAAGGAACAAGAGCTCTCCACACTATGTTTCTGGACCCCCTCACTAGCCAGCTGTTCCTGCCTTGTCTTGGGGTACATATGAGGGGCTGTGTGTGGAGATCTGGGACAAGAAGTGCTCCATTCATCACAACAATTCAAACAACTTGAGAGGCCTACTAGGAGAAGCACAAACACTTGGGGCTGAACTGAAATTCTAAAGCTGAGACAGGGAGGGGCCAGAGAGGCCACACAGTGGCCACCAGCTTTGGTAAGATGGAAAACTGGAAAAAAGCAGTCCTGAGTCCCAGGCCCAATTCCATTACTTGCTCAGCTTTGGTTTCCTTGGCTGTAAACGGGAAAATAAAACTTAGCCTACCAATTTCCCATTGCTCCTATAAGGACTACTGTAAGGCAATGGGAATGAAAGCACTTTGCAGACTAAAAAGCTAAACAAATCAAAGCATCCTTTGATTTGATTATACTCCCTAAGACATGAGGGCCACTGGTCCTACACACAAAGAGAGGTCCTCCCACAAGAAGAACAGAGCATGCTGAAAGAACTGGCTTCTGTGGGCTGTGCCATAACGACCCCTTGCACTTGCGTGACACCTCATAAAAAACTTCTCAAAGCACTTTTCATATACTCCAAGGTCAGTCTCAGAATATTAGAAGTGAAAGAGCTTTTCAACATCATCCCATTAAAACTGCCTTAGTTTAGGGGTACCTGGGGGGCTCAGCTAGTTAAACGTCCGACTTCAGCTCAGGCCACGGTCTCATGGTTTCGTGAGTTCAAGCCCAGCATCAGGCTCTCTGCTGTCATCCCAGAACCCACTTCAGTTAGGGATCCACGAGGCCCAGGACTCAGGTCTCCTGACCCCTGTTCAGTAGTCTTTGTTTATGCTATGCTCATAATCCACTTATCTCATTTGATCCTCACAATCCTTTTGTACACAGGCCATGCCTTTAACTACCTACTGAACGTCTCACTTCCCTGCTAGGCTGTAAGCCCCGGGAGGGCAGGACCAGATCTGCATCCCCTGAGCCTAGCACACAGCTGTACACATAGTAAGTGCTGGGTGAGAAACAGGGAGCATCAGTCCCATGATCAAGTGAGGGGATGTGCCTAAGTCATATACCATAACGGTCTGAGGTAGAGCCGGCATTAGTGCCTTGACTCCTGTGCCTCATTCAGAGCCTTTTCCGACTACTAGCCTAAACCTATATTTCCAGCCAGAACCTTTAATCTCTGAGAAATGGCTGGTGATGTCCCTAAGTGCTAAGGGGTTCACCTTCTCATAGGTACTGGACTTATTTCCACCTGTCCCATCTGAGGAACCACCTCCAGGAACAGAATAAAGACATGGGTTGAGGTCAAGCCAGCCCTGGCTGCCATCTGCCTCCCCTTGATCAGTTTATCTATGCCCAAACCCCCAAACTCCCAAATCTACCCTCTCCAGCTGCACACTACCCTAAGGCTGGTTTTCTATGCCCTTAGGCCTTACTCCTCTCTCCTTGGAGAGGAGTCTGGTTCTCCTTGCCATCCAGTATGTTTACCGGGCAGAGAACACAAAGCTCAGTACCACTCACCCCACCCCCTCCCAACCAGGCCAGCTAACCCGCTCTCCCACTGGAGAGAGACAAAGAACCCCTTGATGTGTCCTGGGCATGCCAGCCATGCCAGGCACCTTGGGGAGCCCAGGGCTGTGACAAAGCAGAGTTAGCAGCAGCCCACTGTCCACTTCACAGGAAGGCCACAGCTGGCCTTCCCTCCCTGTGGCCAGAAGGCCCCAGGATGGGTTCTGTGAGAGACTAGGGCCTCTTCAGCTTATCCTGAGACTTCCCAATTCCCCATCAGTCCACACAGCCTGCCAGGCACCAAGCCCTACTGATTTGCTGGTCTCTTCATCCTCACAGCTCCAGACATCTCCCAGGCCTCTCCATAGCCCTTTTGGGCTGTCCTGAGCTCTCTCAACTGGTCTCGCTGCCTGTGGTCCAGTTCTTCCCTATGCCATCTTCCACACCAGCACCAGACTGACTTTGATGAAACACAGGAGGCCTCAGTCTGACATTCAAGGCTAGGCATGATCTGCCCAACCTACTTTCCTAGCCTCCCCTTGCTTCACATCCACCTCCTGCCTTCTGCTCTTCTTGTCACCTCTCTTCTTGGCATACCACGTTTCTTAAACAGCTGGATTTTGGTGGGGGGGAGGGGGTCTTGTACATAGGTCCCCTCCCACCCAGTGAAATGCCCTTCCTTGCTACTTCTGAGGCCTGGATCAAATGTCACTTCTTCCTGGGCTCCTATAGATGGAGCTGGCTATCTCTTCCTATATATTCCAGAGCGACCACACACCTCAATTATGGCCTTTATTGCTCAACATTGTAATGATTTATTTGTGGTTCTATTTTCCAACAAGTCTATGAACCTCTTGAGGGCAATAAGACAAAGATGCCTTTGTTCAGTTCTGAATCCTTTGTTCCAATCACAGGGGCTGACAGAGTAGGTGCTCAATAAATGTTTGGTAAATAAGCTCACTACTAAGGTAGATAAGCTGGCAAAAGTAAGCCTTGGCTTTCTCTCCCAGACTCCTGAGTCTGCTGCTTACTTCCCTACCTGAGGAGCAGTAAAGAGCTAAGCTGTGACAGCCTCTTAGGAGCTATACAGGGCATGAAACAGAGTAGGTGGGATGAAGAAGGGAAAAAGAAAGGTGAGATAAATAAAGCCAAAGTTGGCAGCTACCCTGAAATCCTGGATAGGAGGCTTCTAAGCAGGTGAAGCATCAGGAGCTTTGGTTTGCCAGTGGGGAGGACAGGACAGCTTTCCCTCTGCCAGGGAGGTTCCTTGGGCCCTGGATAGCAGATTTGTCAGGGGCAGACAAAGCAGCTAAAGGAGGCGTCCTCCCCCTCAGCTGTGCTGCCTGCAGGTTAAAGTGATCAACTAGGGCACTGACAATGAGTGGATGATGGCTGGGTTCTGCTCTGGTGGGCAATGTCTCCTGGCCTGGAGGCTCAATTGGCTTGGAGTCAGGAAGAGAATGGGCACTGACATATAGGGTAGCAGTGGGCTGAGTATCAGAAGATCTGGGATCCCTCCTTAATTTGGCTCCATTGTTAACTAACTGCAAGGCTGCTCCAACCCTCAGATTCCTCACCTGTATGGGGAGCATAATCCCTGCCTAATCTACGAAGAAACAAAGGCACAGACTGGATATCAAAGTCAGATGACCATTAAGCAGTATTTTGGGGTCAAGAGCAATGCAGTGTGGACTCTGGCCTATGGGAGGACTAGACCAGGCCAGTCTGGTCATGCTTTCAGGGTCTCCCCAAGGATCTTTCTCACTGGGTCTTTCTGTGATTTGGCTGGCTATGGACTTAAGCTGTACTGAGACTCACACTGCCCTCCACACCAGGTTGAAGAGGTAGCCAAGTTCCTGCTAACTCCTGCTCTGGGTGTGGGGGCCTCTGGGACTAGTGAGCACCTGTCATCTGCCTGCTGCCACATTAGCAAGGCTTAGTCACTGGATTTAACATTGAGAAACAGGTTCTAGTCCTAGTTCTGCCATTTACCAGCTGGCAAACCTTGGGCACTTTCTTCTCAGATCTTTGGTGTGTTCATCTATAGAATGGGGATATCTATCTCTCTCCGGGGAAAGTGAGGGTGCACCACTGGTTAGAGTTCACTCCTCCCTGCAGGAGAATGGACCTCACTGACACTCATCATCATATCTAGAGATACAAATAGAAAATGAAAAGACAGGACCACTAGCCACTCCAGTCTTAAAAAGAAGCAAGAACAGGGGCACCTGGCTGGTTCAGTCACAAGAGCATGCAACTCTCTTGCATGACCACGAGAGCATGATCTCGGGGTCATGAGTTCAAGCCCCATGTTAGGTGTAGAGATTACTAAAAATAAATAAATAAATAAACATTTAATAAAAGGAGCAAGAACATTCATTGAGCACCTACTGTACTGTGTGCCAGGCTCTTTTCAAACATCAGCTCATTTAAACCTCACCAACATCCTGCAAAATCAGTATTATCACAACCATTTTCACAGTGAGAAACTAAGACTTAGTAAAGTGAAGCAACATGTCCAAAGTCACACAGACAGCCAGACTCCAGAGTTTGTGTGAAGAGGGAACACAGAGCATCTTCTTTCCCCCACCTCAGTGTAAACAGATTGGGTGGCTGGACCAGAGCCAGGCCTCACTGGTCCTCTGGAGGTCCTGTTTCAAACCCAGATGCTAGGAGGACAAAACATCAAGCAGGTCCCACTGCTTTATCTCTTTCCCACAGCTTAGGATTTCCTAGCAGGCGGACATGCAGGCACCTTCCCAGGGCAGCAGCTGGTGCGCTGGCCTTCCCCTTCACCAAGTCAAGTCTTGTCTGAGGCCCTAGAACACCCACAGGGCCACCAAACCGGATTTTCCTTTGAAGCTGGAAAGAGAAGGAGGAGAGAAAATGGAGGGCCTGTGGTCTAGTCCACATGTACAGCCGCCTCCTTCCAGATGGACCACCCAGGGACCACTCCATTGCCAGTTCCATGCTCTCCTGGGAACCATAATAGCTCAAGAAAAGAGGATGCTCTGAGCTTACAAGCTGGAGAAGGTGGTGGGAAGGCAGGGAGACAGGCTCTGGCCTGCCAGGAGGGCCCTGGCCCTACCCCAACAAAAACTGGCACAAACCAAACTATAGGGATGCCAATTAAGCCAGTTCTATGATTTCCAAAGCCACAGGGCTGCCATAGTTGGCTAGGAGTAGTGGAGAACCCCAGGGGACAGGAGAACTGAATCAGCCGAAGACAATACTACTGTTCCAGATGTTTCTCTCTGGACCCAGCTCAGATTCCTCTCTCCCCTAGCAGGAAGCCAACACCCACGGGATCCCAGAAAGCATAGCTCCTCACCTCATCTGGCCTGCAGCACTGAGCAGACTGAAGCTGGGTGGGAAGCTCCAGCCTAAGGAAGCCAGTCCTGGCAATTACATGGGAAAAGTAGAGGGAGGTTGGGAACCCATCTCTCTCAGGCCATCTCCCTTGGGCCAGGAGACCTAGTATCCAACTGGTATCCTTCTTTTCCTTCATGACCCCCTCCCCTATGCTGCAGAAGGGACTTCCCCGCATAGATCTGCTCTTCCTACCCCAAGGTGATAGGAACGGTAACATCACTCTTCCTACCCCTCCCCTCTAAGGACACTTCTTTTTCCTCCTCTGGTCCTTCCTGGGCTTCAACAACCAGCTCAACTCCCAACCAAGCCAAAAGAACTAATGCTGTCAGCTCCTTGTCTGTGTCCATGCCTCCCACAGGGCTCTTTGCTGGTTTGGTTGCTTTCTTGTCTTTCCTCACTGGCTTCTGCTCACATGCAGGTGAAGACTATCACAGGCTCACCAAAGGTGCCCCATAGAGTAGGCTCAAAAGACAGATGAGGTGAAGAAGTAGAAAAGGCTCAGGGTTGGGAATCAGGAGTTCTGGGTTAAATTTCTGGCTTTGATCTTAACAGACTGAAGAGGTGAGGCTAATTAGTTCTCTCAGATCTCAGTTTACCTATCTGTATGATGATTGCCATCTCTAAGGTCACTTTCAGCTCTCTGACTTGAAATGTCTGTCAGTTAATGTCATTCAGTAAGTAAATACTAGTTGAGCATTTACTTCTCTGCAGGCCTGAATAGAAAAAGGTGAATAAGCCTGGCCCCAGCCCTAAAGTTGATAGTCTAATGAACTGGTAATGACAACACACTCTTACCCTTGCTGGGCAGGACTTGTTAGCCTCCTACACTACTGAGCTAAGCCAGGGAAAGTGAGGGCAGGCAGGTTCCTGCTAAGAACCTTCTGTTCTACCTACCTGGCACCTGGTTTCCTGTTGGGACCACAGGCTGTATTAATGGATGGTGAAAGCAGTGGAAACTATCCCGACCTAGGAGTCAGAAACCTTGGGTTCAAGTCCTGGTTCTGCCAACTAATATGCTGTGTGTTCTTAAGTAAGTGATTCTCCTCTCTGGGCTTTGGTTTCCTTATCTGTAAAAGCAAGGGCTAAGCTCAGTCAATCTCTTAAGATCCCTTCCAGTTCCAACAGTCTATGATTTTATGATCTACTCATGCCAACCACCTAACAGTCACCTAAGCAGGGTAGCCTCTGATCTGCTTTCTTCCCTGCCCCCAAGCCCCTGGTAACTGCCAAAACTGACCATCTTGAGACAACCTTTGGTCCAGGGTGGCTGAAATGGACCTTTAATCTAGAGCCAGAGTTCCTGCCCTCTCCACTGCAGCCATCAGTGCTAATGTTTCACTCTCTGGGATAACACATGGACTCCTAGCCCTTAACCACAAGATTAGCTTTAGGGCAATCACCCTGATACTTTCCATAACTTCCCCTCTTATGGCTTTGGGCAGGGACTTACTTTTGGCTTCCTTGGAACCACATTATAAACTCAGCAGGGAACAGTCAAAACTTTCAGACACCAGATATTTTAGGTTGACCAAGAGGGTCAAAAAAGTGAGGCAGGGAGAGAGAAAGGAGCCTGGGACCCCATCTCAGTCCCAGTTCTATAAACACCAGTGAGGTAGAGGGCATCTGCAAAATCTGGGTTTGTGGTTGGAGTGTGGGGAAGACAGATGTCTGGCTGTCTGGTGGGGAATACAGCCAAAGGGAGGTGCTCCCACTGGGGCGTCTCTCTGTTAAAAAATACCAGAGGTACGCCCTCATTTTTCTCATCAGTTCTCAGACCCTTAGAAGGAAAAGAAAGGAAACTAACATATTCTGGGCCACTACTTGGGTCAGGCACAGTGCTAGGCACCTTCATATACCTGATTTCATTTAATCCCCATAGTAATCTTGGGAGTACATGTGACTGCTGCCCTTTATGGTGAGCAAACAGGCTCAGAGATTCAGGATCTTGCCCAAGGTCACACAGCTAGCAAGTGTGATTTTTTTCCTAAGTCTGGTCTTTTCCCACTATATCACTGCTGTGTACCCCGATATCTGGTTAACTGTCTGGTAAGAATGTAGCAGGAATTCTTATCTCTTAGAACTCACAGGCAAATTTGAGGTCCTCCTTCCAAGAACCCACAAATGCAACTGGGAACTCCTTTCCCACTTCTCAAGATCCCATCCCTCTCAGGGCCCTGATCCCTAGTGATTCAAAAATTGACCCCTCAATTCAAAAAATATACTTCAGGTCCCCTTTGGGTTCTCACAGGCTAATCCCTGGGGAGCTGTGACAAAGCATCATAGCAAGATGAAGCATCAGAATAAAGGGTGATCTCTGGGGTCCTGCACTGGACAAGGTTTAGCCTGCTGTGAGCAAGTGGAGAGAGGCTGGAGGACACAGTCCAGTGGGTAAGAGAGAGCTCTCCTTAGAGGAGGGGGCTATATTTCTCCAAAGGAGAAGGAGGCCTGGTGAATTTGAAACTGGGAGAAATCCGGAAGTGACCTTTATGGGGCTGCTTGTATGGGGTGGGGTTCTTAACAGATGGTCAAGGCACTTTCATTAGTCATAAGAGAGGCTGGAAGAGGCTTGGACAGTCACAACTGGTCAGAGAAGGGGAGAAAGGACCATGTGGAGTAGGATCTTGGCTGAGTCTTGTGGGGCCCCCACAGGTAATTGTGTGAGGCCCTCTGTTGAAGGGGAGGCACACCAGGAGGAAGGCTTGTCAATGCTGTGCAGAACACTGGTCTCATGTGACAGGACAGCTGGAATGGGAGTGGGGTCTGGAGTCTGTCCTTCTCAGAGGGTTCTGTGGGGCAGTGCGGCTGCCCAGTTACCCAGCTTGGAGGGAAGGTGCTGCTTCACTGCCTTGCGTATCTCTGCCTGACAGCTGGGTCCTGGAGGCTCTGGGGGTGGGGGATCAGAGTGTGCTACCAGCAGGGACCCTGCTGTCTCCATGACTGCCCCCTCAAGAGTCTGTGTTTGGGAGGAGGTGTGTGTTTCCACAGCATACACAAAGACAGCCAACAGTCTGTCCTGGAGGTGAGGCACTGTCACCCTGTGGGTACCAAGAAGGGGGAGTGTCTGCCCACCTGTTGCCAGTGAGGAGAAATCAGCCTCCGAAGGGAGGGGAGAGCACTCTCTGACCCTTCCCTGAAGGGAAGGGAATATCTGCCCCAGGGTGGGACTGTCTGGGAGGGAGATGACCAATGTCAGTCCAGTCCACCCAGGAGCCTGTGTGTCTTGAGGTAAGGGGTCAGTCTGTCCTGGAGTGGAATGAGGGCAGGGCAGTCTGTCCCTTTGAAGTCCCTCTCCCTAAAGTATCCCCCTGGTGCGGGGTAGTAGGGTGGAGACAGGGCATCTGTGGGTCTTGGGGGATGGGGGTAGAGAAGGTATGTGTCGGGGGAGGGGCAGCCATCTGTGAGCCTGTCAGGGGTGGCACAATCAGGCCTAAGGCCGCGGTGGCAGCAGTGGGGTTGGGCCAGGTGTCTGTCGTTCTGTCCCGCAGTTGGGAGGAGGGCACTGTGGGCCCTTCTTGGGGGCGGGTCAATGTGTCTGGAGGGCGGGGGCTGGGTGGAGGGTTGTCCGTCCTTAGGTCGGAAGCAGGCTCGCGAACGAGGGGCGGGTCAGTCGGCCCTGGTTGGGGGAGTGGGGGGGGGGGGGGCAGGGAGAGAAGGGGTCAGTTGTCCCCGGTTGGGAGGCGAGCTCGTCGGTCTGTCCTAAGGGCAGCTCCGTCAGCGTCTAGGCCCCCCGCGAAGGTCCCGCGCCGGCCCCGGCCCCCGGCCCCAAGCCCCGGCGCTACTCACGCGCCCTCCGCGCCTTGCGAGCCCACGATGAAGCCGAACTTGTCGATGCGGCGTTCGGCGAAGCCGTTGGCCTCCGAGTCGGAGCCGAGAGAGCTGAGCTCGTCCGCGGCTGCGGCGTCGGGGCCCGGGGCCAGGCTCTCCCGGGTCCCGGACAGACTTCCTTCGGCCGCGGGCGCGCGCGGCCCGTTCTCTCCGCGGCTCTTCGCCATCCTGGCCGCGCCCGCCGCCTCAGCCCCAGCGGCCACCTCAGCCACCTCAGCCGCCTCAGCCTCAGGGCCGCCGCCGACGCCGCCGACGCCCCGCCCACGCGCCGCGTCCATTGGCCGCCGCAAGGCCAGGGGCGGGGCCCTAGGCCCTCCCGGGAGCTTCCCCCCACGCCCAATGGGCGCAGCGGACCCCAGGGCCCGCCCACCTGCCCTAGACTGGCGCCAACCGACCCGACGTGAGGGGGCGGGGCAGCCGTCACTGGGAGCCCTCCCCCCCGGGCTGTCAATCAAGAGAGCTTACCTGAAAAAGCTCCCCGGGCCTTTCTCGGTTGGCTCCCGCCCGCCCGTCACCTGCAAGCGCCGCTCAGTCACTGGCTGAGGGAGTGCGCTGGGGATTCCGCATTGCCTCCTGAGCCCCTGGCTCCTCGCGAGACCCCAGGGATGTAGGTAGGGATGGTTTCAACCGTTCATGAGGACCTCTGAGGAGACCTAGGAAGGGTCCAGGGATTCGCCCAGGGACACTCAACGTCTTAAAGACACAGGCTGAGCTAGAAGTTCAGCAACCCCTGCTCACTGCCTCTAGGGCTTTAAATGAGCCCTTGGGAGACCCAGTTAATAAGAGTAATGACCAACGTTTATTGAGACACTCATTGCCCCAAGTTCTACCTTTCTCTTGTAATCTTTTTCCCAGCAGCTTTATTGAGACATAACTAACCTACCATAAAAATCACCAGTTTAAAGTGTATAGTTCAATCGTTTTAAGCATATTTGTGGAGTTGTGCAACTATCACCACAACCTAATTTTAGAACATTTTCATCACCCCCCAAATTCCTATCCATTAGCAGTCACTCACCATCCTTCCTCCCCTAGTCTCTGGCAACCACAAATCTGCTTTCTGTTTCTAAAGATTTGCCCTTTCTGGACATTTCATAGAAATGGAATCATACAACGTGGCCTTTGTGTCTGGCTTCTTTCATTCAGCATGTTTTCAAGGTTCATCCATGTTGTAGCATGTTATCAGTACTTCACTCCTTTCTGTGCCTGAATAATATTGCACCAAATGCAATACTACATTTGTTTATCCATTTGCCAGTGATGGTCAGGTACAAGCTTTTGTATGGACATACGTTTTAGTTTTTCTTGGGTAAATACCTAGGAGTGGGAATTACTAGGTTATATGGTAACCTGTTAATCTTCTGAGGGAGGAACTGGCAAACTGTTTTCCAAATTGGTCACACCATCTCTTGGAACCTTCGTGCAATGAGGTAGATACAATTTTGTCCCATTTTTACAGTTAAAAAAAACCCTGAGGTTCAGGGAAGTTAAATCAGCTCCCTAAAGTCCCAGCAATAGCTGTGGCAGAGGCAGGATTTGAAAATAGCTCTTACCAACAGTTTATGGGGAGGCATGGACCAATTGTATCTATATAGACTTAGCTCCCAGAAGCCTACTTCTCACCCCAGGATTGTCAACACTTAGAGTCACTATAATAGCTCCTCAGTTAAGCCCAGTACTTTATAGTTTACAAGTCACAACCACGTTGTCATCTGATATTCCCCATAGATCTGTGAGCAGACAGACCCAGAAAAAAGAAAGCACTGTGAGAGCCAGGCCTGAGCTGCAGAGCCTGGGGCAGGCTAAGGGGCCCATGGCATGGTCCCAAGAAGGGGGTCTTAAGACTTGAGTGATTTCACCGAGTGTTTCCTTGATGCCACATGGCCCAGACATTCTTGAAGACTTCACTGTGCAATCTTCACATTCCATAGGCTTCTGGTTTTCCATAAACAGGGCAACAGCAGACGTGGGACTGGGCGCAGGCTATTTTGGTCTTAAACTCTCAAGTCTAGGAGGACATTCCTCCTCTCCAATGGCTCTAGACAGTGGTGGGCTCTTACTCCCAGCTCCTAGGAGGGACAGAGTGGGCCTTACATGGGGATGTGGGCCTATCCCAGGGAAGGGAGAGAGGAGCCAGACACACGGAGAGCATATGTGAGACCTAAAGTTGGGCAAAGTATTGACAACCCTTTGACTTCATAATTCTGGTCTTAGGATGATCATATTCCAAATATGTTCAGCTCTGTAAGGGCATAGGCACAGTGATGTTTAGCTCAGAGGTATTTGCAGTGGGGGTGAGGGACATTAGAAGCACCTGGGTGTCCATCTTTGGAAGAGTAAATGTTTCTCAAGTTAAGGCCTTGAGGCCCCAGCTTTTAATTTTCTTACACAAGACCACCCAGAATTCAAATCTCAGCTGTCACTGTGTACCTTAGACAAACCACTTCTCTCTGAGCCCATTTCCTCATCTGCAAAGTGGAAATACTGGAAAATATACCTCCTTGGGGCAGTTGTTCTGAGACTTTGGTGTGATATGTGCTAAGCATCTGACACATGGAGGTACTCAGTAGATGGAAGCCAGGAGTGCTGATGTTTGTAGTTTGCAAAGCACTTTGCAAATCCATTATTGTCTTGAATATTTCCCACCACGGCCTGTGGCTGCAGCAGGGGTGTTTACCTAATCTAACCAATGGAACATGGCTTGGGAGACTTCATTTCATGGCTGTGCCCCTCAATAACTGGGCGTTTCTTATGCAAAATCACTTCACTTCTCAGAACCTCAGCTTCCTCTTCTGAAAAATGTCAATAATTACTTGGTGATGGGGCATCTGGCTGGCTCAGTCAGTACAGCATGCAACTCTTCATCTCAGGGTCATGATTTCAAACTCCACATTGGATGTAGAGCTTACTTAAAAAAAAAAAAGACATATGGTAAACTCCATGAACTGTTTCTGAAGCCTCCAGCACATAGTAGACACTCAATTGTTACATTTCTTTACTTCAAATTCCAGAACTCTTTATCTGATATTTAGTGAGCAAGAGAGATGAAGACCAGGACCAACAGTTTATATTGCAGTAGAGGAAGAACATGTGTGTGAAGAAGAAAATAAAGCAGGGTAAGGTAGGAAGAATGTTAGGGGAAAGGGTGCTGGTGAGGGTGAGGAGTAGATGGAAATAAGGAAGCTTCTCTGTGGGGATCTAGGAAAAAGTGGGCAGGAAGCAGGGCAGCAAGTTGCAAAGCTCACGAAGGAGAAGCAGGCTCAGAGATTGGGGTGATCAGACTGAAGTAACAAAGCAAGAGTGAATGAATGAATGATCCACAGGAATGCCCTGCAGAGTCATGTGGCTCCCTGAAATACTAAGAGGCCTTTGGCAATGGTGTGAGACATCCAGTAGACTGGCAGCTGTAGGTGTTCTTTTGAGGATTAGATGCTTAGCCAGGGCTACAGGAATGTATGGATAACCTAGTCTCATCATCTACTGGGGTCATTCCTGCAAGTTTTGCTCTAGGAGCTTACACAGGCCCCGGGGAAGTCCCCTCTCCTGGATCCTGGAATGAGAAACTTGCATGAGCTTAGAAAATCTGGCAGCATTGGCCATGAGCCGATATCCAGATGTCATAGCCTGGATTTGTAATGAGAATGGAGCTGAGGTTTAAAAGGTAGACAGTTTTAAGTGCCCAGAAGCCAATGAAGAGTAGGCAAACTATAAAACTTCCTTATCCCTGAGAATAACAGTTAAGATTCTTTTGGTCCAAGTGGCAGCGGTCCAAATGGGCTTACCCCCAAACTGCATTTAGTGGGTCCTATAACTTAAAAGAAATTCATAGGCAAATGAGCTTCAGGAGCAGTTTGATCCAGAAATTGACAAGGGAGAGCAGCCTCATTTTCCTCTTTTCCCTTTTCTTTTTGTCCTCCTTCCTGTGGTTACCTTCATCTGAAGCTAGAGCCCCTCATGGCAGCAGCTACAGGCTCACATCCTTCCTCCACACATCAATACAACAGAATCTTCTGGTAGCTTCTGCTCAATAGTGAGGTGGAGGCATTCCTTCATGTATCATGTTCACACTAGGATACGTGCCTAACCCTAATCTAATCACCATATCTCAGGGATAACACTGACTGGACTCAGTTAAAGGCAACAGTAGTACCTTCTCTGTAACGATACAAGGAATAGGAGTATCTCTTGTCTTGCTTCATGGATTATATGGCTCAGGAGTTATCTATAATTATTCACTTACTTTTTAACAAAATATAACAATATAGAATAGTTGAGAGCAAATTCCCAAACTAGAGTTAATAACGTTAATTTCAAGATGGTACATTTTAGGGGTGCCTGGATGGCTCAGTCAGTTGAATGTCCGACTTCAGCTCAGATCATGATCTCATGGTTTGTGGGTTGAGCCCCACATCAGGCTCTGTGCTAACAGCTCGGAGCCTGGAGCCTGCTTCAGGTTCTGTGTTGCCCTCTCTGCCCCTCCCCTGCTTGCTGTCTTTCTCGCTCTCAAAAATAAACATTAAAAAAAATTTTTTTAAACGGTACATTTTACTTGTATTAAAAAAAATAAACTAAAAATCTTATATACTAGTATGTGTACCCTTAAACACGTTGCTTAAGCCGTATTGTATTTTGCCTTTGTGAATTATTACATGAGAACTGCTATCGAGTATGCCATATATTTCCATTTAAGTATATACTCTAATGTAACCTAATATAACCTTTATATATATTCCCTAATACAATATTTAATTTTAAAAAAATGAAACGGGTGTAATCATAGGTGGCTTCCTCTCGGCTACATGACAATTCAAGCAGCTGGTAGAGTTCAAAGTGAAATTCCTAATGTCTATAATTCCCAATGTCTTCTTTGCCTAAATCTAAAATGACAACCACTCTGACAGCATTAAGTCCTGCCCATTTTCCCAGCAGTCCCACAACAGGAACATCTCTCCCCTGCCCTGGTGAGGCAGTAGGACAGCGTGGTCTCCAGGAATATAAGAGCTATTTTGGCCTTCCAGAGCCCTCACTGGCTACATGACCTTGGGTATCCACCTAATCTTAAAAGTGGGGCAGATAATTCTCAGAGAATTGCAGCGAGATTCAGAAAAGCTGTGTGAGCAAGGCATTGCCTTCATGTTGCATACCCTAACCCAGAAGTACAGAGTGCTGTGCCCAAGGCCAATGATGGTCACAAGGCTACCCTGGTCAATGGCCCTTCTTCAACAGGAGTAAGCCAGGACAGATGTCCACTCAGGAGCTCTGGGAAATTGGGTTTGGGCCCCAGAGGGTGGCTCAAAGGACCCATTCACTCACATTCTACCCAAATACATTCCTAGCCTCCAGTCACAGCCTCCGTAATCCAGAGCCCTTGGGATCTGCCATCTGTGGGGACAGCGCCCAACACCACACCCTACTCCCCATCCCCAGAGCCAATCCGTGGAAGAAAGGAGAGCTTGGAGCACAGGACTCCCCCAGGTCTCCTGACCCCCTTCCCAGGTGGTGTTTAGTGTTTTTGGTGTTGACTACAGAGAAGCAACCAGCAGTGCCTTCATTTTAGGCACCCAAACCATGGAACCCACTCTGCCCGGGGGGGGGGGGGGGGAACTTCCAGTAAATGTCAAACAAGGTGAGGAAGAACATCCCTCTGACCAAGTTAAAAATGTGAGGGATCCAGCAGTGTGTAATGGAGCCATGCAAGTGGCACTGCAGAAGGGCCATCTGTGCCCCAGGTCTAGAGTAAGAAGCTTTAGCTTGCAAGTGTATATTAGGCACAAGGAATAGGAGTATCTCTTGTCTTGCTTCATAGATTATATGGCTCAGGAGTTATCTATAATTATTCACTTACTTTTTAACAAAATATAACAATATAGAATAGTTAATTCTATATAGTGTGCAGAGTAGAGCAGGGTGGTGACTAGAATACTGGTTCTATGACCTTGGGAATGGCCTTACCCCCTGAGCCTTGGAGAGGACCTCATGGAGCAGCTAGAAGATCGAATGGAGGGACTGCAAAGAAAAGGCATTACAAACTCTCAAAAGATAAACACATGTGAAATCTTCAGAATAAAATGGGATTTAGGTTTCAAACCAGGAAACAGTTTTCAACAGGCTCTCACCTTCCTTCCTCTAAACACCCACAGTGGCGCCTATGTCCCTGTGATAGCATAATTCCAAAAATAATAGCCGGCGTCTGGCTCTTACTAGGGAGCAAGGCCTGTGACAAGCATTTTGCACACATTCTTTTCATCTTCTTACTGTGTGGCTGTGGGCATATGATCCACCTTCTCTGTGCCTCAGTATAAAACAGGAATACTCAAGATTATGTAGGTTAAAACTGATGAAACACTTAAAACAATAAACAGTAAACTGGTTAAATTTTATAAAATCCTTGGAATGGTTCAAGGCTGTGGCACAATTTAGCATTTTGTAAATAAATAAGTTTAAAAAACGTCATGTCCTTGTGCTCACTCAGGGTAAGCCACCTAAGGTCATAGAGCCAATCAGGTGATGGGTGATTCCAGGTCTGCAGGAAACTATACTGCCCCCCCCACCAACCCCAAGTCTCATCTACATGTATCTCTCTGCTGCCCACTGGCCCAGGAAGTGCATCACACTTGTCCTTGTTCTTCTGTGGTCCTGGCATGTTAAAGGCACTTTGTAGCAATCTGTTAAATACGCAGGGTATGCCTTTGAAAGGTCCAAATGTTTTAAACGAGCCATAAAAAGAAATCTAAGACGGATTCATGAAAGACTTGGTGGCAACAAGAATTTAGTTAAAAGTCCAGCACTCCTCAGAGCAGAAGAGGAGCCAAGTCTCAGGACACTGATTTCACAAGAAGGACACAAGAGGTTTATTAGACAACCCATGGCAAAATACAAAATGATTAATAATGAGAACAACCATATTCTACCAGCCAAGTGCCACTTGGCACTATGATACTATCCCACAGGACATCTCTGGGTTCATATCTCCTAATATGCTACCTAAAGAAATGAATCCCCTCAAATCAAGACTCAAACACAAAGGGATTCCAGAGACCACTGGGAAGGAGAGTGGCTTAGAAAGCTCAGGACCATTTGAATTTCCAAACTTAGTAAGAAATAAAGAAATGTGCAAGGCAGGGTCTCCTGGGTCTGGGGCAGAGGGTGGGGCAGTAGGGGATAGTAGAGGCAAAAACGGCAGTGGCTGAGATCTGACAGCAGGTTTCCCTCTACTTCTTCCTCCCGCCTCTCTCCTTGAGGGCCAGGTGGATGACAGCGCCATTGGCCATGTTGTAGTAAGCCAGTGAGTTGGAATCCTTGATGAAAATGCCCTGGAAAACAGATGGTGTGCTTTAGCACAGGGCAATCTGGCCTTTAACAGTATATAGCCTCACAACTCCCAACATCCATTCACTCTGAACTCAGAGAATACAGGGGCCTGAAAGAAGGTAGGACAATGGCAGGGGGGTGGGGGGGTGGGAGGGTGTAAGGGTGGGACTGAAGGTCTCTGGTTCCCTCCCAGAACGCTCTGCTTTTCCCTCCTTCCTAGTAAGTCACGCTCTTCCTCTTTGTCAACTCCCCAAGAAGTTGGCCCAGACCAACCCCCATGAAATTCTGACTCTCAAATCAGAAGATCTTTAGAGATCAACTAGTCCAAGTCTCATCTGACAGAGCAGGAAACTGAGGCTCAGAGTAGGCATTTGTCAAAGTACTGAGACGGAGAATAAAGCATGCCAGACGGACACCAGGTTGAGGTGGACTATGACCTCTGTGTCCCTGCCCAAAGCCAGGCTACCCCAGACCACACTGGCTGGGATGGCTCTACCTCCCGTTCGTACCTCTACCTCTGGGCCAGAAACCGACCAAATGTCCACCCTAGTCATTAAGGCAAAAAGTTTTTTGGGCCTCACACAAGACTATACTGTGACCCCAGCAGAGTTTCATTCTGTCAGGCTAACCTGCCCTGGCACTCCTAGCCAGCATCATCACTTCTAGGATAGACTCACATGGCCACCCCACATGTCTCCCCACTCCTTTAGATTCCACAGGTCATTAAGCTTCTGCGATGGTAGAGGTGTTGAACCCAAGGGGCAGGAGCACTGATATGTGACCCACCTCATACTGCAGCTTCTGTTTCCCTGCGGGCATACCCGTGGCTTCGTGAATCTTCACCTTGATGACAGAGACCTGTGGGACAGAGAGAGGTCATTCACCTCTTTGCTAAGGTCAGCTAAAGAAAGCTGCCCCCTGAATCCTGGGATCCAGTGCACCTGATGCCAGTTAGCAACACCAACTCATACCTGATCTGTCAGCGGGAGGGTGAAGACCAGAACTTGTCCATTCAGTTTCCATTCAGTCTTATCCTGCATGTTGGGCACTTGGACTTTGATGGACACTGGACCCTGCAAAATAGGACATGGCCATTATGGCCAGGGAACCCTGAGCCCATCAGCAACTATGCTCTCCTATTCCTGGACCAGTCTGAACAATGTCTCCTGTCCATGTGAACTCCTGGACTCTGCTCCAATTCACTATTAAGGCCATTAGTATGATGTCACAACTCATCCCCCCCATTTTCAAGATTTGGGATTAAAGGTCTCTGGTTCCCCCCAGCATGCTCTGCTTTTCCTTCCTTCCTAGTAAGTTACATTCTTCCTCTTTGCCAACTCCCTAAGAAGTTAGCCCAGACCAACCCCATGAAATTCTGACTCTCAAATCATAAGATCTTTAGAGATCAACTAATCCAAGTCTCATTTTACAGAGCAGGAAATACCTTTCCTTACCTTACCTTTACAGAGCAAAGAAATCTTTAAAACGATCTCTACCCTGCCTTTTGGTGAGTCTGGAACCAAAAAAGTAGTAAGAAAATGCCCTACAAACCCCAGAAGCACCACAGAGAGAATATAAACTGCAAGGTCAGAGACCTAGGCTCCCAACTGAGTTTCCCTGCTAACTAGGTCTCTCTGAGCCTCAACGCCAAGTTTATAAAACAAGTGATCACAACGACTGCATGGTACTGTTGTAAGCACTGAAGAAACAAGTGCCCATAAAACGTGTAGCTCTTGGCACTTCAGCTGGTACTCAGAAAATGGGAACTGCTACCAGAAAGAAAAAAAAAAAAAAATCTGGTCAAATGCACTGGGGGAGTGCGGCTAGGACTGTTTCTGCCTCCTCACTAGAGGCGGACAGCTTCCTTAGGCACTGGAAGTGTCAAAGTTCTCCTTATTTCTAGCACCCCAACAGGATCCCCACAACAGGGAGAACTTCAAAGGACTGGAGCCACAGAAGAAGGTCGCAAAGAAATTAAGAACTACACCCGGGATTTCTTCCAGTATTCAAGGTCCCTTCACACTCAAGTCCTGCTGCCTACCAGCTAGTTTTCTTACTGGTCTCCATGATAGTTCACAACAGAGGGACTGCCTATTTGGTCCGGTCCTTCCACTGTTGACTATGCATCTACTGTGTACCCAGAAGCCCTTACAGGCTTCCAATAACTGACCCAGGCCCCAGAAGCCAAAAGGGTGGGAGAAGAGGGTGCGCCAGGGAGTGTGTAACTGGGGCAAGACTGGGTCCCCCCACTAGTCACTCCAGGCCACAGGTGGCACTCTGGTATCACATACCTTATTTCTGCGTAGGAACTCCTCCTCAGGCACAAGGCTGTCCTCTGTCTTCAGTTTCTTGGAGGCAGGCTCATCCTCCATGGGAGGTGGGGGGTGGACAGGGGGCATGGGGGCTGGAGCTGGGACAGGTGCCACAGGAGGAGCAGGCACAAATGCTGCCAAGACAGGAATAAGCAGCCGCATGAGTGGGAGGAAGGGCCCTGGGACTCAGGGATAGTGATAAATGAGGAAAGACTGCAAAGGTGTCCCACTTCTCATAGTCAGGGGTGTGAAGAGTCACTCCTGGCTCAGTCTGAGAGCCAGTAAGTTCCCTGGCAGGGAGACCTAAGAGACTGCCCACACTGGGCAACAGAAGCCTAGAAGAGGGGCAGGACTGATGGATGGAGTAGGTGCCAGCTGACAGCAAGTCTCACTAGGCCTCTGCACCTGTCTGGGGCCTGACCACTCCAGGTGCACAGACCCCAGCTCAGCCACATCAGCCTATCTCCCCTAGGACCACCAGTTCCCCAGCTCCTAGCTCAGGGATTGTTCACATGGGGAAACCAAGGCTCTTCTCTGAGCTGGACGCCCAACTGGAAAAGCTGGGCACTACCATCAGCCACTGCTGATGTGCCTGGTCCAAAGTCCTGACCCAATGGCTTGGAAAGCGACATGAGAGACACTGACCTGTTGGCACAATCATGGGGGGTGGGCGGGGTGCCATGATAGGAGGGGCTGAGGGAGGCATGGGCACCACATTGATCCTGGGTGCATGGATGATTGGCGGCATGGGGGCAATCACTGAGCCTGGGGGTAGTCGGACCACTGATGCCATCGGGGGGCGGGGCATGACAGGTACTGCAGACACAACCGTGGTACGAACAGGAGGTGGCATCTGTGGGGAAGAAGGGACACATAGATCACAGAAAACCAAAGGTGGACCTCAATGGCACATATGGCTGGTGATTAGCCATCAGCAACCTTTGAGGATGGGGGCTGGAAAGCTCCAACTCAATCCCCTGGGACTGACAAACTGCAGCCCATGACTAAACTCTGACAGGAACTACGCCAAGAGAGGCCCAGGGTGACATTCGTTCCTCCTGAGACTCAACCAGCTGCTTGTGGCAGACACTGAAAAAGCCACTAAAGAGGCTGACCTCAACTTAGCTTCCTGGAAACAGGCCAACAGTCCTCAAAGACCTGTTAAGCCCTGCAGCCCTTCTCTGCCCCAAGCCTGCTTCTCACTTTTGCCTCCTGCTTCCCTCCCTGTTCCAATCCTCCCACACAGACTAGAGGTTCCCACTTACTATTAAAGAGTTCTTTGTCTCTCAACTTAACCCAAGCAGCCCTTGGGCCCCACTGCAAGGAAGCTGTCCTTCTCAGCCAATCGAGTCCAACCCCAAAAAGCAAATGCTAAAAGATTAGTCCCAAAGTGGCTACTGGCTTACTGCGGGTGGCCGAGGCACAGAGGTAATGGGAGGGGCAGAGCTAGGAATGTTGGTGGCTGAAGATGGAGGTGGTGGCTGCTGAGGAAGTTCATTGGGTTTGCTGGGACCAATCTTCTCCTTCGTATCATCCTCTGGCACTAGGCCCTTGGCCTTGTGGATGGCCTCAATCTGCTCCTGGAGGGTGATATTGGCCTGGGCAGCCTGCTGGGTCCGCGCCATGCTGCCTGAGTGACCGTCCCAGGTCACCTACAAAGGAAAGCAAAGCCGCAGCTTGTCAGGGCTTCTGAAACTGAGCCCAAGTATAGGAGTGTGAGGGTGGGGAAAGTACTAGGATCCATCAGAATGTCACCTTTTCCTCTGGCTTCTGGATCTCCTCCTCACCAATCTTCTTACCAATGGCTGTTTCCTCTACACCGAAGATGTCAGTACGCCGCTCAGCCAACTGTTTCAAGCTGCTTTCGATATCCAGACCTGGATAGTCACAAAATGGAGGCAGGGAGCAGAAAGGAAAACTAAAACCAGGTGTCCTTCCAACATACCAGCAACCCTCATGGTGCAGGGTAGTGGCTGGTCCCATGGAGCAGGCCTGAATCTGGGTCCCAACATAGCATGCCTATCCTCTGAGCCTGGGGAAGGCTGCCCAACCAGCAAAAAGCCCGTACACTAGAGGCTATCCAATTGCTTAACTTACGAAAAGCAACTGGGAGGACAGGGTCACAAAAGCGACAAGTAGCAGTCAGGACTAAAAGCTTAGTCTCCTGCTTCCGGGACAGTTTTCTCCCTATCGTGTCTCATTTCAAATTGCTCAAGGTGCTCCAGCCACCAGAGCCCTCATTCTAAGACAACTCCAAGACGAGCACCCTTCCAACTCTGGGATGTCTGGGATGCCATCCATGTCAGGTGTCTGCCTCTGGAGGAGTCTTAGGAAGAGTCCTTCTGGAAAACGGGCAGTTCTTTTGTAGCATCACAAACTATACCTATCCTCCAAAGTTTTTGTTGACCTCAATTCTTGCTTTTCATTTCTTTAAAGTCTAGACGTGCCCATGAGTCAAAGGGAGTCAGGGCGGAGTCAGAGAAGGGGTGTGGACTGGGTGGGAGAACCCCCACCTCACCTGGTGCATACACCTCATCATCGCTCTGCTTCTCACGGATGGAGCGGTCTCGCTGCTCCAGCCAGCGGGGATCGAGAAGCCCGATGCGCATGTGTTCCTGCATTTTGCTGGCAGGGATTTTCTCCCCCGTGATGGGAGACACGAGATATTCATCTGGTGCAGGGGCTGGAGGCAGGGGCTTGGAAGCTAAAAAAAAAAAAACCAAAAAACAGAGATGCTTGAATGAGAATACTGGGAAGCAACAGACGTTAAGAAATTATTGTTTTATTCATGTGTTACTCATCCAAGACCCATCCATTTAGTGCCATGCTGTACCTAGCACTGTGCAAGGCACCTGGGCACCAAAGAGGACTAAGCTCTGTTCCCTATCACTAGGCCTGCAAAGGAAAAGACTATCAATGTCTTCGCGACCAGCAACCTCGAGCCCTCTTAGAAACAGAAGGTCTGAGGAATATGTGAAGGCAGGAAAGCAGGCAGGCCCTACCTTTAGGGTCATAATCCTTCCGAACAATGACTTGGTCTGGAGTCGGGGGCAGAGGAGGAGGCATGGGTGTCTCTGGGGGTGGGGGCACTTTCTGCCCTTCTTCTTCATCATCTGAACCCTGAAAAGCAAAGCAATGGCAGGACTTAGAGAAGGGCTGACAGGCCATCCCCCTGCAGCTGAGCCCTGGCAGCTCTCAGAGTGGCAAGGAACCTAGGTCCCTGCCAGCCAGCGTCCATGTGCTAAGCCTCTGGGGGCAGCCGAGGCCAGCCGGCAGCCAGCCAAGCTGCTTCCTCACAACATGAATGAGAGTGCTGGGGGCTGTGGTGCTAACACTCCACCCAGGCATTTCCAGCAGCTGGCACCAGGCAGTCCCAGGAGGCCAAGGGCACTTAAACATGCTGGGGAGGGGTGCGGGGGGCAAGCTGGCACTCAATGGTAGCTGCTCATGGAGCAATGCTGGGAGGGAGAGAAAAAGTCAATTCCCACAGACACAGGAGCCTTTCTTCTCACACACAAATTCTTTCCAAGGGGAGGAGGCAGCTTGGCTCTAGAGGCTCTATGCCTGCTCGGCGGGCCTGCCTCGGAGGGGGTAGAGGCGGTCGAAGGGAAGCAACAGGCTACACTTAGAAAAGGTCTGGGAACTGCTGATCATTTGGGCCCAAGCTCAAATGTATCAAAGCATGTGGTGCAAAGCGTTCCTTAACTGAGAGCTGGCACAGGAGCAGTGGGGAGCAGGGCCTCTGGGCAAAGGGGGAAGGTCACAGAACAGAGCCAGCACAGCTTTCAGATCCTTGCCTGTGAATGAATCTTTGTTGCCTGAGCTGGAAAGAGGTTCTATGCTGCCTGAGTTTGGGCAGCTGCTCAACCAGGATGCCTTATTCAGGACCTGTGCCTCCTTCCAAGGTTCACAAGGGAGGTGGATCTCTGACTCTGGTGGAGAGCACCCCCATCTCCTTAAGCTCCAGAAGGAAAGGCCAGCCCCACAGGCCCTCCCAGAAGCACACCTCATCCATGTCTTGCACTTGGGTGTCCTGGTCCAACTGGGAAGGAGGCTCCTCCGTTTTTTCTTGTTTCTCATCCTCCTCATCAGACTCGACCTCCATCTCAACCTCTTCACTTTCCCCAAACTTCTCATAGCGCTCCTGAATAAGGATTCGGGCCCCCAGCTCCTCCGGCGTGGTAGGGGGAGGGAAGTTTCCTGGCAGAAAGCAATCCAGAGTCAAAGGGAGACCTCCACAGACGCTCTTTATCAAAGGCCCATCCGTCTGCCCTTCCCGCACTGTAAGCTCTCCAAGGGCCAAGGCTGCCTGACTTCTCTCCCAGCTCCAGACACCCACCCAAAGGTCTGGCACTAAGTTTGCTCAATTGGGTTTAAGTGGGGGCAATGTGGTAAATCTAAAGTCTTCTGAGAGCAGAGATGAAACATACTGATAAAAACCTCGGGGGCACTGTGCTGCTCCCTGGGAAGAGATGTGTATCTGAAATATCCCAGGATGGTTCTAAGCTCCTGGCTCCCCATCTGGAGTCACACACCTCCCTTCCTCACAGACCTACCTTGCTCATTGGGTTGGAAGTCTACTGTTTCTACCACAACAAAATCATGCCAGTCGATCTGTGCATATGCCACCCGCTCCTTCTCCTTTTCCTCTTCTTCCTTCTTCCTCTCTCGCTCCTGGAACTTGGCCCACTCCACCCGGTAACACACCTGAAGAAACAGAAAACAGCATGATGCTATGCTGAATCAGGGTCAGCTCCTGATGGAGCAGCCACCTTCAATACCTTTACCAAAGCCAGCATCTCCCTTGGAAGAGGAGACTGTTCTGCATACAAGAGGAAATTCCTGGTATGTGCATCTGGTCTCAGTCAGGCCCAAAGCTTGGACAGAATAAAAATTCTAAATGTCGGGGCACCTGGGTGGCTCAGTCGGTTAAGCATCCGACTTCGGCTCAGGTCATGATGTCACAGTTTGTGAGGTCGAGCCCCATGTCAAGCTCTGTGCGGACAGCTCAGAGCCTGGAGCCTGCTTCGGATTCTGTGTCTCCCTCTCTCTCTCTGCCTCTCCCCCACTTGTGCTCTCTCTCTCAAAAATAAATAAAATGTAAAAAAAAAAAAAAAATTCTAAATGTCATAGAAACCTTGTGTCTGGGCCCCAAGGGCAGCCATTTGTTATAACCTCAGTTTTCTGCTTGATTTGGCAAGAGGCTCTGTTCTCACAGAGCATCAAACTCCGTCCCAGGAAGTCTGTGTGACAACCAAGTACCCACAAAAGCAGCAGCAATCTGAGAGTCTGAGAACAAAACCTTCATGCAGCTACCCAAAACAAGCAGCACCAATATGCCTTCTCTCCTTGACTCTTAAGAACTTGGGGCCTCAAAAGGCATCTGTCACCAGAAAACCTGCTCAGGAGTTGGCTTCTAGTGAGGGCAAAAAAGAGAAAGATCCAGTAAAGCTGAGAGAAAAACAGAAAGTTAGCGACCAGACAATCTAGGTTTCTTTGGCTTTTTGTGGCCACAAGGCCTTTCTTCTCACCACTCCTGTGCATGGAACACAGCAAGGTACCACCTCAGAGACTATTTCCAAACATGAAACAACCCAAAGTAACTTGCACCATCAGTAACTGGTTATAATTCAGTTTACCTGGTCCAAAACTTCTCGGGGATTCTCAGCCTCTTTCTTGAGCTTTGTAAATAACCCTTTAGGTGGAATCAAGATCTGAAACACAAAAGAGTTAAAGCAACTGTCAGTGCACAACACAGGACAAAGAGGTTGCCTTTTGGAGCCTATGGAAAGGCATAAGAGAAGTGAGAGCATAGGGTTCCAGGTCCCAATCCCAGCTCCACTTGGCTATGCAACAACTTTGGGCAAGTTACTTAACCTCTGTAACTTGGCTTCCTTCTACAAATGGTGACACCACCACTTAAAGTCAGCACGGTCAACATTAAAAGGTTGCTGCAAGAATCAGCAGGAAAATACACAAATGCACTGCCTATATCACCCAGGGTACAGTCAGCATGTGCTGGCTGCTCTCAGGGCACAGAAACGTTCCTACCCTTTTGCACATGCTCCCCTGATGACCCTACCCAAGACTGCCACCCACAGGCCCTATCTCCTAGATCTCTGTCCCCTGCTTTCTATTTCTCCACAGGATTTATTACCAGCTAACATCCACTGACATTGCACTTGCCTGTTGCCCCCTCACTAGACCAGAAACTCCATAGACAGAAATTAATCTGTTTTCTGTTCACTATTGTTAATTCCAGAATTTGAAATGAATTCTGACAATGAACATACGTTTGACAACAAATGATGGCTTTGTTCAAAACAGCCAGTCATTCTACCTGCCCCAATAGTTTTTTTTTTTTTAATTTTTTAAAAAATATTTATTTTTGAGAGGGAGACAGAGAATGTGAGCAGGGGAGGGGCAGAGAGAGAGGGAGAAACAGAATCTGAAGCAGGCTCCAAGTTGTCAGCAAGAAGCCCAATGCAGGGCTTGAATTCACAAACCGCAAGATCACGACCTGAGCCGAAGTCAGATGCTTAACCATCTTGAGCCACCCGGGCACCCCTCTCCCCCCACAAATACTATTTATTGTTACTGGTAAACTGGCTCAGCCCACCCCTCCCCCGCCCCCATCCTCTCTATACCTCTATCCCAGGAATAAATCTGCTCCTGGAATCTCCCATGGCTAAAGACAGACACCAGTGCCCTCAGGTTAGAGTACTAAATGTCTATACCCAAGTTCTGAGGGAGAAGAAACAGGAAAGTAACAGAGTAAAAAGGTATCTGGGGACCCTTAACCCTGGAAGTAGTCCACTAGGGAAAATTAACACAGGGCTCACTTAAAATCGATACTGTGTAATTACACTAACCCTTTGGCCTTCAAATGATTGTTATTTTAGCTACTCTACCATTTTTGGATTTGATCATTTTCTAAACGCATATATCTTTGTAATTCTTTCTAGTTACATACTCAGATCAAAATTAGAGGAAATCATTATGAGTCCTTTTAAGTCAGATCTTTAATGTACTGTTTCTAAATAACAAGAAAAGATGTACAAATCATGCCACTAATCAGGAAGACAACCTCCACTACATGTGTAACAAGAAAAACAAGCCACTGGCAAATCTGTTATCAGTGTTCTTTGCAATAAATTAATGATCTAATTTTTTAAAATTTATTTTGAGAGAGAGAGAGAGAAAGAGAAAGAGAGAGAGAGAGAGAGAGAGAGAGAGAGAGAGAGAAAATAGGGAAGGGAATCCCAAGCAGGCTCCACACAGTGTAGAGACTGATGTGGGGCTCAAACTCACAACTCTTATGTGAGATCATAACCTGAGCTGAAGTCAGACATTTAACCGACTGAGCCACCCAGGGACCCCAGATCCAATTATTTTTCAATACCAATATTGACTTGTCCAGATTCTTGATTACAACAATGTAGTATAATAATTAAGATATTTTTAACAGGATAATTAAGATCCAGGTCTTAGGGTCTGGAGTAAAAATGCCAGAGGTCATGTCCCAGCTCAGCAAGCCCTGGCTGTGTAACTCTATCCAAATTAACTTTGCTGTGCCCATTTCCTCTTCTATAAAATAAGGAGACCAGTGGCTACCTTAGAGTTTATTAGGAATTAAATGAAAACATACTACATATACAAGTATTCCATCAATACTGGCTATGCTTATGTTGAATTGTTTCTCAATACCTACTTAAATTATATTCTAATTCCAGGTACTTTTTAGAGTGAAAAACAACATAGGTGTTAAGAGTCAGTGCAGCCACTTACTAGCTGAGACCATGAGTAAGTGACTTCAACTCTCTGAGCCCGTTTCTACTTCTGAAAAAGGGGAGAGGGGAACACATTCTAGGTTCTTGTGAAGATTAAACTGGGCAAAAAGGAGGCAATTATTAACAGCGTGCTTCTTCTCAGGTACTATGCAAGGCAACTGAAAATTTAAATGTACTTAAGAGCAGCTAGTACCACTTGGCCTTGTCACATAGCAGGCACTAACCTAATGACAGTTATCAATCACACGTTTCACTTCTCTTTAAAACCAGCAATCTGTTACATTTAAAAAGAAAAACTCAATAGAAATCAAGACTTTACACTGAACTGGAATTTTTACATCTGCCCAGGGACCCACGGTGGAGTACTGTCCTAGTAGACATGAATAGATTCAGTGCTTCCGCAAGATGCCTTCCTTCCCTAGGCCCAGCACCCCAGCCCCTGCCCTGCCCAGGCACCTTGGTGTACTGCTCCACCAGCTTCGTGAAGTAGTTGAAAAGGCTGTGCTGAGGGCGGAGGAAGTCAAACTGGTAGTTGCGCTGTTCTTTCTGCATCAGCTGGGTCAGAAACTGGCGGCCATTCCTGGCCACAAACTGAGCCGTCAGCTTCACCACATCCAGGTCGAAGGCTGAGATGGAGGGGGGGTCTGCGATGAACTCAAACTCAGGAGGGGGCTCTTTGGGCACGATGGTCTCTTGGATTACCTGGGCTTGGACCTACAATGCAGATAGAGGGAATGTGAGGCTCGAGGGGGGTGGGAAGACACCCCCGATAGGATGGCATGGACCTCTACGCTTCTGTTAACCATGTGCACATCACTGGCCCATGGTGTGAGAGAATACTAACTCACAAGAGCACCAATTAGTTGGCCAACTGTGGCCTCAACTCCCTGCATGGCTTTGAGCAAGAACCGTGCCCCTCTGTATTTCTGCTGTTGCCCTGAAATTGAAGGCCAAAACTTGGTGGCAGAAGATTCTACAGGAACATGCCATATTAAATCCCATCTGAGGGATATGGAGGCCACAATAAGCCCTACATGTGTGCAGAGGGCCCACTGGAGAGGACTCCACGGTTGTTACCTCATCTGGCCTCCACACAAACCACGAGGTGGACAGAACAGGTACTGTGAATCCTTTTTACAGATGAGGAAACTGAGGTAGCCTGAGGCCCTAGGAGTAGTAAATTGCAATGCAAGGTAACAGAATCTACTTGAACCTTTATTTCCCACTGTAAAACAAGAGGTAGCCTTTGCCACCATGGTTCAGGAAAACAGCAAAGAGAAAGGACCAGTCCAGGTCTATACAGGAGGGAAACTGTGCCAGCCCTTCTTGTCCACACCAACAACCCTTAATTGTCCCTATTTGTGGACCTAGTGAGGATTAGGTATTAGGGCAGGCCAGATGGAGGGGCCCTGGGAAGGTGAGATGGAAGGGAGGGATGCTCAAGAAGGGGATCACAAGCCACTGTCCTCACTCCACGGTCAAGGCAAAGAGCAGGGGCCAAGAGTTTGAACTCTGGACTCCTGACTGTGGCCTGGGTAAACTGTATTTCCCCAAGCCTTAGGTTCCTCAGCTGTAAAATGGTCACTTTGCTGTCCTCCTTAAGCAGCTGCTGTGAGGTGACAGGAAGACTCCTAAAGCACTGAGCAAAGAGCTGGACAAGCAGTGCTCAGAAAATGCCAACTGTCAACAGTACTTTGCTATCTGAGCCTCAGTAGATAAAAACCTCGTATCTCCTCCTGGCTGGTAGAGAGGTTTGGAGAGCAGAGTTCATTATCCTCCCCTCTCTGTCCAGGCTTCCCTCTTAGCCCTGGGGATATGAAGGGAGGGGTGAGTTCCAACCTTCTGGGGCAGCTGCTGCTGGGTGGCCTGCTGCTGCTGCTGCATGACCTTGGGGATGGCAGCCGAGGGCTCCTGAGCCTTCCCCTCCTTGAACTCGCTGACCTTGTGGCGGTAGTAGGCATGGTAAGGGTCATTGGGGTTCAAGAAGTTAAACTTGGGATTGTTGATCTCATTCTGTCGTATCCTAGCTTCAAATTCAGGTCCATTTCTACAAGGAAGGAAAGAGAATTAACACTACAACCCTTACAATTGCCTAGACTCAGAACATTACCCATTCAAGCCCCCTTCTTGTCACCACTCATCAAACTAGCCCATACCTAAGCACTGTAGAGGTCCTCCTGAAACTCTTGTGTCACCAGCCAGAGTTGTCTACCTCCTTCAAGCCTGGGCCAGAACACCTCTACCACAGGGTGTCCCAGACCTCTGTCATTCCTGCAGCCCTTCTGCTAGTCTTGCCATTCCCAAAATTATCTAAGCTACTGTGTTCTTTTAATGAAGTTTATTCATTTTAAGAATTACTCAAAAAGGAAAGCATATACTACTACTTCAAGTAAAAATCAGTATGGCTTTACTAACAAAAGGAAACATAAAATTAAACATAATGAAAACAAAGTAGTATCATTAAAGTCTAGTTCAAGGTTTCCTGAGACTGAGGCCAGATCTTAGTTAAAAAGAGAGAGGACAAAAAAAAAAAAAAAAAAAAAGAGGACAGAGGGCTGGAGTACTGTTAAAGATACACTAGCACCAAACTGACACTTTGTCCTTTGGGTAACCACAAGGATTGAGAAAAACATCAAAACACAGACCATTTGATGTAATGCTTTGTCCAAGTACTACCTTGTCCAAAGTAGTACTTTGTCCAAGTACTACCAAATCACCCCATTTACTAAGTGAGGCCCACACTGGAAAAACTGCTCCCCAAGGACATGATCTGTGCTATGTAAGGCACATTCAGATAACAAGGGGAGCGGTAAGAATAGAAGGGAGGTCTCTACCTCTCTCGGTAGCTGAGACAGTTTTCCACATAAACCCCAGGTCCCCAGTTTACATTCCTTTAAAACTTCAGGATTTAAAAAAAAAAAAAAAAAAAAAAAAAAAATCCCTGTCGTGAAATTTAGGAAACCCTGATTTTCAGAGAGCCCAATGGCAATACTTCAAGGCGTCAGACATATACACCATCTGTGTCAGTCAGAAAGCACGTTAACCCTAAAGACATAAGATATGGACAATATTCATATTTTGGGTTCACTAACGATTCTTCAAGTTATCAACCCTCCCCGCTTTTTTTTTTAATTTCCTAGATTACCAGTTTATTAAAAAAAAAAAGATATTTTAAAGGGTAAAAATGAACAGCCAGATGAAAAGACACACAGGGATAGGTCTGGTAGGGTCCTGAGCACAGGAGATTCTGTCCCTGTAGAGTGTGGGGTGCACCACCCTCCCAGCACCCCCTCAGATGTGTTCTTACTTACCGACCTGGAAGCTCTCTGAATCCCATCAGTTAGGGTTTTTTTATGGAGACTTAGTTACATAGGCATGATTGATTAAATCACTGGCCACTGGCGAGTGAACTCAATCTCCAGCCCCTCTACCCTCCCCACCCCCAAAATTGGGAACCCAACCTTCTCTTTGACTCAATTTCCCATGTGTAAGATGCAACTAATACTACCTTCTCTCTCTACCCTGGTGTACTGAGAAGATCAAATCAGCTAAGGAGATGCCAAAGTTTTTCTGAATCATAGGGTGGCCTGAAATCCAAGGGCTGTCACTCCTATGAAACTTAGAAAGGGCTGTTCCACAAACATTAGAGATGATCTGGGTATTAGATGTCTGTAGGGCTTCCCTCACTACTCCAGACAGAGCCCAACACTCAGAAGATGCTCCAAAATCATCAAGGGATGGTTCTAGGGGCTGCTGGTAGCAGGTTGCTCCCTTTCTTCAGACTTTCACACCCTGGCCCTATTAGTTGAAGAGAGGGCAGGAGACAGGGTACATAAAGGCAACGCTGTGCCCCAGATTAGCAACCATAACAAACTGCCATGGCAGTGGTAAACACCCAGGCTAGCTACTTTGCAAGCTCTGGCCACACCCTGTAGCATGAATAACACCATGAGGTCTCAATTTGACAGTGCATTAGTCCAACTGGAACCTCCTACTTGGGGAAGAAGCATCTTTCCCTCTCTTATAATGCAAACCATATATGAAGAGGAAGGTAAGTGCACACTTAGATATTGCTAAACTAGACAATCATACCCAGCAAACGCCCAGGGCAGACAAAGGGCTGCTAAGCAAAGGGGGCTCTGGTTGCTTCTTCTATCACTGCCTCCTAAGCCATAACCTTACCACATCTGGGAATAATCTGAAAGAAAAAAAGAAGGCAAGAATGTTTGTTCCAAGAGATTCTGTTCTTTTAAATTAACTTAATGTTAATTTTAGAATTATGTTCTCTAACACAAGGAATAGATTTCAGCAGAAAAAGACATGATTCTGAGTCAACCCAGCTGGTGGGACTTTTTAAGGGTAATTTCCACTTCAGTTTCTTGACAGGAAAATTCAGGAAAGACCAAACCAAGAGAGAAAAAACTTCTTTCGGAAAAACATACTCAGTGATTTTTACTGTATGCTCCATCAATCAATATATGTGACCCAACAGAAGTGAAGTAGAGGGTCCTGCATGCTTTCTTTATCCCCGAGTGGGATGGTGCTGGTCTGTTCCTTCATTGCAATGTACATGAAAGCAAGTCCAGATTTTAAAAATGCCTACAAAGCAATCACCTTAGCCAAAAATAAATCTAGAAATATGGAAGCATACATTTTTATTTTTAAGAAAACTTGGAAACTCTTATTTCTATGGCAGCAGAGGCTGGCACAAAATTATTGGAAAGCTACTTGGCAAAATGTTTAAGAAAATCTTTAAAAACCCTCTTTCAGCCAGTTATGTGCCACACAGAATTCTCTTCTAAGGAAACAATCTAGAAGGGAAAGAAAATGCTCAGATTTCCCCACAGCTTCATTTGCCAAATTGAAATGTTGGAAACAACCTTGAAGGAAAATATAGAGGAGACTGCCAAGTCCAGGAAGGAACATCACCTCAGCATGGTGTATCAAGGACGGCACAGCATCAGGGGACCACGGAGCTACATGGGAAAAGGCTTATAACACAACACAAAAGGGAAAAGCAGGATGTGAAAGTATCTACTAGTATTAAAGGATCTAAAAAAGGATGCCAAGGCCCAGAAGGAAACCGGAAAGTGAAAACAGCTGGTAGAAACTATTCTGGTAGTGAGACTGTGGTGATTCTTCCTCTAACACCCTATTTATTCTGTTTTTAAATTATCAGGGGGAAGAGAGAAGTATGAGCGTTGCTATGAGATACTAAACATTTATCATAAACACAACACTTACTGCCCTAAATCTGACTGTTCAATCAAGCACAGAACAGATTTAACGCAATACCCAAGTTAATCAAAGCCTTTGAAATGTAATAATATGAATCTGCATGGAGCCTGACAAGTGAAAGCCATCAAGCAGAATAACTTCTACCTTTCATTATATTAGGGGGTTGGGAAAGGAAGGAGTCCTGTATTACATGATGTACTGTGATGGGGATGCTGCCTTGGGGTCAAGGAGTGGCCCTTTGGAGTATATGCCCTGACCGAAGGCAGGAGTCTATTCTAGGCCAGCTACTTCTTCCATGCAATGAGCTGTCTGGTTGCCCACAGAAGCCAGAAATCCAGATTTAGTGTGCAATCTCCACATTTTTCAACAGTGGCAACTAATTCTAGTTTTAAAAAAATATACTGTGAAGAAAAACAAGAGCTCTGTAGGTTGCATGAGGCCTGCTGGCTGCCAAAGAATATTTTAAACTAGGGGACGTGTTGACCTTTGGAGTCAAGTGGCCATCAAGAAGATTCCATCTGAGGAAGTGGGAGCGTATATAAGATGCGGAAGAGTGAGAGGAACTCAGACTGACTTCCATGCCATCCACGAAGACTGCTGACACGTGCAGCTCAGTCCCACTCCTCCTCTCCTGCCTTACAACAACTCTGAGGTGGTATTTTATTCCATTTTACAGATGGGTCAGTTGAAGCTCTGAGCACAGTTCTTACATAATGAGAACAATCAACTCCTTTCTTTGTCTTCCTCAGGTCAGCAGCTCAGACTATCATACTATCATACAGTAGTACAGACACACATACTATCCATGACAAAGCAACTTTCCAGGCACTTCCTCAGGCCCATTTTGGAAGCACAGGTTCCTGGTGACTCTGGGACTGGGTGTGATTCACATTCTGCCCCTACCATGCTGTGCTGTAGACACCAATCTTGCCCACTGCCTACCTCACCGCCAGCTTGTGGTGTCAGATGAGCTAACAGGTCTAGGCTGACAACGCAGAAGCAGCTACGTTACCTGGCCACAAAGCTGGCAGTCTTGTCAACGATATTCCTGACCTCTGGAGGAGGATAAATAATTCCCACCACTGGCTTGGAGGGAGTAGAATCCTCCTTCGAAGAAGCTTCTTCTTCTGTGGGCTGTGAAAACAAGAAAAGGAAAATAATGTCTTAAAGTTCCTCATTTGGGACTGGATCCCCACTGTCAAACTCCTCTAAGATATTATTGAGAATGTAGACTCTCTTCCGTGGACATTCCTCTAGTTAGGACCCTCTGATCCAGAAAAGTGGTTATCTTAACTGCACTATACTTGAGTGGGACTCTCCTGGGGAAACCAGTGAAAAAAGCAGCCTCCTTGGCTCCCTCACAGGCAAGTGGTCTCAGTGACACTGGGAATCTACATTTTTACCAAGTGCCCCGGTGATTAAGATGGGGGATGGGGGTGAGAATCTGACCACATTCTAAGAAACCATCTCCCAGAATTCAGAAGGCCATGTTTGCACCTAGGGATGTGCCTGGCATGGAATATTTAATGATTGTTTGCTGAATAAAGAAACAGGAAACTCTTTGCTGACAACTCCTTATGCCCCTTTCCTCTGCATCTATTCCAGTCTTAACCACCATTCAATGCACAAATGTTCTGTGAAACCCCACTGGAATACCCAACATCAACTGTCCCATAAACTCCAATATTCTTTCTTTACTAGCTTCTTCTCCTTAGTAAACAAAGGGTCCATCTCTCGTCTTAAAAAAAAAATAGCAGCACCCCTGCCCTCACGTTCTTTTCTGCTGTTGTCTTCTCCCCCTCTTCCTCTGGTAAATATCCTGAGTTCTCTGTCTTGCCATTCCTACCTCCTCACCTCCCATCCATTTCAAGTGCTCTTGCCAAAGTAAAAAATGCCAAATACAGCAGCCATCTGATCATGTGACCAGTGACCATGCCTTCACAAAACTCTCTACTCCCCAACTCCTAGGTCCCATTCTCACCTGTCTTACCTTCTTGCTCACCATTCCATCCAAGTTTCCTTCCTAGCTCCTGTTTCATCTTCTGCCCTAGGGCTCCCCCAAATTCTATTCTCTAAGGTATTCACACTGTACTCAGGCACTCACAACCATGTCCTCTACTTCCCCTACCACCTCTAGGTTGAACAATCCAGCCCAAACTGATGTCCCAGATCACTCTTATGTGCCAGAGAACTCTAGATCCAGCTGACTCCCGGGCACTTTCTTCTCTAACCACTTTCCTTATGAATGGTCAACCATGCACTCAGTCATTCAGGCCAGAAACATGGGCCTCCTCTCCCTTCCTCAGCCTCCACATTCGATGATAACATTTACCAAGAACGTAGTGGGTTCCATATACTTTTCTAAAAACTTTAAATAGATTAACTCTTATAAGAGCCTTATGACGTGAATATTCCATTTACAGATGACAAAATTGAGGAATGTAACGCTTAACTGGACCAAAGAGCAGAACCAGGATTCCAACACATCACTTTAGCTGCAGAATCTGCACCACCAGCCATTTTGTGACTTGAGCTTGCCCATCCCGTCTGTCTCACCCCCCTGCCACAATCTAAGCTAGGCCCTCAGCATCTTTTGAATAACTGTGCTCCTAGCATTTCTCATCACAACCTGCCTACCTGAATTTCTGAAACAGAAACATGTCATTATCCAGCTTAAAACTCTTCCCTTTCTCCCCACTGTGTACTAGAAAAAGTTCAAATCCCCCCCAAATGCATCTTTTGCCACCCCTTTCCAACCCTACGCTTCAACCACACTTTTTAATTTACTCTTGATCTGAGACACCACCTGATGCCTACCCTGGTGTTTTTGCAATTATCTGGTATTACCTTGTTTACTTTTCCCCAAATGACTGGGAAAATACCAGGGATACTGACATACTTAAATATTTGTGCTAAGGGTATGGACCTCTTCTCTCACGTACTCTGCTGTATACTGAACCCAAAGCAGTAATCAGCACACCTGTATGTGCTTAATAAAGGTTTGCTGAATGAATAAAGGATGCTATTTCCCCTTTCCAATCACCTATCTGACAAACCAATTCATCTTTCTAAAAACATTTTACTTAGCATTCATGTGGGCTTCACCTACAGGGCATATCACACCACACTGCAATGATTTACACACCTCTTTCCCTCTCGGTTGATTTAAGAGCTGGCTGGTATCAATTACGGTGATTAAAGCAATAAACATTTGTTGAGAATTCACTTACATCTGTCTCCCCACTAGAACCGTGAACTTCATAAACTAGCTGTGCTCCATTCATTCTGGTTCAGTCGGAGCCTTACACGGTGGTTGGCTTAAGGGTACGCAAAGAGTAGATACTGAGAACTACCACAAATGTACCCTACAGGCTGGGAAGTTAGGGATTACTGGGCAAAAGCAAGAGGGCAGGGTGAGGAGAGGCAGTACCACAGAAAACCTGCAAGTGAGCTGGATCGGTGTTTCTCAACCTTTAACCAATCACCTTGAGATCTTGCTAAAATGCATTAGTGTTTAGTTCTGGCAATTCTAATGAACTCCCAGGTGATGCTGATGCTGCTGGTCCGCGAACCACACTTCGAAAGACCGCTAGTTTCGCTACCCGAAGGCAGCGTAGGGCGGGAAGCGCGCTGCCTCCTGGGACTTGCAGTCCCTCCAAGCCCTCGTAAGCGGCCGCTTCTTCCTCTACACGAGTGAAGAGCGCCCGCGCCGGAGAGGAGGGCCCAGGCCGAGGCTTAGGCTGCCGATTAAGGTGCGGGGGTCGCGGTACCTGTTTGGGCTCGGTGGCCGCCGGCGGCGGCGGGGGCACCGCCTGCACGGGTCCGGCCGGCATGACTGCGACGCTCAGGGCTGCCAGTCCGCCTTGTTGAAGGTGAGCGGTGCTGCGTCAAAGCAGCTCCCCGCACGGACGATACGACAAGCTCGCAAGATGGCGGCGGCCGAGAAAATCGTCGCCGGGGAGGAGAGGCTGACGCACTTCCGGGACCGCCCCTTCTTCGTGATGCAACTTCCTGCCCCTTTCCTAGGGCTGCCGGCGCGAGACGCCGTTGCCATGGCAGCGGTCGGGGCACCAGGCTAGGATTTGTCGGCGATCGCAGGAGCAGCAGGCGCGCAGGGGACAGTTCATGAGCCGACCAGACACTGGGGCTGAGGCTGCAACGCAGGAGACTGGGGAGACGTCCTATATCACCCTCCGGACACTCTCCGCCCGCACCTCACGACCTTGGCTCCCCTCTCCTTTAGTCCTAAGGTGGGTTCCTCGCTCCCTCACATTGGCCTGTCCCTTTGGAGAGCCCCTTCCCCTCGAGGCTGCCTTCTGAAAACCCCGCCTTCCTTCTCCCTTAAACTCCTCTTTTGCTTCAGGTCCACCTCCTCTATACCCCCTTCCCAAGTAACAAGCCCTAATTCCCACTGGTCCCTTTTCCCGTGGGACTGCCTTTCTTAGGTTCCACCCTCTACCTCCCATAGTCCCGCCCTCAAGCCCCACAGACCAACTCAAATCAATACCTTTTCAGGTGCGTTCCTGCTGACCCTAGCTTCCCCGAGGCTCACCTCGAATCCTGCCCATTCCACTTCCTCTCCTGAGATACTGTCTTCTTTGTCCCGTCACCCCTCCCTCCCAGCTCCTGAATCCGGGCCGGCTTTTGCCCTGTCTGGATAGTTTAACAGTTTCTTCACCTGTGAAATGGAGCCCGGGTAGGAAGAGATGCCCTCCCAAGTGTCTTACCCCAGCCCTCTTTCTCACACGCACACACTCCATAGCTGGTTTATGTCATTGTTGTTATTGTTAATGTAGAACGATGATAGCTAGGATTTATTGACCCTGTGCCAAACACTACATGCTTTACATCACTTATTTCTTATAGCAACTTATTTACAGATGAGAACAGTGAAGTTTTGAGTTGGTGGAGTGGAAATCCAAACCCATTCTTGTTCCTTTACTAGTGCAGCTACTTATTCCTTTGTCTTCATTCAGGTCCTTTATTATCCCCAGGGATCCAGGCAATTAGCAATCCTGAGTCAGAGGCTGACAACTCGTTTTAGAATTTCCAAAGTGTTTGATGACCTTGAATCTCAGCAGGGGCACTGGCCAGGAGGTTGGCAAGATCTTTTTTTTTTTTTTTAAACGTTTATTTATTTTTGAGAGACAGAGACAGAATGCGAGCTGGGGAGGGGCAGAAAGATAGGGAGACTCAGAATCCTATGCAGGCTCTAGACTCTGAGCTGTTAGCACAGAGCCTGACGCAGGGCTCAAACCCAAGAACCTCGAGATGATGAGCTGAAATGATGACCTGAGCCGAAGTCGGACGCTTAACAGACTGGGCCACCCAGGCACCCCAGAGGTGGGCATAATCTTTACCAGAGGGGTAGGGTCCTATGGCTCAGAGAAGCAAAGAGCTTTCATGTTGAATGGGAATGGAAGAAAGGCCCCTTCCCTTCTCTGCAAGTCAAAAGTCCACCTTAAGCATGAGGGAACTCAGAGGCAGGGTTAGCTGCTGCTCCTTCCTCAGGGCAATGTTAGCACAATTAGTGCCATCACCTATATGATCTCAGTCAGTACAGGGCTGGCAGCTTCAGGCTGAGGGTTCCACTCAAGACCCAGGAATTACAGAGAAAGCCATGTCAAATGCTTCTTCACTTGACACAAAACTAAGTGGTTCTCAAAACACGTTTGTAACTGCAAATCTCTAGTGTTCAGAAGAAAACGACGGGTGGTAACCTTGGATATTTTCCAGTGTTGTTTTCCTTTCACATATTACTGATGCTTTGGCATTTGTTCTACTTAACAGAACCAGAGTTCAGGAGTTGGTATCTCAAATGATCCCAGATGGCAGCTATAGTTATTTGAGGGTGAACAGGTCAGTGTTTTTTTTTTTTTTTCCCAACGTTTATTTTTATTTTTGGGACAGAGAGAGACAGAGCATCAGAGCATGAACGGGGGAGGGGCAGAGAGAGAGGGAGACACAGAATCGGAAACAGGCTCCAGGCTCTGAGCCATCAGCCCAGAGCCTGACGCGGGGCTCGAACTCCCGGACCGCGAGATCGTGACCTGGCTGAAGTCGGATGCTTAACCGACTGCGCCACCCAGGCGCCCCATAGGTCAGCGTTTCTTGATGTCTTCACAAGCAAGCTCCTGAGTTCCAGGTGCTTTGCCACCTGCATATGCCTCCCGCCAGGATGGGATTTCTTGCTTTCTTTATTTCCTCCCTCCCATTCCAGGAAGGAAACCCAGAATCTTTCAGTCTGTTTTTTGTTTGTTTCTGCCTCATTCCTTGGGGATATAAATAAAATCTCACAGGTGGCAATATCTCACGAGAGGCGGTCACCGCGGCAACATGAGTTTGCGGGATGTGGGCCAGTGTGTGTTTATGAGTGTTGTAGGGTGGATACTCATTGCCCCGTGGGTGGAATTGACAGAACTGACACACCAAAGACCTGCCCCCCGTAGGGGTCCTCAGAGGTGGTCCCTGGGGACAGGGCTCTGTGTGTCCTTCTCTGTCTGTATTCTTGACACAGTGCCCAGCATTCATAGGTGCTCAGTCACCATTTGCTTTGTGAACACACAGGATGTGACCCTCTATACCTGTACTGTCCAGTACAGTAGCCACCAGTCCATGTGGTGGTGCATTTGAAGATGGTGGCTGGTCCAAATTGAAATGTGCTGTGTCACATAGACACTGGATTTTGAGACCAAATGTGGAAAAGACTGTAAAATAATCTCCTTAATAATGTTATTTTGATTTCATGTTGGAGTGAGAGTATTTGGGGTTTATTAGGTTAAATAAAATATATAGTTAAAATTAACTTACCTGTTTCTTTTTACTTTTTTTATGGCTAGTAGAAAATTTAAAATCCCATATAAGGCTAGCATTACAATTCTTTTGGACAGTGCTGCTCTAGAAGCAGCATGGCCTGAAGACAGAGCAGAAATGTTGGACTCAAGAATTCTAGCTCCCTGAGTGACTTCGGGTTAATCCCCTAACTTTCCAGAGCCTCAGGTTCCTCACCTGTGTAAAGGAGGCAGATTCAGGAAGTAACACACACTAGGTCCTTGTGGTCAGGGCCTAACACCATTAAAGTACAACCTCTGTGCTCAGGCTCAAGGTAGGTGGCCCCACATGTGCTTTCTCTCACTCCATTCCTCTAGCCTGGGACACCCTCTTCTTCTGGGACAGGCTCCTCCCTGCCCCCACCCCACCCCAGGAAGTCTCGCTGAGTGCCCACTCACTCACTCTTGCCTTCATCCATTCCCAGACACTGAAGAGCTACTTGGGGCCAGCCCTGCACTGGATATAGGAAGCCAGGGACCCGGATGAGCCTCTGACCCTGAACCCCAGAGCCCACAGGCTAGTTTGACAGCCAGACATACTCAGGCATTCAGCTTCACCGGCAGGCACCTGTGCAGAGGTGAGGACAGGGCCCAAGTCCTCTGGGAAGCCAGAGAGGCCAGCTCAGCCCTCAGGAATCACCTCTGGGTGCCTTTGAGCATCCCAGGAGCTGTGGACACAGCAGTCCCTCAGGTCTCTCAGCCCAGGTGGCCAGGTCATACCACAGTGAACTTAAAAGACAGTCCATGCACTTGTAGAGAAACAGACTGCTAACTACAAATAATTATTCAAATAATAATTCAGTGCCAGTGTGGCGTATGCTGGGAGGGAAAAGAACAGAGTGCTCTGAGAATGTGTAACAGGTGAACTCACCTGGCCTCGGGACCTGAAGGAAGGGGTCTTATCTAGAGAAAGTGTGGGAAGGTGAGGGCACATTCTGGATGGTAAAATGCTGAAGTGGGAACAGACCACACAGGGGCAGAGCCCAAGGAAGTGTTCCAGTGTTTATGCTGTAGAAAGCCATTCAAGAGTTCTAGGCTGGGGGGTGAGTTGCTTTTTAAATGATCACTCTGGCAATATACAGAATGAATGGACGAGGTGGTGCTGGGCAGAGGGACAAGGGTGACTCCTAAGGGAGGCGGTGATGGTGGTCTAGAGAGAAGATGGGGTGTGGAGCAGCACTAACGAACACGGTGGTGGGTTCTCAGTGTGGTCTGGACACAGGATTGGCAGCACTAGGCGCTTGGATGTGAGGGTAAAGGAAGGGAGTACAAGGAAGTGTCCAGTTGCACATAGTGGGGGTGCCATTTTCTGAGATGAGTGAGGTTGGGGTAGAAATAGGTTGGAGGAAGAGAAACTTCTGTACCAGGCCTGGACTTGCTGGGAATCAGGGAAACCAACCATGACCTAAATACTGCCCAAGAAGCCCATGCAGGGAAGGGAAGAGCTATGGTACAAGGAAGTGCTTTCTGCTGCTAAGAAACCCACAAAGGACAAGAGACCCTGCTGCAGGGTGGGGAAGAACCAGGGCTGCCCAGCTCTGAACAGAGGGAAGAGGGTGAAACTGGCAGGGCATGCGATGAGCCACTGGAGGGGCAGGACAGTGTCATGCTTCTCCACCTTCTGAGTCAAGGACCCGGGACCATTTGTCACTTTCTTCAGATGTCCACAGATTCCAGAGATGGACAAGAAGCATTCTGTATGGGCTGCAGGGGGAAAGGGGACATATAGAAGGCAGGCAGTGGCTCCAGACAAGGATGGTCTTTGTTGCTGCTACTGCTAATAATAGTAATCACAAGAATAATGTTTATTATTGCTTGAGCACTTTTACTGGTGTCTTGCCCTAGAGGGTGGTCAGGGAGGGCTTCCTGAAGGAGTTGATATCCAGGAAGCCCAAAGGATGAGAGGAATTAGCGGGGTGATGGGAATTGAATGGGGAAAGCATGATATAGACAGAGAGACAGATCGGGCCCAGGTTTAGAAATGAGTGCTGGCACTTGAACTGCTGTTTGGAGCTGATGGTGGTTGGGACGCAGAGTATGGCAGTGGGGGAGATGTGGCCAGAGGTGGCCTTTCTCCCAAGGGAATCCTGAGGGGGTGTTGGCCGGTGTGACATGCTCGGGTCGGGTTTGGCCCAGATCTCTAGAGCTGAAGTGCGTCACTTGGAGGGATCAGACCTGCGGCCCTGCTGGAAGATGCTGCAGCTGTCCAGGCAGGAGCTGACAGTGGCCCAGCATGATCCAGCCCTTCCTGTCACCTTGTAACTACCACTCTCTTTTAGGTGTCAGTTGCCTGTTCAGTGGTTTGCTCAGGGAGAGAAGGACTATAGGTACTTGTTCATAGCTGTATCTGCCCAGCCTTTAGCAGGGGTCTGGCACACCTGGGCCCTTGGAGGGACTCCTGGAGCTATGGAATTGGCAGTGTGGGCATCGCGTTGGGGGGATGAGAGGGACTTTGGTAAAGTCTACCCACCAGCAGGTACCAAAGGGCCCATGACCCAGGCCTGGGAAAGACTTTTCCCCAGGGTCTAGGTTGGACTTTCGGCCTAAGAACGGGGCAGATCGGGGTTTTAGGAAGTTTCCTCCAGCAGCAGCCACATGGCTCTGGCTAACGGGGATCCTCTCTGCTCAGCAGGAGCCACGAGGATGGCGCACTTGCTGGGCAGCCAGTCCTGCATGGACAGCCTGCGCAAGGACCTCACCGACTTACAGGGCGCCATTGTGGACGTGTTCTCTCGTGCTGGGCCTGTGCGCTTCCCCTCCTGGAAGTTCCCTGACCGTGTGGCTTGCGACCTGGACATGGTGGCCCTGCTAGAGCACTATGACCATGTGCCAGGTGACCCCGAGTTCACGCAGCTGTCCCATGCTGTTCTGCTGGAGCTGGTCATCGACAGGTGAGGGCCTCCACCAAACCTGGTGATCTCAGGATGCTGGCATCTGCCCCTTAAACCAGTAGACCAGCCTTGGGATCCCCCTCAGCAGGGATAATGTTGGTGACAATAATCACCTTTAACTGAGTACCTGTCAGGAGGCTGGTCAGTTCAAGGCCCTCATAGTGATCTCTTCTGTCACGTGCTGTACTTTCCTATCGTGCCTGCCTCAGGGGGTTGCCAGCAACCTCCCCCCCCCCCCGCCCCGACCCCACCACAACAACTGCCTCTCCAGCTGCCGTCGCTGCCTCCTCAGGGTTTCTGTGCCTTGGGGACACCACGGCTGCTGCTCAGAGTTTCCATCCCAGGCTCTTTTTCCTGGTGTCTTGTGGGCTATGCTATTCTCTGTGTCACAAGGTCAGACATGGGATATGTTTTTCCAGATTCTGGCCCTGCTGGGAAGAGGCCAGCAGATTGCCCTGAAGCCCCTCCACTTCCACACTATCATTAAACGTAACATGGTCATCAGGCTTCCACTTCCTGGGGCCCGAAACCCAGGCTCCCTGTGCTCCAAATCCATACACGTACCGAAGTCATGGGGGCCTGACAGGCAAGGACACCAGCGGTCTGGGGATGACCTGCCTGGGGACAGAGAAGCCGGGGTAACCACTTAGAAGAACCCCCAGTATGAAAGCATTATTTGGAGCCTGTGAAAGGCTAAACACGGATAAGCACAGAACACACCTTCCTTTCTCTGTGCCTTTACATACACTGTGCCCTCTGCTCGAGCACCCCTGCCCAGCCCTTCCTGGTCCGGCCAAGCCCCACTCATCCATCAAGGCCCAGTCTACCTATGCCCCTGTGGAAGCTGTTGCTGACATGTCTTCTCCACTCCCTCTGTCAAGGCCATGCTCTGTCTTCTTTCCAGGCTCTTCCCCCTGCCCCCACCCCCCACCCCGCCAGTGCTGCCCAGCCCTGCAGCAGACACAGCTGTCCCCATTCACAGAGGAAGACACCTTGGCCCAGAAAGGGGTGGGCCCTGGAGGCATTTGGTGCATCCTCCCCAGGCCTTCTCTGCCCAAGGCCCCGATGGGTTTAGGATGACCCTTCTGCACTCGGAACAAGAGAAGGTGGCTTACCTGCCCAGTATGCTCTGTAAACATAATTCCTCTTCCTTTAAAATAGCTTGGTTCCCATGCAGATCCAAGCTCATCCTTCTAATGCCTCTCTTCCTTAAAAGTAGCCTGACTCTAATTTTGAACACTGAGGTTAACATAGACACCCAGCTGTCTTCATGTGTCCCATGTCACAGGAGCAGCTTGCCCTGCAGGAGACCCTGACTAGAATCAGGAAACTCCAGGGCACGCCTGCCCTGCATGCTCGCCCTGAAGCTGTGGGCAGGCCCTTTCCCCTCTCAGAGTCTCTGCTCTGTCCTCTGTAAGGTGAAGGCTCTGAGCCATGTGATGTAATGCAGCCACCCACCCAGCACCTTCCGAGCACTCACAGCACAACTGAAGCAAGACCCTGTCTCCCAGAGCATCCCAGTGTAGTGGGGAACAGCCAGGTAGCAGTGCTGTTACCCAGGAAGCCTGGAAGAGGCCCCCAAGCACAGCCCTCAGGGAGGGCTTCCTAGAGGAAGTGGCTCTTGGATTGGGTTTGAAGCTGGTCCAGTAGAGCACATTTTAAGGCCCTCTAAGTCCTCAGAGTCAGAGGCTGCTAGTTGCATGGTGTGTAGGCATGCCTGCACCAGACTCTACCCTAGCTGACCTCCCATCTCTGCCCACAGGCTCCTGCTGCTGCTTCAGAGCTGTGCCAGCTACTTGGAGAACCTTGGTTCAGAGCAAACGGTGCCCTCTGCCCAGGCCATGGGGCGCTGCATGTCTGTGGGGCTCACAGCGCGGTGCTTTTGGAACAGCCTACTGAGGCTGGGCATGCTCTACAAGCAGGCAGCCCCACAGGTGGGTTGGCTCCCCCCCACTCCCCAACCATGGCCACCCTCATACCTGCCGCGGTCCCAGCTTCCTTGCACACCATGTGTGTACCACATCCTTTGCTGGCCCCGTGCTTCCTGAAGGAGATAGTATCAACTCTGGAGCCTTCCTATCAATGCCAAATACAGTACGCAGTTAGCAATGCAGGCCTCAGGGGTCATGTCTGGGCTACCTGGCTCTGCTCTTTATGCATGGGACTTTGGGGAAAATCCCTACCTATTCTGAACCTCAGTTTGTTCATCTGTACAGTGGGAATAATAGCAATTCCTACCTCTCGGGGCGTTGTTGGGTAATACTGTTAATGTTAGCCCCATTTGTTATGGCTTATCTTGTAATCTTCACAAATCCCCAGTGAAGGGGAGGAAAGGAAACAGGGAGGAAAGGAAAACTGCGAGCAGCTACGGTGACCTGACAGCAAGCAAGTCCACTAGGCAAGACCCCAGTAACTGGCAGCTGCAGCTTCACTGTTAGACACCTAATGCCATGCATGTAACTACACGGAGCCTAGGGCAGGGGGCAGCAGAGAAGGGGCCTTGGCTTGGTAAATTGAGGCAGTAGAAAGGAGAAGTTTCTCTCTCTCATTCACATTGGTGTCAGATAATGAGGGTCTGAATATCAGGAGAGGCTGTCACAATATCCCCAGGAAACTGGTCACCTTCCAGGCCTGTCTCCCTCATCTGCTTTCCCTTTCTTTTCCTGACCACAGAAAAGGGTAAACCAAGGGGAGACCCTCACCTCCAAGCCCACAGCCAAGGGTGAGCCAGCCAGGAGCCCTGAATTTGTGACTGCCAAGTTCATCAAGCCCCCCTCCCCAATGCCGGGCTCGCCCCAGACCTGCCAGGAGCCAGACAGCCTCCCTGCCAGAGTATCCCTGCAATGTCCAGCCAGGACCGTCAAGAACAGTAGGAGCGTCCACTCCCAGACTGTGGAGACGGCCCTGGTGCCCTGTGATGCATGCATCAGTGTCCAGGGAAGCCTGCGGGAGGTGGGCAACATGGTCATCAGCCTATGTCAGAGCCAGAACTTGCCCTCGTCCTTAGGCCAGTTCCAGCAGCTGGTGCAGGACAACATGGGGCTCAGGCCGCTGCCGGCCGCCACCATGGGCCACTGGGCGGCAGAGCAGAGCAAAGACCTGACACGCCTCAGTAAGCATGTGGGGGCCCTTGCTCAGCTTGTTGGGCCCCTTAGGGCCCAGCTGGAGGAGGCTGAGGGCCAGAAGGATGGACTGAGGAAGCAGGTGGGCGAGCTGGAGCAGGCACTGCAGCAGGAGCAGGGGGAACGGCGGCGACAGGCAGATGAAGCCGCGCAGCACCTGGTGGAGTGGGAGTGCAACAAGCAGCAACTGCTCACAGGTCTGTGCCCCAGACGCCGGACCCTTAGTGCCCAAGGCTCTGCTATGGCCTTAGCGCGGGCTCTCCCAGAAGCGGCCCCCAAACAGGGCTGCAGGTATCAGTAGTCGGTGTAAAGAAACCCAGGCTAAGGAGTGGGCAAGAGACACAGAGGGAAGGTAACTCATCAAGCTGGTGACACTGCAGGCAACTGGAGCTTGATCCCAACGGGGAACACTGGAGCTGGTGGTATAGAACACGCACCTCAGAGCTGCCCCATAGGAGGGTGAGGGAGCCAGGGAATTAATCCACTCACTCCGGTGTCGCTGAAGTAGCTCCTGGCAGAGCTACTCCCCTGGCACCTCCAGCCAGCAGAGCAGCCTCTTTGGCTTCAGTGGAAGCCGTCAGGCAAAGGTACAGCTATGGCACCAGAAATGGGTCAGCACCCACTGATGCGGTGTGGCCTGACGGATTTGGGCAAGCCACTGCCTTTTCTCAGCCTGTTGCCTCTGTGGAGGACACTAAGGCCCAGAGAGGTATAGAAGCATGGCAGTCAGCCAGTAGATAGGGTAAATGGGGGCCCAGGCCTCCTGGCATCTCCCTAGAGCTTCTACAAGCTCAGGGAGCCCCTCTGCACGGCAACAGCTGCCACTGCTTTGCAGGGTACACTGGGTGTGAAGGCACTGGCTGGGGCCAAGGGAGCCTCTGAAAGACCCCTCTCTCTCGGCTGCCATAGAAACAAGTGACCTCAGGATGAAGGTGGCCACCCTGGAGAGGGAGCTGAAGCAGCAACAGGAGTCCATGCAGGCTGTGGGTGAGGAGTCCCATCGTGTGGCCCTGAACCCCGTGCCATGTGCTCGGTGGTGCAGCAGGATGAGCACCCTCCATCTCTGTCCCCTGGGCTTCTGGGGCAGAGAAAGGGAACCACAAGGAGAGTGGGCCTGACTGGCCACGCTGTTGGGTGATGGCCAGAGTTGGGGTGCCACCTCCCGCCCAAAGAGCACCTTCTATTTTCACAACCCACTTCAGGCAGTGTTCAGGGCCCCATTTTGTGGCTGAGGACACTGAGACCCAGAGATGAGACCCCTCCGCACCCCACCTCAGGTCCCATCCGGGTCAGAGGCAGCACAGGGACTTGCACCCAGGCTTCCCTGCACTACCCTTTCCCATGCCCACCCAATCCTGCAGAGACCAAGGCCCGGCAGCTTCAAGAGGAGGCCGAGCGCAGGGCAGAGGCCGAGAGGCAGGTACACCGGCTGGAGGAGCAGGTGCAGGTGCTGGCAGGGCGGCTGGATGGGGCCAGCCAGCAGATCCGCTGGGCCAGCACAGAGCTGGACAAGGAGAAAGCCCGAGTTGACAGCATGGTCCGCCACCAAGAGGTGAGGCCCCCAGCACCTGAGGGTATCTGCAACGTGGGCTGCAGGAAGAGAGAGCTCCATTGGTGGGGTGTGGGGGGTTATCCGTGTAGGGTACCTACTCCCCAGCATGCACCCAGGTTGTTTGATTTTTACCAAGAGTCTGAGCCTTTCCCTGAGCCCTGGGCCCTGGGGAAACAGTGATCCAGGAACAGATATAGCCAAAGGAGGCCTTGTTCTGGAGGAGCTCCCCACCCAGTGAGGACAAGCAGTTGGGCCACCGTAGTTCTGCTGCCAGATGGCTAACAGGGGCAGGAAGAGTACTGCAGGAGTACAGAGGGACAGGCACATCTGCCTGTGGGAGTCCAGGATGGCTTCTGGGAGGAAGTGGCCTTTAAACTGGATGCCAAGGGCTGGTGATTAGTCCATCAGTCAGAGGAAGGATAGGGAGGGCAAGGGTGAGCCGAAGCCCAGAATACAGCTGTGCCCTCGGCATTGGGGCCTTGCAGGAACCCTCAAGAGTATGGCTGAGGGAGCAAGTAACCTGCCACCTAGAGAAAGGGATAGGTCTGGGGACTGTCCTGACTGTTCTTCAGCTCATTTGGGAAGCTAAGACCCCAGGTGGAAGTCCCCAGCATCAGGCATGGCCCAGTATGGGAAAGCCTGTCAACTGCAAGCAGGTGCTTTTCTCAGTGCCCTGCAAACAGTCATGGTCACCGTGCAAAAGGTGTGTGTAGTGATCCAGATGGTAGGTTTCAGCCTCTGGAGCCCTCTTGTTCTTATTCCTCATCACAACAGAAGGAGGCAGATACTCTTGTCATATCCCTATTTTATGGATAAGGAAACAGGCTAGGTGAGATTAAGGAAATTGCCAAAGCTGCACAGCTAGCCAGAGGTAGAGCCAGGACTCAGAACGGACCAGCTTTGGTTCTTCCTGCTTTGCACTCAGTGGGTGTCAGGAAATGTGGGTCCCAAGTGACATGGGCTGATGGGACACTGAAGACCTAAGGAGAAGAAGAAAAGCATATTGCCCAGAATGCCTCTCCGAGTGGAGACTGTGACTGTAAAGAAGGGGGCGAGACTGATAATGAATTGGCCAACTGCTCTACAAAGGGGCAGCGGTCTGCAGGTTGGGGGGCTTGGCCCTGACTGGCCTGGGGGTATACATTAGGGTATACAACTGTGTTCCCTGTGCCCCTTCTTCTGCATGCTTGTGCACAGCCTCCCCTCTACACAGGCAGGGCACAAGGGAGAGGGCTTGGAGGGTCAAAGATACCATAGCCTTCTTTGTACCAGCCGGCTGGGCCTCACCCACCTGCCCACCCCGGCTCAGTCCCTGCAGTCCAAACAGCGAGCCCTGCTGCAGCAGCTGGACAGCCTGGACCAGGAACGTGAGGAGTTGCGGGGCAGCCTGGACGAGGCCGAGGCCCAGCGGGCCCACGTGGAGGAGCAGCTGCAGAATGTACGGAGCGAGAGGGAGCAGGGGCAGAGCCAGCTCCTGGCCCAGCAGGTGGGAGCAGGCAAGGCAAGGGTGTGGGATGGCTCTTCCCTTTCACCAGAGGGTATCCAGCCAGCTGAGTGCCTGTGGGCCAGTCCCCTGTCTGGTAGGGAAGGGGGTGTCCCCAGGGGAGTCAGGAGCCATTCCTTGGACAAGACGAGGCTCTCCCTGCCCCAGGAGCTACTGCAGAGCCTGCAGCAGGAGAAGCAAAGCCTGGAGCAGACCACGACAGATCTGCAGTTGACCATATCCGGGATGGAACAGGAGCTCGTGGAGCTGAGGGAGCGGGAGCGACTGCTGGTGGCCTTCCCAGACCTGCACAGACCCATCGAGGCCCAGATCCCAAGTAGGGACCCAGAGGTGGTGGAAAGGGCATATCAGGGCCCGGACGGGCAGCTGAGGGTTCACCTGGACAAGACACTGGGTCTGCAACTCCCCAGCCTGCAGCGTGGCCTCTACCGAGCTCCCAGGACACACAGTGCATCATCCACTCTGTGTAGATGGGGACACAGAAGCCCAGAGGTGAGGTGACCGCCCACTGTCACACAGCTGAGTCCAATGTACAGTTGTAACACCGCAGCCTGTGTTCTTTACCATGTCACATGCCAGTCCTTGCTCAACTTCCTCGTGTCCCCCATCCTGGTGTCTCCCCAAACCACACCACGGAGCCAGCTCCAGGGGTACAGCCCCAGTTGTCCAGTGTCATGCAGCCCATGGCACAGGAGTGCTAGTTACCCATCTTAGCAGAGGACTGGATGCCAGGCAACCTGGGTTCTCATTCCAGCCCCTCCAGCCCTCACCCAAATGGATGGGGGTGAATCCATTTGCAAGGCTGCCAGGAAGATCCACAATTTAGTGGTCCTGAGCACTGTGTTCCAGGCCCTTCCATTGTCCCTTCATCGGCCCCACAAGGCGGGCAAGAGCCCTTTTACAAACCGTGAAACTGAGAACCACAGCAAGCAACAACTTGCTCAGGTTCATAGAGTCAGAGAAGAAACCACCATCCCCCAAGTGGTGAGAAAGAACGTCTTTGCTGAATTCCTGTGACTCATACCCAAGAAGAGCTGGCTGTGTGACTTTGGACAGCTCACTGTCTCTCTGGCCCTCTGAAAACAGGCGGCTTTGGCAGAGATTCACTCTCTTGCCTAGTTACAGTCTTCAGTGAGCTGGAGGTCCCACCCAGCTGTCAGATTCTACAATGCTGCAGTCACCTCCCAGCAAGTAGGGGTGGGAAACAGAGACAAGGCCTCAGGAGAAGGAAGATGAGGTGGAAGGCTCAGTGCACTCACTGACTGTGCTCAGCTCACCTGTGCTTGCCAGGCCACCAACCCAAGCCATACCTCAGCTGGCATGTGTGCCCTCTGAGGTCCTCTTCCACGGGTTGGGGTGAGGTACCAGAGAGCTTGTCTCCATAGGCTCCGGCAATGTTACAGATGACATGGAGAGGCAGGTGCAGGCCAACGACATCCGCATCTGGGTCCTGCAGGAGGAGAATGGGCGGCTCCGGTCTATGCTGTCCAAAATCCGGGAAGTAGCCCAGCAGGGCGGCCTTAAGGTGGGCATCCTGGCTCCCCAACCTGAGAGGGACGACCCTTGGAGACTTGGAGGAGGTACCTAACTGGCAGGTCTTCAGACCCCACCCTGGGAACCTGTTGAAAGCCTGCCTCATCACGTGGCTTACACAGGTTTCAAGCAGGCATGAGAGTGTTACAGTGCCTGCCAGCTCCGAATTTCCCCCTCCAGTCCTTGGTACCTTTATTTCAAGTGCAACGTGGAGCTTGTCAGAAAGCAAAATGTCCCACACTTACTGCAGCTGGGGTAGCCCTGGAAGGCTTCCCAAACCCTGCCCCTCAGAGGAAGGGTGTGGGTACAGGTTTGGGCCCTCCCTCTCCTCCATGGTGATGATACCCTCTCTGAACAGTACAGAGAATTTCCTGAGCCTTTCTGACATTGGTTTTTTTTGCAGCTGATTCCACAGGACCAGCTCTGGGCCCCTCACAACAAGGGCATCCACGGAGCAGCGCCCCTGGCCCAGGCCCAGAACGCATCCCCAGGGTGAGTAAGGCTTTGCCAGAGGTGGGGCAGATAGGTGGGCTGGTCCCCCTCACTCACAGGGGATCTTGCCATCTGGTCCTCCCTCAGGCCCCCGGACAGGCAGCACCTGCCCAGCAGCAGGACAGCCAGTGCGGGCAGGACCCTACCGTGCCAGCTCCGGGCATCCCCACCTCAGCAGCCCTGCAGCCGGTCCAGCAAGCCCTCCTTGGAGGACATGACCCACTCGACCAACTATGCTCAGAACCCCATCCGGGCCTTGGCCAGGCTGAGGAGGAGACTGTCACCAGGCCAACGCCAGGCCAGCCCTGCACATCAGCCCCAGGAGCGGCCCACGTAGCCTGCTGTGGGGTGGGGCTAGAGGGCAGGTGTCTGGCAACCCACTCAATGTAATAAAGCCTTGGCCATCTGCCCACAGCAACCTTGATCTCAAAGGCCTGGCTGAGCCAGGGGAAGAGTCCTTCCTTCCCCTTTCTGGGCAGGGACCACCTAGTCCCCGGTCATGCAGGTCACCTGCCAGGAGAGGCCTGGCACACTGTGGGCCCTCAGTAAATGGGTGCTACCTGCCTCTGTCCTGACAGGGCAATGGGAGAAGAGGGCACACCAAGGACAGAAAGAAGCTCCAGTACCTGGGCCAGGTGAAAGGCCCACAGCAAGGGCAAAAGGGTGATGTGGAGTCGGTGATTCCTACCAATGAAGAGCAAGGTCAGGGTAGGGGGTATGTCAGGGAAGGAGAGCAGCTGCCAAGGTAGGCCCAGTGAGGATGTATGAGGCAGAAGGGTGTCAGAGAACAGGGTCCCGGCTCTGGGCTCACAGAAGCAGGCAGAGGGCAGGGAAGCCTTCCCCAGCCCCAGACTGGGCCTGGGAACTCCTGCCCCAGCTCTGAATCTGGGATGAGGACATTAAGGACCCAAGAAAGGCAGCCCTCCTTTTACCGAGGATCTGTTCACCTTCAAGAAATGTAGGCGTTTTCTAAATCCAGGAGGTTGGATTCCTAGAAGGCAGGGCAAGGCCTCATCTAATCAGACACCCAGCAAGCCCTGGCTTCCCAGGCCTGTCTCCTAAGACCTGGGCATAGATGCTACCAGCCACACCAGGCCCATGGTCCAGTTTGCCTCACGAAGCCTCCAGCCTGCCCTAAGTTACCTCATCAGTGAAGGATAAGCTCTAAGGCCTTACCGAGGACTTCTCAGGGTAGGCACTCTCAGCTTCCTGTGAAATTTTACCCTGGTGAGGAGGCCAGCACGTAGTGTGCCTCAATTTACAGAGAAGGGTTGAGAGGGGCCATGTGTGTAGCTCAACTGGCATGGCCACTGTCTGCCCGACTCTAGCTTCTGTGGAGCCCGGTGGTCCTGGGATGCCCTGGCCCTGTCCCTTATAGGTGAGAGCCAGCCCTTGGGGTGGAATCCCTGAGGCATGGGCCCCAGGGGGAGGACCTGTCACAGCTCATCTCCCCTCTGCTCACAGTTCTGTAGGTCAGAAGTCCAGGCCCTGTGGCTGGGTTCTCCATTCAGGATCTTAGAAGACTCACATCAAAATATCTGCCAGGTTACATTCCTTTCTGACAGCTCTGGGAAAGAACCCATTCCTAGGCTCATTCTGATTGTTGGAGGAATTCCGATTCTTGCAGCTATAGGACTGAGGTCCACTTCTTTTCTGGCCACTGGCAGCAGGGGCCACTCTTAGCTCTTAGAGGCTGTCTGTCTTCCTTGCCCCCTCTGTCTTTAAGTCAGCAACAGAGAATTTCTCATGCATTGAATGCCCTTCCTGCTTCAACTTTTGACTTCTTCTTCTTCCATCAACTAGAGAAAACTCTCTGCTTCTAATGGGCTCTCGTGTTAGGTTAGGCCCTCTTGGATACTTTCTCTACCTTAAAGTCAACTGTGCCATATAACATAACCTAATCATGGGAATTAAATCCATTAGACTCATAGTTGCAGGTTTATAACAGGGGATGTTCAGGAGGGCTGGGAGATCTTGGGGCCCATTTTAGAATCCACCTCCCACACAGTAGAGCCCAAAGTGACTCTTCTGTCTTAAAACATCCACACAAATCTGATAGCTTATGTTAAAATATATCCATGTTTACTTCAATATTAAACCTCCCCCCTACCCCAAATCTAAAAAAACCGGCTGCCCCTAAAAGATGCACCACATTTATCCTGCAGCTTCAAGTATCCTGGGCGGCAACCTATAGCCCGGCCAAGAAGCACAGGACTTGATGGCTCTTGAGGCCTCTGATCCCAGCCAGGCCTGGGAAGGGAACCCCGCTGGACAGGCAGTAGCACTCATAGCTCCCAGTGTCCAAGGGCTGAGGGCAGTATCAGTGGAGGGGCCTCTCTGGGTTGACCATCACAGCCTTGACCAAGAGGTGTCCCCAAGGCTGGACAGCTCCTCCCACAACCCAAACCCCAATAAATAAGCATAAAGCCTGGCCAGCCACTGCAGCCTCAGCCCCCAGGGATACCTGGACAGGCGGGTCAGAGAGCCGCCAGAGCCCTGGGAACAGCTGTGCTGCCCCACACCCTCTTTCCAGGGTTCCCACCCAGGGTCATGGGATCTGTCTGTGGGGAGGGCAGACACAGACACGCCAGGATGGCAGAGAAGGGCCCCAAAGTGGCTTCTCCCTCTTGACTGGCAGGTCCAGACCCTGCATCCTTAACTGGGGGCTGTGGTCCCTCCTTCCCAGTACAAATATGATGGGGTGCCTTGCCCCCCAGGAGGGGAGGCCCCTATCCTTCCTCCCACTGGCAGAGCTTCCCGTCCATCTGCTGTTGTGTTCCACGAGCCCAGGCCTAGGGCCAGGGTGCAGGCGGGAGGGTCCCTTGCCCACATGCAGAGACCCAGCTGCGGCAGCTAATCATCTGAGTAGCGGTTCCCTGCAGGAGAGGAGGAAAAAACAGGAGGGAAGGGTCAGGTGGGAAGCAGGTATATAGCCAGCCAAGGGTCCCCACCCTTGGTGCTTACCCAGCACATTGAATTTGCACAGAGGGCAGGTCTGCTGGAGCATCAGCCAGGGGTCCACGCAGTCTCGGTGAAACTCATGCTTACAGGGCAGCACCCGGAGCCACTGCAGGGGGTGAGGCAAGAGTACAGGCCCCAGAGTCAAGCCTCCAAGTGGGGATGCCTGGCCCCCACCTGAGCTGGGGAAATGATGAAAATCCTGTGGCCTATCCCCCGCCCACCATTCTGCTTTCCTAATTATAGCGGGGGCTGGGAGCATAAGGGCCCAGTCGGAATGGTTCTGGGGTCTCTCAGGAGTGGAGTGAGAGACATCATGGGTCAGCCGATGGCTGGCCTCTGCCCAGGGCACTAACCTGCTTGTTGCAGAAGTAGTCCAAACACACGGCACAAGTCTCAGCACCAGGCTCTGGGGGCCCCTGCGCTGCCCTACCCAGACGGCAGCGCCGGGTCTTGAGGGATGCCAGTCTCTGCACCACGCGGCGCTTGAACAGATCTACCTGTTGGGGGAGGGCAGACACAGTTAAAGGGTAGGTTGGAGGTCTGGGGCACCGGGGCTCCCAGGAGCTGGCTCTCACCTGGCCTCCGGGCTCCCGCTGGCTCTGCCTTGACGCCTGCCGCTGGGCCTGGACCACAAGGCCTGTGCACAGGAGCATGGCCACCAGCAGGATGGCGTTCCACAGCTGCTGCAGGGGCTTCTGGAGAGGGGAGTAGAGTGTCAGGGGTCCTGGGGCCACTCCACACTCTTCCCACAGTAAATCCACTCAAAGGACCAGGCAGGTAAGGTCCGTTGGCACTGTGTCCCTGCAGGCTCCTGGCTTCCTCTTCTGAAGCCTCTGTTCCTCCCATCTGTGTGCTCCCAGGGTCTGCCCCCGGCTGTCTACACAACTCCTCGTTCAGCAGCTGAGGGGACCCACATGTGTCCCCAGCCCAGGCCTCTCTTGGGCAACAAACTCAGTATGTTTTGCATACTTGGAAGCTTCTCTCTGGCAGCCTTACAGACTCCCCAGCCCCTCTGCAGCTCACCTTCCCATCCCAATCCCTAACCCACACTTCTCCTGGTCTACTTTCTTGAGCGCCATCACTTATCCACTTCCGTGTGGGCAGAACATTCACATGGTCCCCTGTGGCTTCACGCTTAGGAGTCTCATGCATCCCTTCCCTCCGTCCCACTCCTTGGGTGGTCACCCCCCCACTCCTTGGGTGACCTGCTCAAGCCTCATTAGCCCATTTCCCACAGCCACAAGGATCTCACCTGCAAACTGATCATGGAGGACCCCTGCTGGACACTCTTCCCTGCAGTGCCCCCACCCCCTGCCCCCACCCTCAGGAGAAAACCCAAACTCCTCTAGCAGCCCTCTGACAAGGCCCTAGATCTTTCACCCACTCTGTTCCTTGCTTCTTCTCATGTTCCCTGTTCTTCCTCACCCCTTCCTTTGGCTAATGCCTTTGGAAGTCCCTTGCTCCCAAGCTCTCCCTGACCACCAGGGCTAAGCAAATGCTCCCACTTGCCTCCCCCTGCCCAGCCAAGCCCTCCTCACACTCTAGTGTGTACTTCCTTGCCGCCGCCCTTGGTGGTCCCGCTGGTGGGAGGGAACCACATCTGACCTGCCTCAGCCTTTGAGAGTCCCCTTAGGGCCTCAGAGTTCTGGGGCACACAGTGACTTTGACTGAACTCCCCCCACAGCAATGTGGCAGCTGGACTTTGACTACAAAACAGCTGGCTCAGGAAATGATGCAGCAGAGTAAGCAAACTCCAGCCAGCTCACCCACACAGGCTCACCTTTTCACAGGGTCTTTGGATATGTTAGGAGGAATGAAAGCATTCATTTAAAAGCTTTCTGCATTCCTAGTAGCTTTCTGCCATCATGTTCTTCCTCAGCCAACAATGAAGTTCAACTATCATCAAGTTGGGGGAGAGAGGCCGAGAAATGATTTGCTACCAAAAGAGAACACCACTCTGGATAAGGCTCGGTGTCACTAGTGTCACAAGATGTTAATCTTGCTCAGTGGTGGCACCCAAGAGACCATTATCAAGAGATGTCAGTGAGCCCCAGCTTCCCACTCCTCACCCTCTCCCCTGTGGTCTTTGTGTCCCTGTCTCCCTTGTGCACCTGCTCCAGGAAGCTTTCCCCAGCGCCTTAGGCTGAGCTCAGATGCATTTGCTGTGTCCCAAGGGCCGATGCCCACCATCAGCTCGGTGCTCAACCCAGCAGAGGGACAGCCATGGCCTATCTCCTCCCCAGATGGGGCCCAGGGCTGGAGCTACCCTGCTGAGCCAGACTGACACGTGGCAGGACTCCATGGCCATTGCAATGTAAACTCTCCAGGGTGGAACCTGGACTTCCAGGCTTTGGAGCAGCCTGTGAGCACTGGGTGGGTGGAGGGCATGGCCGCCTTGGAGCTCTGCTGCAGGCTGGAGACCAGCCTCCCCAGGCTCAGCCCATCTTAGGGACCCCCAGGTGAGGAGGGAGGGCAGGGTCTGTCCATCCGAGCAGTAAGGGAGTGGTTCATCTGACCTTTCTGATACACGGGTGCTGTAGCTCTGGATTTTGAAGCTGGAAGGATGGTGACTAGGCCCTGGGGTTGGGGCTGAGAGCTGGCTTCAGCTACCCTTAAGATTCCTCAGCTATCATGGCTAGCCAACAATTGTATGGGTCCACCGTGGCCAGCAGCATGGCTGTTCAGCTTTGCCCTCTGTACCAGCCAGACTGACCTGAAGACTGCGTACATTCCCAGCTCCAGGCCCCTTGCCCAGCCTGCCCCTTCCCTATCTCCAGTCTTTCTACAGGCACTTCCTCTCATCTGACAGCCCTTCACCAAATGTCTGCCCCACCCACAGGTCTGAGTGGGCTGCCCTCCAGGGGGAAATACGGTGGGGCTCCCTTTTCTTCCAGAAAGCCCTTCCATTCTACCAGTCCCAGTGGCTGCTCCTTCCCTTCACAGAACTGTGGTTCAGTTCCTGCTGCTCAAACAGTAAATACCACAAGCTGGGCTGAACTGCAGAGGCCTTTTTGTGTGAGAGAGCCCTGCTCATCTTTGAGCCCTTCAGGTCAGAGCCCAGGTGTCTCAGGTCTTTTGGACCCTCCACAGCCCTTCTCATGGAGCCCTAAGTGTCCTAAGATCTCAAAAGTTATCTGATGACTGCTAACTCATTCAGGAACTTCTAACAGTGAAGATATTCAGGGTAGCAGCACCTGCCCATCTGCTCCATGCCCACTGCGAGCTTTATGTACACGACTCCCTGACAACCCTGTGGCTGTGTGCTGGCCTTGGTTCGCAAGCGAGGGACATGAGACCAGAAAAGTTAAACACACAGCCTGAGATCACTCAGCTAAAATTGCAAGTCTGCCTGACTTGAAGTTGCCCCGCATGGTCCACATCCACCAACATCTACCGGAGGCTGCCCACCAGGAGACCAGGACATGCCTGCCCTGCAAAGAGTAGGGACTCTAGAAATGCTTATGGATGGAATACCTTTGAACCCTCTCGATGCCCAGCATTGAGAAATCCAGAGATAAGTAAGACATAGCCCCAGCCTTCAGGAGACACCCATTCCCCAACACATATACAGGATGGCCTGTCTTAAGAACCCTGTGAAGGGCTTGACAAGGCGCTGCTGTGATTTAGAAGAAGGAGAGAGGAACAGTGAGCGGAGGTTGTGAGGGAAACTTTCCAAAGAAAGCAGGCAGACAGAGACATATGGAGACGGAGAAAAAGAGCAGGCATGGGCAAGGCCTAGCGGCAGGAAACCAGGGTATGTGTGAAGGCCAGTAAATGGCACAGGATGCAGAATATAAGGAGAAAGCTAGAAAATAAAGGATAGGTGAGTAATTAGGAGCGCTGGTCTGAGCTTTATTCTGTAGGCAATGGGCAGCCAAAGAGGGCTTCTGAGCGGGAGAATAACATGACAATAGTAGTTGACACTGTGCATGACCCTGGTCAGGCACTGCACGGAGCACCCACCATGTCAATGAACACTCATTTCAGCCCTGGGAGGTGGAAGAAGTGCTCCTGGTCACCAAGGCGAGGAGAGGCCACAGGATCTGAGACAAGGCATGTGTGCGGCCCCACCTGAGTCTCCTCCCCCCAGGCACCCACCTGCTCCTGGGCCCGACTGCCTCCCAGGCACACCAAGTCCTGCCATCCTCCGTAGCCATCCTTGGAGAGGCCACAGGTGGTCCACAGGGTCAGCTTCCACTCGATATTGGCTGACAGGGACTCCCCGCTGGTGATCTCAGCTGTGGCCTGGGTCCTCCTGGAAGGGAAAGCCACAGAGGGGCCAGACGGAAGGACTCTTGGGAGGAGAGGCCCAGATCCATCCACCCCAGCCTTGTAGAAAAAAAAGGATACCCCCAAGTATCCTCCCACAGCCCTTCTGCTTTGGCTTCTAGGTCCTTCCTGGCTATTGGTTTTTCCAGTTCTTGTATCAGCCAGGCCAGGGAGGCCTGCAAGTCCCAGAAAGAACCCGTCAATCAGGAATCCAGCTTCCTCCTTGCTGAAGCCAATTCCCCTCTGTCCCTAGAGCTGTCTCTTTGCTCCAGGCCTTGGTATCTTCTTTCAGTCCCCTCACCCATTTTTCAGACTAAGAGACTATAGCTTTAAGGTCAACAAGAAAATCCCTGGTCCTGAGACCTCTGAACCACGGCAGATTCAGGGACCCCTCAGTACCCAGGCTCCCAGGCCCAGTCCTTTGGAACCCAAACCCCAACTCACTGCAGCAGTGCCTCCAGTAGCTTGGTGACATTGGAGGAATAATGGAGGACAATCACTGGTCTGAGCAGAAGCTGCGATATGTCTAGCTGTTAATGGACAAGAAGGTCAGCAGGCCTTGGTCCCCTCTTCCCTGGCCTGCACACCCCCACTGACTGAACACGTTTACCTCTCGGACCACGTTGTGGTTCAAGATGAGGAGGAGCAGGGCAGAGGCTCCCAGGAAGAGCGCCCTCTGCATCTGCAAGGGGACAAAGGCAGAAGCTAGCAGGCACGCTGCCCACACACCTGCCTCACCACCCACGACAGGGTTCTTAGTTGGTGGCTCTGCACCAGGTGTTTCCTCTGAACAGACTGGCTGTACACTCTTTGAGGTCAAGGGCAGAAACTCTTATTCCTCCTGCCATTCCCCCAGATGCTCTGTGGGACTCCAATGATTCTGTGCCTTCCCTGGTCCTAGCAGGAAGGGCCTGCCCCCAGACCCTGGGGAGACTCCCCATCTGATACTCTCAGAGCCTGATGAAGTTTCCTGACTCTCTGGCCTCCTCCCACCTCCCTGCTTCCACTGACTCAATTCTACAAACTGGGGGCCCTTGCCTCACCCAGGCCCAGGGTTTCTCTGGAAGCTCCTTAGGGGCCCACATGGTAGTCAGGCTCTAGCAGATGCCTTGAAACCCCTTCCTCCAGCCCCCTTTGCCACCTACACCCTCTGCACCTGCTGAACCAGGGCCTTAGGATAGGCCTGCGGGCCGCTGCCCTGACTCTCCTGGTGGAACTGGGCCGCCTGCTCCTTGCCCACGTATGCCACTGCAATCCAGCCTTCTACCGGCACCTCCTGCTCAGCATCCACGATGTCCATCTGTGGGGCAAAGGACCATGGGCAGAGGGAGGAGGGGGAAGAAGAGGGGACACACGGAGGATTCAAGGCCAGGGTTTGGAAGCGAGTTTGAAGGGGAGAGCATCTGGATCTCGGGTTTTGGAAGCCGGAATCTGGGGCCTGGGCAGCCTGGGGAGGGGGCGCTGCACTGCTAGGGCTTGGTCCAGGATGAAGGCCAGATCTGGGTGCGGAGCCAGATGGCTCGGCTGCGCTCACCAGCAGCAGGCGACCGCCCAGCGTGGGTGCTGGGTCGGCTTCGGGGCCAATCCTGACGCCCTCCAGGATCAGAGCGTCCTGCCGCGGCAGCCTCACGTCCACCCTCACGGCGCGGGCCCCGCCCCGCCCCGCCCTGGCCGCAGGCTCGCTGCCGTCCGCCGCGGCGCCGGGTCCCGCCAGGCCCAGCCAGAGCGGCAGCAGGGGCAGCAGCAGTAGCAGTGGCGACGGCGGCGGCGGAGGAGGCGGCGGGGGCGACCTCAGAACGGGGCGAGCGGCGGGGCCCATGGCCGGACCCTGCGAGCAGACGAGACCGGAGCCGGGGGTCCGGGGCGCTGGGGGGCGAGGGGGTGGGGAACGTAAGGAACGAGGCCGCGGCCGGACGGGGCGGGGCGCCGGGAGGGGCGGGGGCGGGGCCGGACGGGGCGGGGCGGGGCGCCAGGATGGGGGTGGTTCTTTGCGACTCCAGCGCTCAGACTGGGCCGCGCGCACCCCCTGGTGGCGGCGGAGAATTCAGGCGCCGGCGGCCGCGGAAGCAGGAATGGGGCGGAGCCCGGGTAGAGGTCTGTGCAGAGGTGGGAAGTAAGAGAGTTAGCGGTCACCGCCTGTGGCCGTTGTCAGACCTGCCGAGACCAGAGCAGGGGAGACCGAGGGAAAAAGTTGGTTGCAAGGGGAGGCGGAGGCACGATGAGGGCTCCAGAAGGGCAAGAACAAGGGACAGCCCTTGCTGTGCGCCAGCCTTAACGGTTACACGGTCATACGGTGTGGCTTTGGTCAAGTCACAACCCCCTCCTTCCTGGGTTTCTAGCTCTCCTCCAGACCAAGCTCCAGGAGACAGAGAACCAGACATTGGCGTGGGAGGAAGATGGGGGAAGGGTCCTGAAAGGGCTGAGAAAGGGGCTCGGGGTGCTTGCCTAGACAAAGCAGGGCAGACACAGCTCCTCAGTGGCTCCCACAGGCTGGGTCTTCAGGCAGGTCACTTTCCTGGGTAGTAAAATGAGCGCGATATTAGAGCAGCACTGCCTCATCTCTAACAATTTCTGATGCCTAAAGGAATGTGAGAGGTCCACACGTCCTAAAACTCATCCTTTTCTCCCAAAGGTTGTGGCTGCTGGGAACTACCTCGTCTGAAACCTGAACCTTTTAAAAATTGTATCCTGGAGCGCCTGGGTGGCTCACTCTGTTGAGCTTCCTACTCTTGATTTTGGCTCAGTGTGATCTCATGGTTTGTGAGTTCCAACCCTATGTCTGGTTCTGCGCTGGCAGCACAGAGCCTGCTTGGCATTCTCTGTCTCCTCCCTCTCTCTCTCTCAAATATAAATAATTTTTTAAAAATAAAAACTGTATCTTGATAAAAGGGCAAAGGCCAGATAAGCCACAACACTCTTTCCCCAGTATTTTATTTTGAACATTTTCAAATATACAGAAAATTTGAAAGAATTTTATAGTGAACACCCATAAAACCACCGATGATGAACTGTCAAGATGCCCCTGAAGAATAAAATGGAGAGAATAAGACAGTCCGATGTAAGTCCAAAGACAGACAAGCAGGCATCCAACAGAGAAGCCAGAAACTGGCCTCCATACCTAAAATGTGGCTATGTCAGAGGAAGCGCTGCAGTTGGGGGGAGTGGGGAGGGCCAGTATGATCACTGTTTGGCAAATTGTGCTAAGAAAATGAGTTTACCATAAGGAAAAGAAATGAAATTGGACCTCTTCTGCACATCATACACAAAAAAATCAATTCAGTATGAATTAAAGATCTAAATATGAAAAGTAATACTTCAAACATTTTTAGAAAGAAATATAAAAGGCTATCGTATTTCCTTCAAGGTCAGGAGAGATTTTTTACAATGTAAAAACAGATTATAAAGGAAAATATTGAAAAAAATGCATCTACAATAAAATGACAAACTTCTAAATTTTATTTTAATGTTTATTTATTTATTTTTTAACATTTATTTATTATGGAGAGACAGAGACACACAGAGTGTGAGCAGGGGAGGGGGCAGAGAGAGGGGGAGACACAGAATCTGAAGCAGGCTCCAGGCTCTGAGCTGTCAGCCCAGAGCCTGACCCGAAGCTCGAACTCACAAACCGTAAGATCATGGCCTGAGCCAAAGTCTGACGCTTAACCAACTGAGCCACCCAGGCACCCCTAAAGTGACAAACTTCTGTTAATCAGAACCTTGTAATAGAATGGCAGGGGAAGCCACAAACTGGGAGAAGGTGTTTGCAACCAAAGGATTCCTCTGCAGAATGTACAAATGGATAGATAGTTAAGGGCCTGGGGTACGCTAGGCAATTGACAAAAGAGCAACAAGAATGGTCAATAGATATAACAAGGTGCTCAACGTCATCAGTAATCAGGAAAATACAAGTTAAGATCACACGAGAGATCAACTGGCAAAAATTTTAAATCTAACATGTCATGGGTTGGTAGGGATGTGGAATAATGGAATCTGTACTATTGAGGGTGGTATGGCTTGGTTGTACCATACAGTTGGCAACGATTTTACATCAAATCAAACTGAAAATGTACACTCCCAGGAATCCCACTCCTAGGTATACACTCTAGAGTAGTGGTTCTCAACACAGACTGAACATTAGAATCATCTAAGGATCTTCTTAAAAATGCTGCCCAAACCCTACTCCAAATCAACAGAATCTTGGGAGGTAGGGCCTTATTGCTGGTAATGACAAAAGACTTGTACTCCAGATGACTCTAATGTGCAGTCCCAGGTGAGAACCATTCCCTGGGTATATGCAGAGCAGCCCTGCTTGAATAGTAAAAGACTAAAATGGCCTGACTCGTCATCACTAGGAGAAGAGATAAACTGTAGGATCTTCTTATGTAAAATACCACGCAACAAAGGAAAACAAATGTATTAGTTGTGCATATCATCATAGACAATTCTAATAGAATGCTTGGCACAAAAAGCAAGTCTTCAAATAATAATATCATTTAAGCCCCAAAATATCAGGATTTAAGGGCGCCTGGGTGGCTCAGTGGGTTAAGCACCCGACTCTTGATTTTGGCTCAGGTCGTGATCTCCCGATTTGTGAGATGGAGCCCCTCACTGGACTCCAGGCTGACAGCATGGAGCCTGCTTGGGATTTTCCCTCTCCCTCTCTCTCTCTGCCCCTCCCCTGCTTGCACATGCTCTCTCTCTCAAAATAAACTCTTAAGAAGTCAGAATGTATAAGATCAACACACAAAAATCAGTTGTGTATCTCCACACCAGCAATGAAAGATTTTAAAAGAACATTAAGGTAACGATTCTATTTGTGATAGTTTCCATAAAAAATTAAATTACCTGGGAATAAGCTTAGGCAAGGAGCTGAAAAACGTGCATTGAAAACTACAAAACATTCCTGAAATAAATTAAAGAAGACCTAAATAAATGGAGAGACATCCATGTTAATGGGTTGGCAGACTTAATATTGTTAAGATGGCCCAACTACCCAAATTAATGTGCAGATTCAATGCAATCCCTATTGAAATCCTAATGACCTTTTTTGAAGACATGGAAAACTCATCCTAAAATTCATATGGAATTGCAAGGAGCCCTGAATACCCCATATTGAAAAAAAGGAACAGGGACGCCTGGATGGCTTGGTGGTTGGGCATCTGACTCTTGATTTGGGCTTAGGTCATGATCTCACGGTTTGTGAGTTTAAGCCCCATGACAGACTGCACTGACAGCGTGGAGCCTGCTTGGAGTATTCATTCTCTCTCTCTCTCTCTCTCTCTCTCTCTCTCTCTCTCACTCACTCTCTCTCTCTCTCTCTCCCCACCTCCCAAATAAGTAAATAAACATTAAAAAGAAAAAGAAGAGAACAAATTTAGAGGACTCACACTTCCCAATTTAAAAATATACTACAAAGGACAGTAATCAAAACAGTGTGGTACTGGCATAAAGTGATCCATAGATCAATGGAATACAATTGCCAGTCCAGAAATATACCCAGACATCTATGGCCAACTGATTTTCAATAAGGGTGCCAAGACTATTCAATAAGGGAAAGAATAGTCTCTAACAAATGGTGCTGGGACAACTGGACAGCTACATGCAAAAGAATGAAATTGGACTCCTACCTCACGCTATATACAAAAATTAACTCAAAATGGATCAACAATGGGAATGTAAAATGGTACAGCTGCTATAGAAAATAATATGATGGTTCCTTAAAAAATTAAACGTAAAATTACTATATTATCCAGCAATTCTACTTGTGGGTATATATCCAAAATAAATGAAGGCAAGGACTCGAACAGAGATTTGTACACCAATGTTCATAGCAGTGTTATTCACAATGATTGAAAGGTGGAAACAACTGAAATGTCCATTGATTGATGGATAAATTTTGATATGTCCATATAATAGAATATTATTTAGCCATAAATAGGAATGAAGTACTGACCCATGCTACCATATGGTTGAAGCTTGAAAACGTTATGCTAAGTGAAATAACCCCCACACAAAAGGCCTAGATATTGTATGATATATCCAGAATAGATAAATTGGTAGAGACAGAAAGCTGATTGGTGACTGGGTCAGGGGGCCGGTAGAGGAAATGGTAAGTAACTGCTTAACGGGTATAAGGTTTCTTTCCGGGGTGATGAAAATGTTTTGGAACTAGATAGAGGTGCTGGCTGCACCACATTGTGAATGTACGAAGTACCACTAGACTTTTTTTAACTCTAAAATTGTTAATTTTATGTTATGTGAATTTCACCTCAATTAAAGAAGAAACACGCAAGACTGACTATATTTTTAAGAGATAAATTCATCCGTAACTTAACTATAGAGAAAATCAAGGGAATGAGAAACACAAACTTCAGTTCACCTGTGGGATATAATTGGGGAAGGGCACCCAGGAGTATTCTGCTTTTTAAATCACATCAGTGTTCATTATATCATTATTTCTTTACGTAGGTTACTAACATTCTTTCATACGTCAAAGAAATCATTCTTGGGGGGCCTGGGTGGCTCAGTCGGTTGAGTGCCCAACTCTTAATTTCAACTCTGGTCATGATCTCACAGTGTGTGAGTTCGAGCCCCACATGGGGCTGTGCTGACAGTGCAGAGCCTCCTTGGGATTCTCTCTCTCTGCCCCTCCCCCACTTGTGTGCATGCTCTCTCTATCGCTCTCTCTCTCTCAAAAGTAAATAAATATTTTTTAAAAAAAAACATTCTCCATAATTTGCAAAATGCACTGTGCAGTCTCCTTGGTGTCCACTGACAGTCTTGTTTCTCCAATTCTGTGGATGTCCCAGCCCATCTGTCAGCCCCAATGACAGGGTTGCAAGGACACACCCTGTAATCAGCCAGGCTGCTGGCTCCACTGTCTGCCTATCCCCATTCCCACTACTTGCTCCCTAACCCCCATCCTGCCCACCCAGGCAAGGGGTCCTCACTGCCCCCTTAATGCACATACACAAACCAGGCACAGAACCTTGCCTGTGTCTGTCACCAGCCTGGAACAAGTTTCTGCTTCCCCACGAATATACATATCCTGGCTTTCCCTCAGTGGGAGCCTGAGCACCCTTGTAAACTTGGTGAGTAATCAGAGTTCCTCTGTGGTCTGTCCTCCCCCTGGGTAACCCTTAGTTACCCTCGAAGAGACAAGTGCTTGTAAACGTGGCAGGGTATAGCCCAGCCCAACTAGGGCCCTTCTGCTGTTGTGTGTGGTGGGTTGGGGTGGGGGGCAGGTAGAGGGGCAGTGAAGATGGGAGCTACTGCTGGAGGGAGTATCAGCCCAGGGACAAGGCAGCAAAGGTCAGGAGACTGACTGCAGGGAATGAATGCCAGGAGAGGTCCTGCTTGGGATCACAGCATCTGAGGAGGAGGAGACTAGAGGACCCAACAGGGAAGGAAGGGATCCCAGTGGGAGAAGAGGCAGGCAGCTAGACCTGGTGCAGTACCTCAGGCTTCCCTGCTCTCAGGGAGGGACAAACAGGATGCTTAGCCCTGTGGGCCGCTCCAGAGGAGCCAAGTTCCTCAGATCCTAGCTTGCTTCACTTCTGGGGCTGGGTGGGGAGCTGGCAGGGACAGGGCTGTCACTCTTTCTGCCATGTTCTTCTGAGCAAGCCACTTCCCTTTTCTTGGCTCATGTCTCCAACTGTAAAGTAAAATGGGAGTTGGACCAAACACTTTGGAGCTGGGGGAGGCTTTCACCAGAACATGCTGTCATTCCAAATGGCTTGTGTCTTGGGTTACAAGGTTTCCTAGCCCTGGGCTGGCCTGTGAACTGTGTGGAGGAGGCCCCAATGCACCCTATCTCCTTCACCCCCTTAAGTTGCAGGGACCTAGGAAGAAATGAAGCTGTTAACAAAAGTGTGAGGCATGGCATGTGTTCCCCCAAGTGGAACAGGGTTGGGCCAGTGAAATGTTTTAGAATCGACACCAGTAATAGAATATGTGGTAAGGCCGGTGAATTCCATGGGCACAAGCCCATGGCTGCTCTTCCTTTGCTGTGAAATGAATTCTTCAATGTGATGCCAGGCTGTGCATAAAAATGGACAAAGCATTCCGTGAGCGATGCTGGAAGTAGGATGAAGGGCAGGGAAGGCAAGTCCATATCCAGAATGTGTGTCTGCCACCCAGGAGTACCCTCCCGGGATGGAAGAGGGCCAATGTAATCAAGCTGCCACCAGGAGGCAGGCTAGTCCCCGGGGACCACGCTGGGGCCCCGTGCTGCACTCTGCTGTTTTCAAAAAGGGCCTTCAGGAAGGCAATGCCTAGCTGAGGGGAGTGCGCCCCGCCCCTACCCCCATGGGAGCTTTCAGGACCAGTGGCAACAAGAGAGGGCTAGGCTGGGGGCTGCATTTTCAGACCTCAGAGATCCTTGAGGTCCTTTCACTTAATAGGCATGAGCTCCGGGACATGTAACAAATTTTCTTAGAAAATTCTTAGACTGTCGGGGCATCTGGGCGGCTCAGTAGGTTCAACATCCAACTTCGGCTCAGGTCATGATCTCACGGGTCATGGGTTCAAGCCCTGCGTCGGGCTGTCAGCACAGAGCCCTCTTCAGATCCTCTGGTGCCTTCTCTCTCTGCCTCTCCCCCACTCGTGCTCTCTCTCTCTCTCTCTCTCTCTCTCTCTCTCTCAAAAATAAATTAACATTAAAAAAAAAAGCAGATTTTAAAAAATTTGTCTAGTTACATTGCCCTCTCCCTCCCCTCCCCCGGATGCCCAGAAAGGGGTGGTGACTTTCCAAAGATCACACAGGGCAGGGTCAGAGGTACAGAGTAGCAGCATCTTAACTGTGGTGTCGGGGAGGAAGGGCTACCAAAGGAGGGGTAGCCACGGGCCTGCTCCTTCCCTGGTCCCAGCCCTTGGGGGACAGAGTGAGTGCTGGGTCCTGCCCACAAATGGATATGGAGCGCCTGCTGGGTTCTAGGCACTGGACATGGAACAGTGACCAGGACCAGCAATGGCTCCTGCCCTTCCGAATAGATAGGAAACCATCACCACATATACAAGCAGGGTAATTTCAGGCCATGGTTAGTGCCATAGGAAGGAGATAAAATAGCATGGGGGGGTGGGTTGCTGGGAGCTACTTCAGTTTCAGTACCAAGGGAGGAAAGGCCTCTCTGAGAAGTGGTGTGTGTGTTAAGATCTGAATGGCAAGAATATCATGGGGGGAAGAAATAAGAAGTACAAATAAAAACAGCCAGTACATTTAATATGTTCCAGGCACTGTTCAAGGTCCCTTTGCATGAATTAGCTCATTTAATCTCACCAAAGGCATATGAGGTAGTAGATTATCATTGCCATCTAATGGAAGGGAAATTGAGGCATGGAGGTCAAGTAACCTTGGTAGGTGATGGAACCAGGACCTGAACCCAGGTAGTCTAACTCCAGAGTCAGGGGGGGCTTATCCCATGCCATTCTGTTTCTCAAAGGCACTGACCTGCCCTGAGCAAGTCTGACTGTAGAATCTGGATTCTATCTCGGATACAGGGTACAGGTGTAGAAATGAAAACCCACTCTGCCCAAGGGAAGTCTCCAGGCTCATGCCAGCTAGTCCAGAGCCAGGGCAGGGTCTCCAGTACCCTTCCTACCCTCCTCCACTGTCCCCTCCACTCGGGGGGAGTCCTGAAGCCCCTGCTCCCTGCCCCCAGCTTCTGGGTTCACAGCTAACTGGGCCACCTCGTTCTAAAGGGATTTGAATCCCTGGGACAACTGGAGACAGGTGAGAAAAGGCTTAGGGATTAGATAATGATAGCTGGGAAGGTAAGGGACTTAATTAGGGGGGTTCAGTTGTGGGAAGTGGGGCGGGGAGGGGATTTGCGTCTTCACAAAGCCAGGATGGACTGCGGAAGTGAAGAGGAAGTGGGCTTCTTGGGAGGAGCTGGGCAGGCTCAGTTTCTCCAGTCTGTTGTGCCTTCAGAATTAACACATAATAGTACTAATAATCCCCCACATTTGTGCACCCATCACTTTTTCAGCCATTATTTCACTTGGAATTCTCACAGCAGCCCTGGGAAAGAGGCAAGGATTATTTTTCTCCCCAGGAAACAGGCACCTGGAGAAGGCAGGTGACTTTGCCCTCTGAAAAGGTGGGATTTGGCTCCAGGCTTCCTTGCTCTCACTGCATTACTTCAGGGGGAGAGGCAACAGCAGGGGCCCAGGAGCTGCCTCAGGGGAGGAACCCCGGCTGCCACCTCCTATCCTGAAGTCCTTGAAGACTCCTGCCCTCCTCACTGGGAGCTGGGGAGGAGAGGAAAGAGTAAGGGAATAGAGAGGTTGCCAATCTGTATTGTGGGCAGTTGGGCAGGGCTGGGCTGGGACCTGAGGGGTCTGGCAAGGGGGCTCTTTACCCCACCCCTTCTCCTACACATACCCTGCCCTCCCCAAGGGAGATCCATTTGTGGCCCTTCAGTCTTCAAAGGTACTTTCTGCCTGCAGTCTGAATTTACCCTAGCAGATGTCCCAGTATTATTCAACACCAAGGATGTTGAGGCCCCAAAAGGGAGAAGACTTCCCCACCCCCACCATCCACACAGAGCATCCCCAGCTCAAGGGTCTTAGAATAACCCCTCACCACTGCTCAAAGGTCCTTCCTGACCCCTGCCTCTCCTACATGCATGTATCCCCGAGCCCTGATTCTTTATCTGAGCCCCTACTAGCCCCTCTCACTTCTCCACAGCCCAAGCTCAGTCTGGGCATGGCCCCAACCCCAAGTTCCATGTGGGCAGTTTTTTTACTCCAGGATTACCACAGTGCTCAGTGAAATATGGGAAGAAAGGAAGGAAGGAAGGAAGGAAGGAAGGAAGGAAGGAAGGAGGAAGGAAGGAGGAAGGAAGGAAGGAAAGAAGGAAGGAAGGAAGGAAGGAAGGAAGGAAGGAAGGAAGGAAGGGAGGGAGGAAGGGAGGAAGGAAGGAAGGGAGGGAGGAAAGAAGGAAGGGGGGAGTGAATGGTTTCCAGGACTCCTGCCTCCTCCAATATGGCAGACTCCTGCTCAGTCATTAGGTCTCTTGACTGGGTGTAGAACTTCCTGACTGCACCAATGTGGTGGTGCTGGCTGCACTATACTGGAATGACCTGTTGCCTTAGCCATTCTCCCTGTGGACCAGGAACTCCTTGAGGGCAGGACCTGGTTGGCCTCATTCTCTGAGGTGTCCCCATGCCTGGTGACATGCCTGTTGCCTAAATACTCATGGAGCCAAGGCACGAAAGGTGCTCTGGCTCCCAGCTCCAGTTAGGAGCTGAAGCCTTGACCATCTGGAGGACAGTGCAGGCAGGAACAGGAGTCAGTCTATCACTGTTGCCTCCTCATTCTGCTGCTGTCACCTCCACTGTCAGGGCCGTGTCATCCCAGGTAGGGTAGATTTCTTCATTCCTTCCCCCACTTTGTTGGAAAAAAACTTAAGGCAGCTGAAACTCTGCATGGCAGGCTTGGGATAAGGATAGGAAGCATGGAGGCTGGAGTCAGGGCCCTTCTGCATGGTCACAAGGGCTTTCTAGAAAGTTCTGTATGGCCCTATGGAAGTAGAGTTTTCCACAAATATTTGTTGAAGGGTTTAAGAGACTGTTCAGGTCTCAGACCACTGTGCCAATCTCAGTACCACCCCTTTCCCGCTGGCACCAGAGAATCAGAGGACAACGCACCTAGGGGCCTCTGATCTGGAGGTCAGTGCCCTTGTTTTAGAGAAGAGTCAACCAAGGCCCAGAGGTCAAGGCAGATAGCCCCGAGGTGCACACCCCCTCTCCCCAGTATTCATTGCTAAATAGTCACTGTAGCACATTCACTCAAGAACACAGTCAAAAGCCCTAGCTCTGGGGAGTCTGGGTGGCTCAGTCAGTTAAGCATCCAACTCTTGATTTCGGCTCAGGTCATGATCTCACAGTTCGTGAGATCGAGCCCTGCATGGGGCTCTGCACTGACAGCATGGAGACTGCTTGGGATTCTCTCTCTCTCCCTCTCTCTGCCCTCTTCCGCTCACTCTTTCTCTAGAAAATAAATAAATAAACTTAAAAAAAAAGGGAGAGAGAGACCCCAGTCCAGTGCTCCTGCCCACGTCTGTAGCCATGTCACAGAGGAATCTTAGCCCCAGGGCACTAACTCCCAAGACTAGAACCATCAGCGACCCCACGTTCCTTCTAGACCTCCTAGGCCCAGCAGCCTTCTTTCAGCTGTTAACATCACCTTGCCTGGCAAGGTATACTCAGCACAGCACCCTCGTCACACAGCTGGCAAGCAGTGGGGCCTGGATCTCACCTGGGACCTGCCTGACTAAGGATACTGGGCTCTTCCTATTGGGCCAGGCCATTGCCTGATAGTCACCACTGCAATACAGAGTAGTCAGTGTCAACTTCAAGAGAGAGGGGCTACTGTTTTGCAGGGCTCATGTTGGATTGGTTAAATCAGGGAGAGGTTCCTGGAAACAGCAGGAACAGGGTTCTGATGGCCTGGGAGGATCTGGCAGGAGGATCTGGCAGGAAGAAACAGGAGAGAGAAGCAATTTTGATAGAGGCAGGAGGGCCAAGGTATGTCTGAGGAACAGCACAGAGCTTCTTTGACTAAAACGAAAGTGTGTGGAGGGGAGGAGCGGCAGTGAAGGCCCCAAAGGATGCTGGAATGAGATAGGCCTTGGCCTTGAATGCAAGTCAGTGAGATTGAGCTGATGCCTGAAGGAACTAGGGAGCCACTGCAGAGTCTTGAACAGGGGAACAACATAACTAGCAGGGAGAGAGAATTTCTGGACAGGGGTAGGGGGATAGAGAAAAGGTAGGGATGTGGAGGAGGGGTTCTCTCTTAGTAACCAGCTCAGAGGAATTTACCAGATTATTATTCTAGGATTTATATTATCAGATTAACTAGTCCTTCCATAGTGGGCCAGAGATAGGTAAGTTTCAGTGGAGGAAGGAGAAGCAGGTAGCCACAGGACTTGGAAAAAGCAGACTGGAAGAAGGGTACTTCACTTAGGCCTTTATTGTAGGTAACTCCAGATTCCTGGGGGTTTGTTGGGGGCTGAGGGTGATTTCCTGCTGTGTAAACGTTTTCCTGGGTAGCCTATGCAGGTAACTCCGAGGCTAGTCCACACCCCAGCCTATGGGTGCCTGGAAGCATAGGGCCCAGAAGCCAGAGACTTGGGTGCAAGTCCTAAATTTGCACATATTCTTACAGGATCACTTCTCTCCCTAGGTTCCTCAATAAATCACCTGACTCAGAGGGTCACCATAGGCTTAAATGAAAAGCTAGATCTGAAAGTGCCTTCTAAACTGTAAAGTGCTGTAAAGGGGCTATTCTACTATTTTCCTTTGAATGGGTCCTACATCTTGTCCCTGGGAGGGTCTTATATAAGGATTTGAGCCACAAGTCCAACAAGGAAGGCAGCCTTGTCCTGCCCTAAGCCAGAAGGCGATGGTTCTTTCTTTAACTAGGGCAGAACAGCTGGGACAACCTGAAAACTCCTCCCAGAGGTGGGAGTTGGGGGCTTCTCAGTCACAGAGCTGAATCTGAGACCCTCAGCTCTGCACCCTGTAGCAGACCCTCATGGTAGGGGGCCTTGTCAGGTGCAGAGCAGAGTCCTCCCAGGTGTCTTTAACAGGCCTGCTGTAGCCGGCCTCTGCCTTCTAACTGGGATTCTCCTGCTTTCTGCTCTCCTGGAGACCGGAGCGTAGAGTTGGCGGGAACCAACTCTGAGAGGTGGGATGCCCACAAGCTCCTGGGTCTAGCTCTGCAGGCACTAAGTGGTGGTTTTCCATGTGCCAGGCACCGGGCAGAGTTCTCCACATCTGTCACGCCACTAATGATTTGGGGTCGTTGCTCTCTCTGGGCTTCAGTTTCCACAGCTGTCAAGTGAGGTGAGCTGCCTGATCCCTGAATGATCTGTGCTTAGGTCTTCTTCCCTGGGCTCCCTCAGCACCGGGCTCCATGCCTATTGGAGCATTTCTCACTTTCATTCATTCAGCATACATTTATTGAACAGCTCCTGTGTATAGGATGCTCTGCTGAGGGTAGGGGGCTTGTGGGGGTTCAGAGATGAGTAAGCCAGGACGGTGTGCCCAAGGACCTCACGGTGTAGCAGGGCCGATGCTACTAAGCAGGGCCACACTGTGGTGCGGCCAGTCCCTCCTGCCTATTCTTCCTCTCCCCTTCTCTCTGGCAGGAGCCATGCTTCCCATCAACCACCCGAACTTTGCTTACGCCATTGTGCCAGCATGGATTTCCTTTCTATTTCCTCCCTACGCCATATTTTAGGGTGCAGCTCCAATGTCTCTCCCTCCACAAAGCCTTCTAGGATTCTTACAACCCAAAGCAAATTCTCCTCCTTAACCTCCCAGGCACTTGTTCTGTTTGGAACATTTATCTCGCTCCTATATTCTAGGTGATGGTGCCTATATCTTATCTTTGGGAGGCAAGATGGTGTCTGATTCATTTCAGAATAGTGCCTAGGGCCTGGCACACAGTAGGAGGAAAGAATGGTCCAGGGTATGTGAGCAGCTGCTACCACAGAGGTAGGAAGAGAGTATATAGTGTGTGTGTTATGGGGGGGGGGGGGGAGGCAGGAGGGGGCAGACAGAGGGAGGAGGCTGTTGAGCACAGAAAGGAGGAAAGGGCTTCATTGTATGAAGAAGGGGCGGTCAGACATGGCAAGACAGTCAGATGGCACTGAAGCATCCATCACACAAGTCAGACTCGCAATTATAGGAACCCAGAGCTCTGGCCCTTGGGCAGAAGCAGGGGAAGCAGATAAGCTGATAGCAGGCCTGCTTTCATTGAGCGGTGGCTTTACTGTGGCTTCCTCCATGTCCACCCTACATCCCCACCAGAGGCCAAAGCCTGGCCAGGCAGGCGGCAAAGGGAGGTGTGCAGGGCAGACTAGGGAGTGGTCACAGAGGCAACCCCTTTGTTAGGCACTTGAGTGCATAAGGCACAGAGTGACTTACATACGTTAGCTCCCTTGATGCTCTCAAGCTGACTTGAAATCCAGATCATCACCTCCATGTCATGAATGAAGAAGCTTGGGTGCACAGAGGTGAAGTCGCTTGCTGAAGTCTGACAGACAGAAGTGGAGGATTTAGGATTCAAACCCAGGACTTCTGATTCCCAGAGAGGAAGCACTCCTCTCTGCCTGCTGAGGAGCAGCTCTTGGAGAGCTGGGAAGGTCAGAAGCAGAGGTCAGGGCCCTGGGTTGGGAGACCTGGTCTGTGGTTCCTTGTTCCCTAGGCCTGCCTGCCTCACAGGTGGAGGGAAAAGTCTGTCAACACTGAGAGTGTTGGTTGGCAGCAGTGGTCCAAAACCAATGGCAAAGAGAAAGAGGGCAGGGGCTCCAGAGAGAAATGGCCAATACCATTGTTCATCACAGGGCGATGTCTAGGTTTCAGGACTTGGCCCTCCACAGCGGCACCAGGCAAGCTCTCCACCATCTGGGGCAGTGAGGTTCTGCCCTATGGGGTCTGATTGCAGGAGAGGTCATTAGATAGCACCTAGATGGGGAAACTGAGGCCCAGAGAGTCAGGTGTCTCGTCCAAGGTCACAGGGGAGCTAAGGATAAATTTGAGACCAGAACCCAGATTTCCTGACCCTCTAATGTCCACTGACCTCGGCCCGGGTGGGGCACCCCTGGTCGCCTCCTGCCAGGGTCTCCGACTTCAGGAGGATAGAGGGCAACGCGCCAGAGGCTCCCGCGCCCAGCGCATCCCTCCCTACTCCACCCCTCGGGATCCTTTAAGAGGCGGGGCTTGGCGGCCAGCCCCGAGGCCCGGGCAAAAGGCTGGGACTTTACTCCGGCGGCAGAGAGCGACCCGTGCTCCATCAGCTGCCGCAACCGCCGCGCCCGCGCCCGAGCCACGATGAGCGGCAGAGTCGGCGATCTGAGCCCCAAGCAGAAGGAGGCGCTGGCCAAGGTGAGTCCTCATCCTGGCCCGGCCCCCGCCCCCCGGCCCGGGGCCTCACCTTCCGGCAGCTGAGAGCTGGGAAGGAACTGGGCGGGGGGCGAGCGACGGTGCGGGACCGGCGGGAGGCTGGCGGAGCTGCGGCCGGCAGCACCTGGCGCCTCGCGCCCCTCTCCCGAGGCCTGCCCCTCCCTCCCCCCGCCCGCCGAGGAGGCCCCGGGGAAGTTTGGCCACCCCAGCCTCAGCCCCGACCGAGACCTTGGCGGTGCCACCTGGGAAGAAGTGGTTGCTTGGAAGCCCCCGGAGGTAGCTAAGGGCACAAAGGCAATATTCATTCACAAGACTGGCAGCCGGGCCCTGGGGGCTGGGGCAGGGCCCCAGGTTTCCTTCCATTTCCGGGAGGTTTTCCTCTTACGGGGCAGCGGCACCCTGAACAGGGCCCTGACAGCTCTTGAGGATACTTGGAGAGCCCTTTCTGGGGCACCAAGTCTCTCTGCCGACCTTGGGCAAAACCCGTCCTTCTCTGTGTGCTCCTTGATGAGACGAAGTGAGGGGTTGGACCCGATGATGTTGAAGGGAGCACCCTCATGTGAAGGCTGGAATCCTATCAGCGACTCACTGGGTTGAGGTTAGTTTGAGCTCAGACCAGCCCTCCCTTGTCCTGCAATCCAGGCCCCTCCCTGGGACTGGGGCAGATGCTCTTCAGAAGGCTAGAAGGTAAGCCTGGCTTTGCCTTGGCGCCTGGGCAGAGGAGGGGGCAGCAGTTTGAAAGCTGGACCCCCTCTCCACCAACTGAATCTACTTTTTGTTGCCCTTGAGGAGAGGGGAGGTTGGCTGTTCTGGGAGCCAGAACCCATTGGGTCCGGTCTGAAAGTTTGGAATCTTCACAGCTGAGCAGTTTTCCATCGCTGGACGGGGGTGGGGGGCCAGATGTCTCCTGCCATGGCAGTGGGCTGAGGCACCAACCCCATGAAGGCTCTGCCCCAGGCTGGGCCTCCCCCATCCCAGGGAGGCTGGATAGGGAGGTTTCAGGTTTTACTGCTGACCTGCAGGGGAAGTCAGGCAGAGGAGGGATTAGGTGGTGATTAAACTGGAAACCAGGGGCTGGGTAGGGTCCTTGGTGAGGGGTGGCTTCATGCCTGGGCCCTGGATGAGCAGTTCCTCTGGGAGTCTGGGAGTCTGGGGGATGGGATGAGATGGTTCAAGTCCCTGGCTGACCTAGGCAAGGGGTGGGGGTGGCAGGTCCTCATTGGTCCCCTCTGGGCTGTCCTGTAAGGTCAGTGAGTAGGGAGAGGTGAGTGGCCAGGAGCAGGAGGCATGGGGAGAGCACGTGGGGGTGTGCTCACCTACTTGGAGGTGGTTGTCCACATCCCTTGTTTGGCACTCCCTGCACTTTCCCCCTTCATGGCTTCCTGTTGGAATTGTTCCCTCCACCTGGATTGCCCTCCTCCCTCCTCCTGCTGCCTTTGAAGTCCTTCTAGCCCAATGCATATGCCATTTTTTTGAAGTCATGTGAGACCACTGTCTTCCTGGGCTGGTCGTAATCAAATTTTCTCTTCCTCTGCTCCCCCAGCACATTGCTCACCAGTCCATTACTAAAGTGCAGAAGACTACAGTGGCAAGAGTGTGCTGTCTGGCCTCGGACAGACCTGGGTTTGCATCCCAGCTCTGCTGATTACTAGCTGTTCAGCCTTGGGAATGTTACTTAGCCTCTCTGAGCTCTAATTTCTTCATCTGTAAAATAGGGACAGTGAAACCTCCAGGGACTCTGAGTGAGGCATGAATAAGATAAATGCCAAGTTCAGTGCTGGGCACACGGTGAACGCTTGGCAAACTGATAGCTTTTATTGTGGCATGTGCCAGAGTGTCTATTATCACAGCTGGGAACACATATGCCCACCTGCCACACTGGAGTGGAAGTGCACACAGCCAGGCAGAGGTAGTGTCTTCCTTCCTTCCTGCCTCCTCCTTGCTATCCACTGAGGCAGCAGAGTGTACTATGCAGCCCATGTGCTCAGCCAGTGTCTACAAGTTGACCCGTATTGAAGAGAGGTCTAGCAAAGTCCCTGCGGAGAGCCCCCGGCAGAGGGTAGTTGGGGTGGGACCTGCCGCTCACCCTACTGCCTCTCCCTACAGTTTCGGGAGAATGTCCAGGATGTGCTGCCCACTCTGCCAAATCCAGATGACTATTTTCTCCTGCGCTGGCTCCGAGGTGAGGGAATCGGGGCTGCGGGAGGCTGGGGCAGGGGCTTGTCCTGGGTAACAGAATGGTGCACTCTGGAAACCCTGCCCCTGGCAATCTGAGAATCTGGAGAATTCAACCTTTAGAACCCAAAGGGCTCTTGGCAATTGTATAAGCTAGATCCTCCTATTGGGTAGATAACAACCCTGAGGCTCAGAGAGGTGAAGTAACTTGCTCCAAGTCACACAGTGCTTGAATTACAGGCAGAGAGAAGACTAGAACTGGCGGGCTGACTCCCAGCCCAGTGCCCTTTCCATCCATTTGATAAATGCACTCTCCCGATGGACTTGGGGAAATGGGTTGAAGAAAAGCCTAGGAAGACCAAGCCACCAAGCCTCTGAGTAGTCAGAGGCAGAGCCAAGTTTAGAACCAGAGTGCAGGCCCCTGGGAGAGGCCGGCCCCCTCTGTGACCTCTTGGGATGGCAAGCCACCTGCTGCCAGCAGTTTAGGCAGCTTGAAGGAGGGGCAGAGTGCACGGGGAACGTGGGAGCACTCAGCCAAACCTAGGTTGATAAGACTGCCCTCAGGCCACTACCAGGCTCCAGAGCCTCAAGTTCTAGCTCTTAACTCTGCCCTGGTCTGGCTATGGCGTGGGGGCCAGGGGCACACGTCTGCTTTAGGCTCCTCTCTGCTAGAACAGGACCAGACAGGGTGCCTTGCCTATTACAGGATGTAACATGACAGAACTCTGTGTGTGGTGATGAAATGTACATGTTTCTACTAGCTTCAGAGTCCAATTCAGCTCCATGCCCCAACTCCTGAAATCTCTCCTTTCTTTTTTCCCTTTTTTTCCTCCTGTGGTTCAAGGCATGTGCTACCCTCTCTGGTTCCTGTGACACACTTTTTTTTTTTCTTTATAGAAATTCTCTTAGCAGACACTGAAATAATAGAGAAAATTCCACTGTGTTAGATTGGCAGAGATTCAATTATGATGTAGAATCATAGCCCCAAATATTAAAGTACAAATCATGCCTGATTATTTATTTATAGACACAGACACACATGTACATACCTTAGGGGTCTTGGGACAGGGGAAAAGATGTATTTTCCTTTTCTGTCCAGAAAAGGTACTAGTATGTATCCTATGGCAGGTGCAGCCAGGGAAGCCACACGGAGCCCTGTGTGCCTCTGGAAGTGCCACTTGCCCTTTCCCCCCAAAAGAGCTGTGACCACCCCACCAGCACCACCATCAGCCCACTTGGATTGGGTGAAGGGGCGGAACGGGGGCTCAATGGCCTCAGTCCAGGGGTGGAGGATGTTTTGCTGAAGGGGCTTAGCTAGAAGTGGGCGGGTAGGCAGCGTGGGAAGAATGTGCTGCCTTAAAGAGCCAGCTGTAAGATGATCAAACACCCCACTGAGCTGCTGTTAGTTTCAAAGAGATGAACAAAATAACACAGCTCTTTTATCTAAGAGAAGGCCACCTGGGCTCCTGGCACTTGGTTTCCCAGGCATTCCCAACTCCCCAGTCCTTGGATAACCCCTCTCTTTGCAGGCATACGGAAGAGTATAGTCATCCTCATTTGCCAGTTAAGACAACTGAGGCTCAGAGCGGGGAAGGCACTTACCTGAAGGCACACAGCTAATGAGAAGCAGAATCAGGGCAGAAACCTAGGGCCCCAGACTCCCAGGCCAGCAGTCTCTCTAGGAAGCCACAGCTGCCCTCTGAAGACAGGCTCTGCCTCTTCAGACAGAGGAAGTGTCTCCTCTGCCCTTTGTGCCTCACATTTCCTGGGCAGGAGCTCAGGCTGGGTCAGACTCTGCTATGAATTTCAATTACGGTTTTTGTTGCCTTTTTTTTTTTTTTTTTTTTTTTAAGGAAACATTTTCCCTCTTACCTTTGATTCTAAAGGAAACATTTTCAAGGCGCATGCCAGCAGAATGTCTTTCTCTAACCTAGGCGTGAACTCGGGCTTCTACTCTTGGCCCCTTCCCCTCACATGGGTTGAGTTTTCTGCTGGCCCCAAGCCCTGAGAGCAGGCACACGAATCTGTACTGCTTCAGTACAGGGTCAGGTGGCCAGATGAAAACGAAGAGATGGTAGAAATATTGTGTGTGTGTGTGTGTGTGTGTGTGTGTGTGTGTGTGTGTGCATGCGCGCGTGTGCCGGGTGGGGGCAAAGGATGTCTGAGTCTTCTTCACTAGGACTAGGAAGTGATCAGATAAGAATCCAGGACAGCTGCTCCTGGACCAGCTTCTTTGGCAGTGCCCTAAGCCATGCTTTGAGCTGTCCCTGACTAGGGCAGCAGGAGCTCTGGAGAGGCCCGACTCAGCAGGCATGGGGAGGCAGTCAGGGCCAAGTGGCAACTTGTGGAGGGCCCTCAAAGAAGACGCTGGATGTTGGACTCTGGCAGATATTAGGGAGCGCCCTCAAAGAAGACGCTAGATGTTGGACTCTTGCAGATACCAGTTAACTGGAGAGCCACCTGGAGATAAGGGGGCTCACAGTTCACTACCACTCCTTCACAGATCAGCTGGGTTCCCCCATCATGATAGCATGTTGCTTTGCATCTTTCATGTGTTTCCGGATCATTAGATGATTCAGTCAGAGATGTGCAGTATCTTGTGCAAGGTCAAACTGCGAAAAAGTGGAGGGGCAGAGAGGCAAACCCAGATTATATTCCTCTAAAAGCCGCCCCTTGCTGCCACGATGGCACGTAAAGGGTGGCCATCAGAAGAAACTTCCTAAGAGCAAAGGCTGTTCACCAGTGTGTGTCCAGCACCAACGAGAGGAGTGGCATTGGTCAAATCTCTTGATATACCCTTTGGGTGCAGGAGCATGGACTGGATTTCATGATAGCAGAGTCAGGGAATGTGCTCGGCCACTCCCAGAGATCAGTGATTAAGGTGACAGTCCAGAGGGCAGCCTGTCTGGCCCAGCTTCCAGGGCTGTCAGCAGTTCTAGATACCAATCAGATCCACAGAGGACATGCAGCTGGGAGGCAGAGTTCATAGGTCAGTTGGCAAAATTGGTAAGAGTCTGGATCTCAAAAACTCTTTAAAGGATCAAGTGAAGCTGATTGTAACAAGAGAAAATCTGATAGGGATGGGTCCAGAAAACCACCTCACAACATATGGGATGGAGGCTTCCCAACAGCACAGCTGAAAAGGATTTGGGGGTTTCCGTTGACTGTAAGCTCCATCTGAGTTAAGGGTGGGACTGTTGCCGAGAAATTTCTTAGGCTTTGTTGGAGAAGGGTAGACAACACCTGGTGCTGTGCTCAGTTATGGACAGCACACTTTATTTTATCATTTAAAAAAAATTGTTTTTAATGTTTATTTATCTTTGAGAGGCAGAGACAGAGACAGAGACAGAGCATGAGCGGAGGAGGGGCAGAGAGAGAGGGAGACACAGACTCTAGGCTCTGAGCTGTCAGCACAGAGCCTGACGCAGGACTTGAACCCACAAACCACTAGATCATGACCTGAGCCAAAGTTAGATCCTCAACCAACTTAGCCACCCAGGTGTCCCTGGACAGCACACTTTAAGAAGGGCACTGGCCAATTGGGAAACATCTAAAGGGAAGTTCTGTAGATGGACTTGAAACTGGGCTATGAGAAATGGTTAGAGAAAGGATCCATGGATGGGCAACATGATAGCCGAGAGGACTCAGGTGGCAGCACAGAGTTCACTAGTATTGAAGAGGCTGTCACGTGACTGAGGAAGCGACCCTATTTTCTGAGTGTCCCGGCGGCGGATCTCAGTGTAACAATGAGGACTGAGTGCAAATAGCAGTGCAGATTACCTGGAAGGAGGTGGCATTTGGGGTAGTGAGGTCTTTGTGTTCAAGTTTGAGCAGAACGACTTGGGGCTGGAACATAAAATGAAGACTTGGCCCAGGTGAACGTGAATTCTGAAGTTTTCCAGGAACCATGGGAGGAGGGCCCTCTGTGTCTCATTAGGGTATGCATGGATCCTTTGAAGATAGGGCAAGGTTGACTCAGGCTCATCAACTCTATCCTACTGGGATGTTCTGCCAGATCCACCCCAGACTGTGGGGCAACTATGCTCATCTTTGAACTGTGGATCAAGTTCTCAGAACTGGATGTTAGACCATGAAGATTAACTTTGTGTAACTGGAGAGGCAGAATGATAAAGGGGTCCAGGGTTTACTTTCCATGAGAGAAGATAAGATCTTTCACCTATTGCATCCACTAGGGTAAAATTCTTTTTTTTTTTTTTTAATTTTTTTTTTTAACGTTTATTTATTTTTGAGACAGAGAGAGACAAAGCATGAATGGGGGAGGGTCAGAGAGAGAGGGAGACACAGAATCCGAAACAGGCTCCAGGCTCTGAGCTGTCAGCACGGAGCCCGACGCGGGGCTCGAACCCACGGACTGCGAGATCATGACCTGAGCCGAAGTCAGACGCTTAACCGACTGAGCCACCCAGGCGCCCCGGGTAAAATTCTTTTAATCCTGAAGTTGCAAGGCTCTAGCCACCTGCCCTGATCCTTGACCTTCAGGGACTGTGGTGTTCCAGAAGCACCCAATGAAGGTCTTCATGTTACCTTCTGCTTGTGGAGTGATCTGGGAGTCAGCCCCTACGTGGGAATAGGGAAATCTCCCTGTCCTTGGATGCCCAGCCTGCTGGTCTAACCCTAACCACGTTTCCCTGTTACAGCTAGAAACTTTGACCTGCAGAAGTCCGAAGCCATGCTCCGGAAGGTGAGATCCATTTGGCTTCATATCCCGCTGTTGCCTCCATTCCTGCCTGTCAGAATCACACTGTGCTTCCTTTGCCCTCCCTGCCCATCCAATCACAGCTTTTGGCTTGTGTGACATATCTGAGTATTAGCTGACCATTGTTACCTTATACCTCTGTGACAAAGTGCATTCCCCTCCTTGGAAACACAGAACTTTAATAGTTCTGGGCCAGCCAAGAATTATAATCCCTTCTTCCCAGACCTCTAAACCATGCAGTACCTTCTTTTCCATTCCTGCCAGTTGCCTTCTCATGACGTACCTGAGATGTGATGGTGGCCTCTTCATACTGTCATCTATTGCTAGATACCCCTTAAGGGTTCCCCCCACTCCTGCTCTTTTAAAGCCCTGACTGTGTGTTTGCAGCATGTGGAGTTCCGAAAGCAAAAGGACATTGACAACATCATGAGCTGGCAGCCTCCAGAGGTGAGGACAAATGATCTTGCCCCATCCCTATGTTGGGTCTGTTAGACCCACAATCTGTGCCCGAATCTGGTGGACTGGGACCTTCAGGGGAAAGGTCTGACAATTCTAAGTGAGCCCCAGTGGTTCCCAGGGTGAGTTATCTATTGGCACCCAGGAGAAGGCTGTGGAGGGAGAGCTTGATGAACCCCTGGGAAGGCCCTGGGATACAGGGAAGGCACAACTGCCCTGGGCCTGCTGACCAGGTGCCTCCTCTATGTTTTTGCCCAGGTGGTCCAACAGTATCTGTCAGGGGGCATGTGTGGCTATGACCTGGATGGCTGCCCCGTCTGGTACGATGTCATTGGACCTCTGGATGCCAAGGGTCTGCTCCTCTCAGCCACCAAACAGGACTTGCTCAAGACCAAGATGCGGGACTGTGAGCGGCTTCTTCAGGAGTGTGTCCGCCAGACCGAAAAGGCAAGTGGGCTTAGCACGGTTGAAAATGAGTTCATCACAGTAGAGGTGTTCAAGCAGAAACAGGCATATCACACAGGGATTTAAGCACAGCTTCAGGACTGGGGCCCAGACGTTTGGATTTCACAGATGAGTGAAATTACAGAGTTTTGGGGACTAACATACGTTGCCAAATTTTTATTTTTCCAAGTAAGGACTTAAAAAGAAAATGTACCAGCTACTATTGCCATAATCAGCCCCCAAAACTATAGGAATGGCATAATCTCAGAATAAAGAGCAGTCCTTTAAATTGAAGAAATTTATTACATTATCATTGTTTTTCTCATTCATCTGGGCACCAGTAAAATCTTTGTCATGGACCAGCCTGTCCTCAGACAAGTGTTTGGGTACCGCTGGTGAGATGAGCTTAGAGTCTGTATTCAAAACAAAAAGGTGAGGACAGGTGATTCCCTCTCTAAGAAAAAGACTGAAGGGAGAGCTGGAGCCACACTGACCATCTCTTCTGCCTTCCTCTTCAGCTATCATAAGGATCCAGTGAAATGATGTGATAAATTTGGGAACACTCCAACACCGTCATTCACAAACATGCACTGAGAGCCCAGTGTGTGCAGAGATCCTGCAGGCTGGGGACACAGAGAATCATTAGGTGGGCATGTACCCTTAAGGGCTTAAGTTGGATGGAGAGTCTCCGTGCCTGCTCACCAGAAAAGTTGCCCAACGAGGCCCCTCGGACTGAACACTACCAGGTGCTGCACACAGAGGAAGGGGGGGCCACGAGGTCAAACTGCAGAACAGAAGGGACCTCAGAGAGAATCTAGATCCACCCAGTTGTTTACTGGACAAGAACAGGGACACCGAGGCAGGAAGAGTGACTAGCCTAGGCCACAATTCTGGCCTGGGGGTGATTATTTCAACATGGAAGGCCCTTGGTATGGCCCTGTCCAGATCTGGGCCCATGACCAAATCAGCAAGATGTGACTCTGCTCCTCTGTCCTCTGCAGATGGGGAAGAAGGTGGAGACAGTCACCCTGATCTATGACTGCGAGGGTCTTGGCCTCAAGCATCTCTGGAAGCCTGCGGTGGAGGCCTATGGAGAGGTGAGGAGCAGGGCTGGGAGGGGGCTGTGAGGAGGAGAAAAAGTAGGAGTGAGCCCCTCTGCTAGGATGCTCTGTGGGTGAGGTGATGGGGGCGGAGTTTAGCCTGAAGGAGGCGGGGCCTGCCTCCCTCCTGCCTCCCTGGTACAGAGGTCTGGGCCCTCTGGACTCCGTGATTTGTTTCCACAGTTTCTCTGCATGTTTGAGGAAAACTATCCTGAGACACTGAAGCGTCTTTTTGTTGTTAAAGGTAAGTTGAGGGGCGCCTGGGTGGCTCAGTCAGTTAAGTGCCTGACTTCAGCCCGGGTCATGATCTCATGGTTTGTGGGTTCAAGCCCTGTGTCAGTCTCTGTGCTGACAGCTCAGAGCCTGGAGCCTGCTTCAGATTCTGAGTCTCCCTGTCTCTCTGCCCCTCCCCTCCTCATGCTTTGTCTTTCTCTGTCTCTCAAAAATAAATAAATGTTGAAAAAACAATTAAAAAAAAAAATAAAGGTAAGTTGGGAACTATCTGTGATGAAGTCAAATGGGAAAGAGGGGCCCAAAATGTTACTGGGACAGGTCCAGGGGAGTAGAATGGGGTGAGGCAGAGGAGGGGATCTGGGGACCCCTGACATATGCAGACTGGGTTACAATTCACAAAGCTTTTAGGATTTATTACCTCCTTGGAGCCAGCCAGACGGGTGAGATAGGAAGGCAATACCCACTTTCTAGACAGGGAAGCTGGATGTCAAAGAGGTGCCTGTGCCAAGCCTCACACCCTGGGCTGTGTGGGCTCCACAGCACTGGGGAGCCTGTGGCCTGACACAAGGGACTGTGGAGGACACTGTTAGGGACAAAGTGAGCCTTGCTCCCGGTCTCACATTGCCTGGTCTCTGTTCCAGCCCCCAAGCTGTTTCCTGTGGCCTATAACCTCATCAAGCCCTTCCTGAGTGAGGACACTCGCAAGAAGATCATGGTCCTGGGGGGTGAGTAGCCCAGACTCTTCTCAATGCCACTGGATGCTCTGTGGGCCAAATTGGGGACAGCTTTAGATGTATCTAAGGTGAAGGCTTCCTTTGCTGGTTTGGTAGCAGTGAGACCCAGGAGCACATAGGGGCCGGGCTAGGGTCTGCCTTTCTGTTTTAATAAGAACTCTTTCACTCAGACGCTCTAGAAGAAAGTACTGAGCTCAGCACTGTAGATGCAAAGATGAACAAAATACCAGTTTTGCCCTTAAGGAGCTTACAGGGTAATAGGAGAGAGAAGACCTTTAGAGAGAAAGCAATGATACAAGCTAGAAAAGGTACTAGAAACAGCAGAGAGAAGGTGCATGGAGGAAACAGGAGCAGAGGTTGCTTTCAGTTAGGGGCAACTAGGAGTTGCTTCCTTTGATGAGCACCTACTGTGTGCCAGGCCCCCTGGATTAGGTGACAAAGATGAGTAAGACAGAATCCCTTGAAGAGCTCCAGGCCCTCTTGGGGAAGGGAGATGCAGACAACACATTACATGTAAAAGAGAGAAAGCAAGTGGGTGGGGACACTGAGCAGGGACACTCACCTTCTCCTGACCCAGGAAGGAGCAGATGCCTACCTCACCTGAGTGCTACATAATGAGTTAAGAGGCAGCAAGACGATGCCAGGCAGGAACCTGTTGGGCAGAAAGAACAGCACTGAGGAAAGACCTTACACACCGTGGTTTAGGCAATTGTAGAGAGCACAGCAGGGTGTGACAAGAGAGGGGCCACACTGGAGAGGGGCCGAGAGCCAGGGCACAGAGAATCCAGGGCACCATGCCGAGAAGCCTGGACATGACTCTACAGGTCACTGGGAACCACGGAAGATTCTGAGCAGGGAAGGTACTGGCATCAGATTCTTAAATTAATTAATTAATTAACTTTCTAGCCATTTTATTATTTTTTTTAATGTTTATTTATTTATTTATTTATTTAAAAAAATTTTTTTTTCAACGTTTATTTATTTTTGGG